>NC_080704.1:145761599-146091833 GCF_030445035.2 Dasypus novemcinctus | reverse complement strand
TTTGACCTAATGTAAGGGGGAAATGGAAAGGAGAAATGAGATTATAAGGCTGTGAGTCTCTAAAAAAGAGTCTGGAGGTTGTCAGAAGGAATACCCCTATGTACAACTGAACAGAGTCTAAGAGACAGATAAGGTAGATACAACCCCAGGTATTGGTTCTTTTGAGGGATAAAGAGACCCACAGGTTCTATAGTCATGGCAGAAGGGGTTCACTGCCATGACATATGGCCCTTCTTTGGAGCTGGTGTTTCTGTGTGATGGAAATGGACTCAGAGGGAATCTCTTTTCACAAGACTTGCATGCTACTTTATTGGAATTGTAGTTGGTGCTGAGTTTAAGATATATGTAGGGGATTTGAATCTCTGGACTGATAATATGACACCCAGGCCCAGATCCTCAACAGACTTCAGCTCCTACACTTTGACTTATTGGACTTACTCCACTCAGCTAACATGGAGTTGAAGAAGGTCAACCACCACAACATGGAGCCTAGAGTGTCTACAACTAGAAGCGGGTAGAGTGCATCCAGTACCCATGTGGAATCTAAGCCCTCACTTGACATAGGTGTGCAATGGACATAACCAATCCAATGTCCACAGAGGAAATGTGAAATGGGTGTGGGAACGGTAGCCATGGGGGCTGCTGGGTGTGGGGAACGGGAGGAAGAGATGAAATGTGGAGGTGTTTTCGGGACGTGGAGTTGTCCTGGATAGTGCTTCACGGACAATTACGGGACACTGTAGATCCCCCCAGGGCCCACTGGATGGAACGTGAGAGAGTCTGGGCTATGATGTGGACCAATGACTATGGGGTGCAGTGATGCTCAGAGATGAACTTACCAGGTGCAATAGATGTATCACGATGATGGGAGAGACTGTTGCTGTGGGGGGAGTGGGGGGCGGGGGCGGTGGGGTTGAATGGGACCTCATATATTTTTTAAAATGTAATTAAAAAATAATAATAATAAATAAATATTAAAAAAAAAAAAGAAATAAAAAGTGAGAAAATTTGGGGGCCAAAGAAAGGGAGGTAGAATGTAAGAGAAACAGCAGATGATGGAGGATAGAAAGACGAGGGGGAAAGGGTATAGTGTAGGTGGCCAAAATCAATATACACAGAAAAGAGGAAATGGAGGATGAGGAAACACAACAAGTGTGAAGGGGTCCCTGCAGCACCTATTTTATACAGAAAATAAAATAAAAAAGAAGGAAAAGAGAGAAAGGAAAAAAAGAGAAGAGAAATGGGGTAAAGGAAAAGGAGGGGAAAGAAAAAAGAAAAAAAGACAAAAAAAACTAAATAAATGAAAAGATACCTTGGGGGATAGAATGGGCAAAAACACCACGACACAATGCAATATTAGCAACCACGCCAAAAAAAAAAAAAAAAAAAGAACCAATGTTTCAAGTTAGGAATCCTCTTTGCAGTTTAATAATACACTTAGGGATCTGACCTTCCCCCTTTCTCCTTTCCTCACTTCTCTCTCTCCCAGGGCATCAGGAAAGCTACCTGAGAGTTCCAGTAGGAGATTCAATAGGTCCTTGTTGGACCTACTCAACACAGAAGACTATGACTCTTTATTTCCAGTGTGAGAGAACCTACACCTCACAAGAAACCGCAAATATGCTATTGGCAGCTTGGATAGCACCTCCTACGGTCCCTCCCCCTTAGGTGTGCTAGGAGAGGTCTAATTGATTTTCTGACTCCACCGTCTCCCAGACCAAGTTTCCTATCCCAGGACATTTAGGTAAATTGGGCTTTCTCAGCAGATTCACCTCTCCTTTCTTCCTAGACTCTCCCCAAGACAGCTGGTACACTCCTCCAAGTTCAAGGAGAGAGAGAGAGGGAAAAAACCCCACAAACACTGAGGGTTAGGTTAATCAAGGACCTGAGATGGATGTCAGGATGCGGTGGATTCAGGGATTGTATGTCTGTGATATTGCAGGCTCAACGTGTGTGAGTCCGTGGAGCATGGGCCACCATGGTTTAAGGGACATAGACCTGGGAACCTCACATCTGGTTAACAGGGGGCCTGTCAGCCATGCAGCACATCACAGCCTTCAGGGATCCCCACAGTTTGGTGCCAGCCCTAGTGGGAGTGTTCCCACCTGCAACCTCTGACCTCCATGTCAGACACCCAAATTCCACCTCTCACAAGAATCTCTTCTGTCACTGTCTCACCAAATCAACATCCATACACCTCCTGCCCTGCAAGCACCCAAAACAGCCTGCTCAGATTTTGGGAGCACTGCAGCCCTACAAAGATTTCAGGGACTGCTGTGGATGGGCCACCAGCTCTAGGGGGAGGGATTCTGCCTACAACTTCTGACCTCTGTGTCAGAAACCGAAAGTTTCACATCTTGCAAGAATCTCTTCTGTCACTGTCTCAAGAAATCAATATCCAGACACTTCCTGCCCTGAAAGCCCCTGAAAGAGCCTGCTCAGGGTTTGGGAACACCCACACAACAAAGATCCCAGGGATCACTGCAGCTGGGCCACCAGCCCTAGGGTGAGGGGCTCCACCCACAGCTTCTGACCTCTGTGTCAGAAACACAAAATTCTACCTCTTGCAAGAATCTCTTCCATCACTGTCTCACCAAATTGACTTCCAGACACCTCCCACCCTGCAAGCCCCTGAAACAGCTTGCTCAAGGCTTGGGAACTCCCCAGCACAGCAAATCCTTCAGGAATCACCACACCAGGCTGCCAGCCCCAGGGGGAATGGTCCTGCCCACAACTTCAAGCTCTATGAAAGAGACCCAAAATTCTACCTCTTGCAAGAATCTCCTCTGTCACCATCCCACTAAATCATCATGCAGACACCTCCTGCCCTGCATGCACCCAAAACAGCCCAGTCCAGCAGGACTCTAACGCTACTCAGTCACTTCTTTGCAGGAGAGATTATGAGGTGCCCTCACTCAGACACCATCTAGCCCTTCCTTGGGCTCTAGCTATACTAATATTGAACAAAATAGATTGTAAATGCAAAACTTTGTAAGACACAAAGAAGGACACTTTATAATAATAAAACGGGTAATATCTCAAGAAGAAAAACAATCATACACATTTATGCACCTCACTATGGTGCCTCAAAATACATGAGGCAAACACTGGAAAAATTAAGTGGAGAAAGAGATGCCTTTAAAATTATAGTGGGGGACCTTAATACACCATTATCACCATTAGACAGAACATCTTGAGAGATAATCAATAAAGAAAGAAAGAGTTTGAATAATACATTAGAGGACTTGGACCTAATAGACATATGCAGAACACTGCATCGAAATACAGCAGGATATACATTCTTCTTGAGCACATATGGATCATTCTCCAGGATAGACCACATGATAGGCCACAGAACAACTCTCAATGAATTCAGAAAGATCAAAATTATACAAAGTAATTTCTCTGGCCATAGTGGAATAAAGCTGGAAATCACTAATAGGTAGAGACGCAAATTAGGCAGAAAGACATGGAAATTAAACAACATTCACTTAGACAAATAGTGGGCCAAGGAGGAAATTTCAAAAGTAATCCAGGGAAACAGACTTGGCTCAGTGTATAGGCATCTGTCTACCACATGGGAGGGCCATTGTTCAAACCCTGGGCCACCTTGACCTGTGTGTAGCTGGCCCACCTGCAGTGTTGATGCATGCAAGGAGTGCCCTGCCAAGCACAGGTGTCCCTGCTTAGGGGAGCCCCATGCACAAGGAGTGCATCCCATATGGAGAGCTGCCCAGTGGGAAAGAAAGTGCAGCTGCCCAAGAATGGCACCACACACATGGAGAGCTGACACAGCAAGATGACACAACAAAAAGAAATAAATTTCCATGCTTCTGAGAACAACAGAAGCAGACAAAGAGCACACAGCAAATAGACACAGAGAACAGACAACTGGGGCTGGAGGAGTGGGGAGAAGGGGAGAGAAATAAATAAATAAATCTTAAAAAAAATAGTAATCCATAACTACCCTGAAACTAATGAAAATGACAACACAACATATGAAAACCTTTGGGATGCAGCAAAAGCTGTACTGAGAGGGAAATTCATAGCCATAAATGCCTATATTAAAAAAGATGAAAGAGCTAAAATCAAATACCTTATTGCATACCTGGAGGAATTAGAAAAAGTGCAACCAACTAACCCCAGAGGAAGTATTAGTAGAAAGAAAGAAATAACAAAGTTTAGAGTAGAAGTAAATAAAATAGAAAATAAGGAAGCCCTAGAAATAAAAATAAAAAGAAAATCTGGTTCTTTGAGAAGATTAATAAAATTGAGAAATCCCCAGGTAAACTAACAAAGAAAAATGGAGCAAAGATGCAAATTCTTAAAATAAGAAATGAAGAAGGAGATATCACCACTGACCCCACAGAAATAAAGAATAGTATAAAAGGATATTTTGAAAAATGATATGCCAATTTAGAGGAAATTGACAAATTACTAGCAACACACAAGCAGCCCACATTGATGAAAGAAGAAATATTGATGAACTCAACATACCAATCACAAGTGAAAAGATTGGATCAGTTATCAAAACAGCCCATCTGAGGATGGGGCATGATGGCAGCAGATTAAGTGCACCCACATCATCTCTCTTGCAAAAAGTGGCTGAGGGGTGGCAAAATCCTGCCTAAGTGAGCTGTTTTGGGAACCCACATAGCAGGAGGCTTCAAGGCATTGATCTGGAAAGAGCATGACAAAAAGATTGATTGCTCAAGGTAAAACCATGTGTTTCTGGCACTTGAGGCTCTAGCTGTGGGATGACTAAGCTCTACCCTCATGGAAGGAAGCTCCGGTGATCTGATCTCTGACTCTTGCCAGTCACCCAGCAGGAGGAGGCATATTCAGTGAGTGGGAGAGTTCTGGTTTAGGGTGGAGAGGAATCTATCCTGTGTGGGTTCGATTGCCTGGACTCCATTTTTTGAACTTCGAGGAACATACAAGCTGGTTTGAGGAGAAACCAGGAAGAGGGGAGAAGTGAATCTGCTGAGGCAGCCTGATTTGCCTAACTGCCCTGGGATAGGGAAAATTGTCCTGGGAGAAGGTGGAGTCAGGCAATTAACTAGTCCTGTGCAACACCCTTAAGTGATGGAGACAGTAAGAAGTGCATAATAAGCTTCCAAGAGCATATTTAGTGTTTCCTGTGATGAGTGGGTGCTCTCGAACAGGTTGAGACTCATATTTTTCTGCAGTGGGTTAAGTCACTAGGGTCCCAATTCAATTTCAAAAGGGAAATCTCACACAGACTATTGCATCCTGCTGCCTTGGAAGAGAAAGGATTTAGTATAAAAGGGGGGAGGTCAGATTCCTAATCAGCAGTCTATCCAATTGCAAAGAATGAATCCTGCCTGAGGGAAAGTGTTGATATATTTTTGAAGAGCTAATCAACCTAACAAGAAAGTTCAGCTCAATGGAGGAGTTTCCACCTTGAAGATTCACAGTCTCCAGTTAGATTTCCAGCCTTGAATATACAAGGTCTCTAGTTTGATTCCTGGCTCCTTTTAGAGTAGTGACCCACTGGGATATTAAACATCTAGCTGATATTTTAGGAAAGGGAAATCATAGACATTATTCTTGCATTAGCTTCACGTGGGTCTCTTATTTTTCCAAAAAGTAAAGGTAACTTTTGTTTTATAACTTAATTTGGTTTATTCACTAAAACTCACATTAAAATCTGCAGCGAGAAAACTTCAGGGTGATTGATTGACAAACACCAGCAGCCTCCAAAGCTCCACAGGTGCTTAAGAGGGTAGGCTGTTTTTCCTTAGTGTTTGGTTGACTTCTTGCTTGTGGGTTTGTCTGGGTTTTTTTTTTTTCCTTGTCTTTCCTTCCTCTTTATCCCACCCCCCTTTCTTCCCTTTTTTTTTTAAAATTAGGTGTTGCCAGTTTGTTTCTTGTTTGCTGTGTTTCCTTTTCCTTGATTTCCCCCTTTCTGTATGTACCAATTTTGCCTACCAATACTATCTTTTTTACTTCCTATATCTTTTCATCTCCTGCTTTCTGTTGCTCTTACATTCCACCTCTTTTGTTTAGCATTCAGGTTTTCTGACTTTTTATTTTTAACTCTTCTATTATGTTTTCTATCTTTTATTTGCTTTCTCTTTTTGTCCTTTCTTTTATATTTCCTTCTCTCCTCATCACTCTGGCCTAATAATTCATACTATATACTCCTCCATATTTGATTTCCCTTTCATTGAAGGTACTCCATTTTTTATTTCTGTAATTCTGCATGGCTCATATGGCTTAAATATTCATTTTCCTAGGATATATGTGGGTCTTCTGCTAACTTTTACTATCAATATTACTATTATCCTTTTTCTTTTCTTACCTCTTTTGCTTTCCCTGGCCCTAATTTTTCCTTCAAGGGAACATAGACAACAAGGAAATAGAATAAGCAGAGAAAAATGTCAAAGAGAAAAGCTTCATACACAAAACAGCAGTTAAATAAAACCTTAGACTAGAGGGAGAAGCTAAACAACTGAAAAAATCCATCAAGATAAAAAGATTAACTGACAGCAATAAAATTACAAATGATACCAAGAAACAGGAAGACATGGCCCAGTCCAATGAACAAACTAAAATCCAGGAAGAGAAGCAGCATAAAAGTCAACTAATCAAAGTTGTCCAAACAAATATCATGGACCAGCATAATGAAGTGAAGGAAGAGATTAAGAATATTAAGAAAACATTGGGAGAGCATACTGAACAAATGGTAAACATACATAAAAAGATAATAGATATGATGGTGATGAATGGCACAATCCAAGAAATAAAAAATACACTCAGCAAATAACAGCAGATTTCAACAGGCAGAGGAAAGAATTAGTGATGTGGAAAACAGTACATCTGAAATCAAACAGATAGTAGAACAGATAGATAAAAAGAAAAAATCCCGCTGGGACTTAGGGATTTGAATGACAATACAAAATGGGAAAATATAAGCATTATTAGAGGAATCCCAGAAGGAGAAGAAAAGGGAAAGGGGACAAAAAGGGTGTTGGAGGAAATAATGGCTGAAAGCATCCCAACCCTGTTGAGGGAGATGCATGTATATGTCCAGAAAGCACAGCACACCCCAAATGGTGTAAATCCCAAGAGGCCTACTACAAGATATATGTCTGTCAAATTATTCAATTCTCAAGACAAAGAGAAAACACTGAAGGCAGCAAGAGAAAAGAGAACCATCACATACAGGGGAAATTCAATAAGTTTAAGTACTGGTTTCTCATCTGAAGCCATGGAGTCAAGAAGGCAGTGGTATGACTTATTCAACGTACTGAAAGAAGAAATTTCTAGCCAAGAATTCTCTATCCAGGAAAGCTAACATTAAAAAATGATGGAGAATTCAAAATATTCCAGATAAATAGAAACAAAGAGTGTATGCCAATGTGAAACCTGCTCTTCAAGACATACTAAAGGAAGTTGTGCAGGGTGAAAGGAACAAAACAGGAGAGACAGAGTTGGAGGAGAGTATAAGAACAATAAAAAGACAAAAAGAGAAATAAAAATATATGATGTACAAAATAGAAAAGAGAATATGGCTAATGTAAATAATTCCTTGAGAGTCATAGCACTGAGAGATATTCTATTAAACTCCCCAGTCAAGAGACACAGATTGGCAGAATGTATAAGGGAATATGACCCATCTATATGCTGTCTACAAGAATACACCTTAGATTCAGGGATTCAAGAAGGTTGAAAGTGAACGGCTGGAAAGAAATCTTACAAGCAAACAACAACCAAAAAAGGGCAAAAGTAGCTACCCTAATATCAGACAAAATAGACATTAAATGCAAAACTATTGAGAGAGAAAAAGATGGACACTATATATTAGTTAAAAGGGTAATCTTTCAAGAAGAAAGAACAATTATAAACATTTATGCACCTAACCCGTGTGCTTCAAAATACATGAGATAAACCCTGGAAAAATTAAGTGGAGAAATAGATGCCTCTACAATTATAATGGGAGATTTTAATGCATCATTATCACCATTAGTCAGAACATCTTAACAGGGAATCAATAAAGAAACAAAGATTTTGAATAATATATCAGAGGATTTGGACCTAATACATATATACAGAACATGGCACTCAAATATAGCAGGTTACACATTCTTCTCAAGTGCACATGGATCCTACTCAAAGATAGACCACATGCTAGGCCACAGAGAAAATCACAATGAATTCAGAACGATTGAAATCACACAAAGTAATTTCTCTGACCTCAATGGAAGAAACTGGAAAATGGCAAAGGCCAGAGAACCAGATTAGCCACCTACATATGGAAGTTAAGCAACACAGGATATCGAAAAAGAAGTTAAGCAACAGGAAATTACAAAAGAAATCAGTAATTACCCTTAAAATAATGAAAATGACAATACAACATACCAAAATTATAGGATGCAGCAAAAGCCATACTGAGAGGGAAATTCAGAGCCATAAATTAATATATCATAAAAGAAGAAAGAGCTAAAATTGAAGACTTAACCCCAGACTTGGAGGATTTAGTTAAAAAAACAATAAACTAACCCCAAAGAAAGTAAAAGAAAGAAATAACAAAGGTCAGAGCAGAACAAATGAAAAAGAAAGTAAGAAAGCACTAGAAAAAATAAACAAAACCAAGAGCTCTTTCTTTGAGAAGATCAATAAAATTGACAAATCCTTAGCTAGACTAACAAAGAAAAGCAAAAGATACAAACACCAAAAATAAGAAATGAGGAAGGGGATATCATGACTGATCCCACAGAAATTAAGAATATCGTTAAGAGGATACTTTGAAAACTATTTGCCAAAGGGAAGGACAATTGAGAGGAAATGGACAAATTCCTAGAAACACACAAGCAGGCTATATTGATGAAAGAAGAAATTGAAGATCTCAGCTGACCAATCACAAGTATAGATATATAGTCAGTCATTAAAAACCTCCCAACTAAAAAGAGCCCAGGACCAGACAGCTTCAAGGTAAATTCTACCAAATATTCTGGAAGGAACTAACACCAATATTGCTTAAACTCTTCCAAAAAACTGAAGTAGAAGGAACATTGCCTAACTCATTCTATGATGCCAACATTACCCTAACACAAATCCAAACAAAGACACCACAAGAAAGGAAAATTACAGACCAAACTCTCTAATGAACCTAGATGCCAAATTCCTCAACAAAGTACTCTCTAGTCATATTCAACAACACATCAAAGGAATTATACACCATAACTGAGTGGATTTCATCCCTGATATACAAGGATGGTTCAACATAAGAAAATCAATCAAGGTAATACACCACATGAACAGATCAAAAGAAAAAAAAAAACCCATGATCATCTCTATTGATGCAGAAAAAGCATTTGACAAAATACAGCATCATTTCTTGATAAAAATACTACAAAATATAGAAATAGCAGGAAAACGCTACAAAATGATAAGGGGTGCATAGCTAACATCATATTCAATGTTGAAATCCTAAAAAGTTTTCCCTTTAAGATTGGGAAGAAGACTAGGGAGGTCACTTTCATCGCTTTTTTTTTAACATTGTGTTAAAAGTACTTGCTTGAGCACTGAACCAAGAAAAAGATATAAAAGACATCCAAATTGGAGAGGAAGAATTCAAAATTTCACTATTTGAGGACGTCACGATCCTATACATACAAATCCCTGAGAAATCTTCAACAAAGCTGTATAACCTTATAAATGAGTTCAGTAATGTCACAGGTTATAAGACCAATGTGCAAAAATCAGTAGCATTTCTGTACACCAAAAGTGAGCAATCTGTGGGGAAATCAGGAAAAAAATTCCTTTTAAAATAACAGCTAAAAGAATCAAATACCTAGCAATAAATTTAACTAAAGATATAAATGACTGATGTGCAGAAAACTACACAACACTTTTAAAGGAAATCAAAGAAGACTTAAATTAATGGAAGAATATTCCCTGTTCATGAATGAGAGGATGAAACATCATTAAGATGTCTATCCTACCCAAAATGGTCTACAGATTTAATGAAATGCTAATAAAAATCAACATGGCATTCTTTTCTGAATTGGAAAACTAACTATGAAATTTATTTGGAAGGGCAAGAGGCCCTGAATAGCAAAAGACATATTTAAAAATAAAAATGAATTTGGAGGTATCACACTACCTGCCTTTAAAACATACACACTATCTGACTTTAAAACAAAGCTACAGTGGTCAAAACTTCTTGGTATTGGCACAGCGATAGACATATGAACCAATGGACCTAAATTGCGACTTCTGATATAAACCCCTACATGTATAGCCAACCAATATTTGACAAGGTCACCAAGACCATTTAACTGGGAGAGAATGGCCTATTCAACAAATGGTGCTTGGAGAACTGGTTATTCATATCCAAAAGAATGAGAGAGGAATACCAACTCACACCCTATACAAAAGTCAACTCAAGGTTTATCAAAGATCTAAATATAAAAGCAAAGACCATAAAAACCTTGGAAGACAATTTAGGGATATATCTGCATGATCATATATTAGGAAATGGTTTCATCAACTTTACATGAAAAGCATGAGCAAAGAAAGGAAAAAGAGATAAATGGAACTTCCTCAAAAATTAAAAACCTTTGCACCTCAGAGAAGTTTGTCAAGAAATTGAAAAGGCAGCCTACTCAATGGGAGAAAATATTTGGTAACCTTATATCTGATAGGAACCTAATATCCAGCATATATAAACAAATCCTACACCTCAAAAATAACAATACAAGCAAACCATTTAAAAAATGTGAATGTGAGACAACCAGCAAGACGGCTGCAGAATAAGGTGCTCCTAGAATCAGTTCCTGCTACAGGGCAGTTAGTAAACTCCCAGAGCTATCTGTAGCTAGCTGCAGCACCTGT
This sequence comes from Dasypus novemcinctus, assembly GCF_030445035.2. Lineage (NCBI taxonomy): Eukaryota > Metazoa > Chordata > Mammalia > Cingulata > Dasypodidae > Dasypus > Dasypus novemcinctus. Next base: position 146,080,970 of record NC_080704.1, on the reverse strand, counting down.
TTGGGGCCTCCAGGAGACCAGAAGAACATCCTGCAACATCCTTGAAGGAATGAAAGAAGGAGATTGCTCATCTGCAGAAAAGAATTGTAAGTAGTATGCTCCACTCCATGGAGGCCAGTGCCCATCCTCCACTGGAGGCACAAAACACCCCAGGAGCTGTTCCACAGCTTGAATTGAAAGTTCCACAACCCAAAAATGGGGGAGGAAGACACTTACTTGGGTACCAACTTTAGCTACTGATGGGCAAATCTGTGGCCTAAAGTATAGCCCTAAGAACAGCTAAAGTTTGAACCTATCCAAGTCAGAAAAGGGCTGCCAATCACCATCTTAACTCTGCACCTGGAATGAGGGGAAGTGAGGCAGACTGAAAATCACAGTGCTGGTAGGGACTAGCTTCCTTCCACCTAGATCAGATTGCAGCTCTGGCCTACACCCCTCTGGGAAAATTACCAGCCAAGCTACAGAGGCTGGTGATTATCCTACTTTGGCAGTGCAAGCTGCCCCAGGAGGTATTCTGTGGCTGGAATTGGAATATCCATTTCCCAAAAATGGGGTAAAAGGAGATGGTTGATCACCAATTTTGGCTACTGATTAGTAGACTCGGCTGGCTAAGGTATAACCCTAGGAACAGTTAGAATGTGAATCTGTCCAAGTCTGAAAGAGGACAGTGGCTGCCATTTTGAATCCTCCTCCAGCCTGAGGGGAAGCGCTGATGACCTAAAGTCTCAGTGATGGTAGGACTCACTTTCTTTTACCCAGATCAGCCTGAGATTAGAATATTCAGAGATAAACAGAAACTTAGAGAATTTATAACCAAGAGAACAGATTTTCAGGAAATACTGAAGAGTGTGCTAGAGCCTGAAAAGAAAAGACAGGAGAGAGAAGCCTGGAAGAGATTCTAGAAATGAAGATTATAACAATTAAAGTAACTAAAAGTGTCAAAAGAGTGGTGAAAACAAAATATGACAGATAAAACTCAAATAGTCAGGAATAAACTTAACCAAGATATAAAGCACTTGTATTCAGAAAACTGCAACTCAAGGTTAAAAGAAATCAAAAAAGGCCTAAATAACTGGAAGAACATTCCATGCTCATGAATTGGAAGACTAAATATCGTTAAGATGTCAAATCCACTCAAATTGATATACAGATTAAATGCAATCCTGACAAAAATTCCAGGAGCATTAAAAAAAACCCAACATAATTATCAAATTTATTTGGAAGCCAGAAACATCTTAAGTCTCCAGACTTGAAATCACATTACCTAGCTATAGTGGTAAAAACAGCATGGTATTAGCATAAAGACAGATACATAGAAGAATGGAACCAAACTGATGGGTCAGAAACAGACTCTCACATGTATGGTCAAGTGATTTTTGACTAGCCTGCCAAATCCACATGGCTCAGGCAGAACAGTACATTCAACAAATGGTGATGAAAGTACTGGCTATCCATAGCCAAAAGAAGGAAAGGGGGCCCCTATCTCACACCTTATCCAAAAATTAACTCAAAAGGGATCAAAAACCTAAAAATAAAAGCAAGACCCACAAAATTTCTAGGAGAAATTTTAGGAAAATATATTCAAGACATGGTGGTAGGTTGTGGATTCTTAAAGGAGATAAGAGAAGGTCTGAGGTGGACTACTGATGTTTGATGTATGTAGAAGGTTTAGTTAGCTTTACTGTGAAAGTGTAGAAATGTATGGAGTTGATGGTAATACATAGTAACAGCTAGTTTATAAATGGGGATGTGGCTGAACATGATAGTCTAGGTATGTAAATGCCAATTTACAGAATGCTAGAGAATAATCTAGGAACTGAATAGCACAGTAAACCATGAGGTGAATGAGAATTGTGGTTTTTGGTACAAATATAAGAGTGTTGTTTGTGAGCTAGAGCAAATGTACATCACTACTACAGTGTGGTGGAAATGTGGAGAAGCATGGAAAAATACAACTGGAGTGACCTATGGACTGTGGTTAGCAGTAATAATATAATATTCTTGCATCTATGCCAAATGTGTACTGTGTTGATAATAGGGCAGTGTGGAAAATGTGAGCCAAATGTACACTATGGATGTGGTAACAGTCAGATGATATTATCTTATCTTTAACCAATGTTTCACCACAATGTGATGTGTTGATAGAGGAGTGTTGTTTGGGAATTCTGCACATGTGTATGGTTGTTTTATTAGTTTAAAATTTCTGCCGTAAAATATATTTTAAAATAATAATAGGGTGGTTTGGGGGAAAATACAACAAATGTAAGATAAGGACTGTAATTAGTAGTAAGATTTTGACAATATTTTTTCATAATTTGTAACAAACGTCTCACAATATTGCAAAGTATTGGTGGAGTGTTGATGTATGGGATCCCTGTATGATGTTATGCATGTTTGCTTTGTCAGTTCACCAATTTTACTATATACTTATTGATTATGTTCATATATAAATGATATAAAGTGTAGCAGTTTGATATGGTTATGAATTCCATAATTAAATATTGGATTGTTTATAAGTTATGATTAGGAATTTGATTGGGCCACATCATTAGGGAATTGAGTCCTAATGCCACAGAGTTGAGGGTTTTTGATCTTGGAGTCTTGGTGTTGGAGTTTGATGCTGAAGCCTTGGGCTGGAGCCCCAGAAAATAAGCTCACATAGGAAAGAGAAACAAGCCCCGGGAGAAGAGGACCTGAGCCAGGAGAAGAACACAGAGGAATAGAGATGGCTCCTTAGACACGGCAGAAACCCCAGGGGAGAGAGAAAGAGCTGTTCACCTGATAGTCTACAGTTTATCTTGCTGAGAGAAGGAAAGTCTAGACTGCCTCATAGTCTATAGCTGACCTTGTAAAGAAAACAAAGGATCTGTGTCCAGAGAGGAGAAAATCCTGGGAAGAGAGGAACCCAGGAAGCCTAAACGCTGGCACATATCAGCAGCCTTCTTACTCCAACACATGGAAATAGACTTTGGTGAGGGAAGTAACTTATGCTTTATAGCCTGGTGTCTGTAAGCTCCTACCCCAAATAAATACCCTTTATGGAAACCAACCCATTTCTGTTATTTTACATCAGCACCCCTTTATCTGACTAATATATAAAGATAATAATAATAAAGTGAGTTGGGGAAAATAAATTTGTTAGTCATAATATTTTGAAAATACTCATTAACCATTAGTTAAAAATGTTTAATAACAATGCAAGGTTTTGGTGGTAGGGTGAGTTATGATAGTACTGTATTACTTTATATGTGTTTGTTTTGTAAGTTCTCAACTATTACTATACACTTTTTGTTTATGTATGTTTATGTATGAGTGACATACTCCAATAAATTTAAAATATGGGCATGTGATTTGAATAGACACTTCTCCCAAGAAGAAATACAAACGGCTAAAAAGAACATGAAAAGATGCTCGGCATCACTAGCTACTAGGAAAATGCAAATCAAAATTTCCATGAGTTATCATCTTACATCCATTAGAATGGCAACTATTACAGAAACATAGGACAACAATATTGGAGAGGATGTGGAGGAATGGAAACCCTCATCCTCCGCTGGTGGGAATGTAAAATGGTGCAGCCTTTGTGGAGGAAAGTATGGTGATTCCTCAGAAAACTAACTCTACATCTACCATATGACCCAGCAATTCCACTGCTAGGCATATATTCAGAAGAACTGCAAGCAAGGATGTGAACAGATATATACACACCAATGTTCACAGCAGTGTTATTCACTGTTGCTAAAAGTTGGAATTGACTCAAATTCCCTTCAAAAGATTAATGGATAAACAAATTCTGGTATACATATACAATGAAATATTACTCAGCTGTAAGAAGGAATACAGTATTAACATTGAGAGCAGCAAGCCATGCACTGAAGGACTAATATTACATGACCCCACTGATATGAATTAAACAAATTTAGCAGACTTTTAGAGTCTGGAAGATAGTTTACAAGAAATGGAAAGAGAGAAGAATGTTGTGAGCCAATGCCCATATCAGCAAAATCTATGAGAAGATGGAAGTATATTGTTGTGTAGTGTAATGGTATGACACTGGTGAAGTGATACTATTGGGTTGGGTACTGCTGGTTTTTTAGAGGGGTAGGTTCAGGAGGGAGGGTTGGACTGTGCATGGTACTGGGGGGAGTGTTTGGGGGAGGGAGTAGGTGAACACTGGGAATTTGAAGTACATGGTTGAAACTACAATGTCGGGAATGCTCTTTTGGCAATATGGCAAGTGAGGGTTGCTGGTTTAGGGTGTTGGATGTGGGGGGCATTTGGAAGACAGCACACCTGGGGCAGGCTTCTAGGGAGTGAGTGTTCATCTTGTCATCTTGTGTTATATCAGTGAGTGGAGACCTACGTAATGAGTGGAAAGGTGGTTGACTCCCATCCTGGGAGGCCCAATATGTTCTCAAATAGAAGGGCAGGAGTCCCTCAAGAGCATGGGTGGTGTCTAATAGGGGAAGATAGACCAGTATGTCAAGGTCTCTGTGATGTTGCGAGTAATGATCAATATTGTCCTTCAAGGAGTGAAGCCTTGTGGTTTCCATGGGTCCCAAGGAGTGAGCTAGGGAGGAGTGGAATAGATGGAACAAGTGGCATTTTGGGTGTGATGGATATGCTCTACATGATCTTGTTTTGATGGGTACAGGCCATGTTAAATTTCATCAAAATTCATAAAAAGGTATGGCCCAAAATATAAAACATAATATAAACCTTTGACCATGGTTAGTAGCTATGCGTCAATATTTGTACATCAGCTATAACAAAAGTATCATTCTACTACAGAATTATTTTGACTCTAGCAATGGAAGTAATTATACCATTTCTGTGGAGATAGTGGCCATGGAAATTGGTGAGGGCAGGGAGAGGGAGAAAGAGGTGTGATATTGGGCATTTTCTTGACTTGGAGTTGTCCTGAATGATATTGCAGGGACAGATGCAGGGCATTGTATATCCTGCCATAACCCACTGGATGGACTGGGAGAGAGTGTGAACTACAATGCAAACTAAGGTCCAAGCAGTGTGACAGTGCTCCAGGGTGTATTCACCAAATGCAATGAATGTGCCTTACTGATGAAAGGGGTTGTTGAGTGGGAGGAACAGGTGGAGGTGGGGAGTGGAGTATATGGGAACCTCTTATGTTTTTTAGTGTAATGTTTTGTGTGATCTATTTATCTTAAAAAAAGACAAAAAACTGCTAAAAAAGTACCATCTACGTATACAATGTTATTAATAAGGGAAGGGGAAAAGGGGGAAGATGGTGGGTATATGGGATTCCCCTGTATTTGGTATGTTACTTTTCTGTAACCTAAATTTTCTTTGAAGATAAAATGAAAAAAATAGACACTGGGGGAATAAACAGAAGAAAATGTCACTGTTCATACAGGACAACTGATCTTACAGTGATGAAAGGCAAAATTTCAAAAAAACTTTAAAAATATTTTTTCATTATTTTTAGTATCCCAAATTTTTTTTATTTTTATTTTTTTGTATTTTATTTCTCATTTTTAAAACTATCATTATTATTTCATTCTCTCATTAATTGTATTTGACTATCTTGTTGGCTACATTTTTGAAGAGATTCTGGGTCACAGATGTGTTACACTGTGACAGGGGAGGATCTTTGGTGCTGGGTGTCAGTGATGGGGGATACATAGGAGGAAGCTCACCTGGTCATACACATAAGACATATAAATGTGTTCCAATGTTTATGGAGCATTGTCTTGTTGGGTGGAGAGTCACACAATAAATGAAAAAATATATAATTCCCATCCTGGGGAGCTCTGCCAAATTCTCTAATGGAACAGGAAGAACCCCCTGACTACAGGGGCAATGACTAGTGAAGGAAGAAGGTCCACTGATGGGACCTTGATATTGATGACTATGCTTAAGGATGTTTACTTTTAAAATTGAAACTTATCCTAGTATTATAGGGTGCCTAGGAGTTACCTCCTGAGAGCCTCCTTGTTGCTCATATACAGCTCTCTATGCCAAACTCAGCATATAAATGCAGTACTTTCCCCCCAGTGTGGGAAATGACTCCTGAGAATGAGCCTCCTTGGCATAGGGGGATTACTACCAAGCACCAAATAACAATGTGACTGGAAAAAGAACTTGACCAAAAAGGGGGAAAGGGTAAAGTCAAATGTGGTTATATGGCTAAGAGACTTCAAAGTAAGTTGGGAGGTCATACCAGAGGTTACGTTTATGCACATCTCAGCAGGATCTCTTTGACTGCCAATGTAGATACTTCTCCAAATAGTGGGCCTCCTGAGGGCTCTGGAGATATCCAGACACTATAGACAGGGCAGATACCTCAGGAGTTAGGTGCCTTGCCAGTGAGTCCTACTTTGGAATTTATGTTCCCCAGTGTGACAGAGTTGGACTCGGTTGTGATTTCCTTACACACATGACTCTTCTATCCTTCTATTTGAACCTATAATTAGTACTAGAGTTGGTAGGTGTACATCCAAGAGACTCAAATCTTTGGGCTGTTCATGTGCCAGCTGGGCCCTGAATCTCAACAGAGTTGCAACACCTACTCTCCAGTTCATTGGTTTCACCCAAGACAACTAACAAGAAGGTGATGATGGACAACCACCATACCAAGGAACTGAGAAAGTGTACAATTGCAAGCAAGATAATCCCATCCATTGGCCCTATGGGATTGAAGTCCCCTCTCAATAGGTGATGGAGTGGATGTCACCATTTCAGTGCCCTCAGGATTGCAGAATGAACTATGGACTAAAATAGTCTTACTGGTATTCTACTATAGACTTATTGTGATTATAGCAATGGAAGAAATTATATCATTGATGTGGAGGCAGTGGTACTGGAGATTCTGAGGGGAGGGAGAGAGAAAAATAGTAGTAATTTGGGGCATTCTTGGTACTTGGGAATTATCCTGAATGACATTTCAATGACAGATACAGGCCATTATATATCCTGCCATAAACTACAGAATTGGTCGGGAGAGAGTTAAAGTACAGTGTAAACTGTAATCCATGTTTAGTGTCAATGCTCCAAGATGTGTTCACCAATTGTGACAAATGTGCCACACCAATGAAGGATGTTGCTGATGTAGGAAAATGTGTGAGGGCTAGGGAGTGGGGCATATGGGAATCCCCTATAATTTTGTGTTTTATGTAGTCTACTTTTCTTTTAAAAATAAAAAATAAAAAAATTGAACCCTTGAACCCTAGGAACATCCAGACACCATAGGCAAACCACATGGCCTCAAGAAATCAACACCCCCTCAGTGGGCCTTATCTGGGAATATATTAAAATCTATTTCCCCAATATAACACAGTTACAACAATTTATAAATTCACTAATTCTCATTCTTTTAATCTTTTTATCTGAACAATTTATTTTCAATTTACTAGTTAAGTATATTTTTCAGAATTTAAAAATCTTCACATTTTTCATATGCCAGTTGTGCCCAGAAACCCAGTGGACATGTGGTCAACTCCTTTTCTCTAGTTCTTTGGGTTTGCCCTGGACAACTAAAAAATGATGATGATGGACCAGCATCATCTGAAAAGCAAGGAATTTCTTCAATTGCAGGCAAAAATGTTCCATTCTCATGCCCCATAATAGCTATGTTCCTTCTCAGCCTGATGCAATCAGAGTGGACATTGTCCTAATTCCCCAACGATGGGAGAATGAACAAAAATGGGGGGAATGTAACCACAGAGCAAAGCAGATTTCTTATTATTGTAGTTATTTACTTGTCTTAAATGAGTATCTTGTAATATTGATATAAAAGATATATTTTAAATTAAAAAAAGGACAAAGGACTTGTTACTCTTACTTAAGTATACTTAATCAAGGGTTATTTCCTTTTTATCTCTAAAATTTTTGGCATGATTTCAGAATACCTGAACAAGGAAATATTTTAAATAAGAAAGTATTCTATTCTTATGGTTTTTAGCATAGATCTGTTTTAATTCTTTTTTCTTGTTGTTTTGTTTTTGATGTCTTTTTTGTTGTCGTTGGTTATCATCTTTTCCAAATTTCAATGGAAAAATATTTGTTTCAGCTTCTTTATTGCTAACACATTACCATGCATGGTGGTGGCTTAAACAAAGGGAACTTATTGGCTCTTTGTTTTGAGACCAGCAGAAGTCTAAATCAAGGCACCTTTAAGGCTAGGCTTTGTTTCTGATGTCTGGCATTGTGAGGCTGGCACCCTGCATTCCTTGGTCCTTGACTTCTCTGCCACATGGTATGATGGTTAGACTATTGTGTCAACCCGGCCAGGTAATTGTGCCCAGTTGTTTGGTCAAGCAAGCACTGGGTTAACTGTAATACAAAGGCATTTATAGACATTAGTCACCATTGATTTTACTGCATTGGTAAATCATAGATAGCTGATTACAATTACATCAATCAGGGGACTTGCTATCAGCAATGAGTGATGCTTTATCCAATCAACTGAATGCCTTAAAAGGGAAAGTGACTCCAGCATTGAGTGAGAATTTTCCAGCTTGTCTTTGGACAGCCAACATCTCCCAGAACTCATCAAGAAACTTCATTGGACTTTCATCAGAGCCCCTGTTGCAGTCTGCCTGTGGAACCTAGATTTGTGCATCCCCATGGTCATATGACAGACTCTTATAAAATTGCATACTATTGACAGATATCTCTTGTTGATTCGGTTTCCCTAGAGAACCCTGACTAATACATATGGCAATGCACATGACAGCTTCTTCTGGCCTCTCACTTCTCTTCTAGGCTGTGTTGACTTTCAACTTCTTGCTTCCTGTGGTTTTCTTTCTGTCTAATTTTCATTCTGCTTACAAATGATCCCAGTTATAGAATTAAGACCCATCCTGATTGAGTTGAACCACACCTTAACTGAAATAACCTCACCAAAATTCCTACTTACAATGGGTTCACACCCACAGCAATGTATTAAGTTTAAGAATGTGTTTTTCTGGAGTGCAAAGCTCCAAACCACCACTGAATCTTGCCTTTATTAACTGGTCAATAATCATTTTTCTTTTTCACTTATCATCTATATGACACATAAATACTATACTCTAGAATCTTGTTATTATAAAAGAGTATTTATTAAATAATTTTGGTTTCAACTAGGCTAGGGTTGTATCTTATTTTAATTATTTTTGGTTTGTTGATTACATAGATGGGTGATAGCTTTTAAAGAAACTGATAACAACAGATTCTCCCTCTGAGGTGCTGTGCTCATCATAGAATCTTTCAGAGCTGGGAATGGACCTTAGGAAGCATCAAGTGCAGCCTTGCCCAGAGTATAAAAGTGTGCTCCTTGAAATACTGCTTTGTAAGATCATCAGTGTGAAGAGGTCCTTTGATCACTAAGTTTTTGAAACACACAGTATAGTCTGTTTCCTTTAAGGAGTTTCCCAATCTGTATGAATACATTTTAGGGCTCTGAGAAGCACTGCAGTAAAGAAACATGCTTGATCTCTGTCCAGTGTTATCCTCACATTTTACAAACATTTATTCAGATCCTAACAAACTACATTCTCAATGAATACACTTTGGAAACAAACTGGTTTTGTCCATTTCCTTACTTTACTGATAAGAAAACTGAGTGAGGGAAAGTGACTTGCCCAGGGTCACCAGCTCATTAGTGGTCAAGCTAGGACTAGATGGTAATCTTTTGTTGCTAGGTGCCATATACCTTGGCAACTTTCAGTGGAGTATATGATGTTGGTGGCAATGAGAGGAGAAAGTACTAGTTTATTCTTGTTCTACCCTTTTGCTTCTTATTTTTGTCACATACATTTCTTTCTCATGTCATCTTTCTTTAAAGCAATTACAATGAAAAACATCATATAATGTCTTTTTGTGCTGTAACTTTTTCATCAGTGTATAGGCAATAAACTCTGATATTTGCATTGCATTTTGATTTTGTGATTTTTCCAGTTTGTCACATGACTACCTCTTTCTCATCCCTCAGATCTCAGCTTAAAACTTGCCTCTTCAGTGAAGGCTCCTCTGGCCATTTTAAGTTGTCCTCTCCCCTCTTAACTATTGTTCCTTATTACAGCACTAGTTACTTTTTTTTTGCACTGTACAGTTGTAATTACCTTTTTTATTAGACTAGTGCAAAAGAAATTTCAGTTTCAGACCGTAAGTTTTAAATCATTATAACTAGGTTCAAACACATCTTTATTAATCAAAATAGGAACCATTACAATGAACACATTTTTGCCAATGATAAATAAGTTTGCTTATTCCTGTAGCACAAAGAGCCATGCTTTGTGATTTTTTGAATTCTTGGAAAGCATTTTCTGCATCCTGCCAAAAGTTGTTGAGATGCTTGAAGAAGTGGTAATCTGTTGGTGAGAGGTCAGGTGAATATGGTGGATGAGGCAAAAACTTCCTAGTCCAATTCGTTCAACTTTTGAAACATTAGTTGTGTGATGTGTGGTTGGGCATTGTTGTGGAGAAGAATTGGGTCCTTTCTGTTAACCAATGCTGGCTGCAGGCATTGCAGCTTTCAGTGCATCTTATCAATTTGCTGAAAGATACTTCTCAGATACAATGGTTTCATCAGGATTCAGAAAGTGTAGTGGATCAGACCAGCAGCAGACCACCATACAGTGATCATGACTTATTTTTGGTGCAAGTCTGGCTTTGGGACGTGCTTTGGAGCTTCTTCTCCATCCAAACACTGAACTGGTCATCATCAGTTATTGTATAAATTCCACTTTTCATCACACATCACAATCCAATCAAGAAATGGTTTGTTGCTGTTGAGTAGAATAAGAGATGACACTTCAAAATGATGATTTTAAGGCACCCACTTATTGAGCTATTTCACTTTCCCCTTTGTTTCAAATGCCAAACAACTGTAGAATGGTCAATGCTGAGATTTTTGGCAACTTCTTGTGTAGATTAAAAGGATCAGCTTCTGGGGGTGGGGAGTGGGGAGTGGGGTATATGGAACCTTCTATGTTTTTTAATGCAATGTTTTGTGTGATCTATTAACTTGAAAAAAAGATAATTAAAAATTAAATTTAAAAAATAAGAATCAGCTTCAAAGATTGCTCTCAATTGGTTGTTGTCAACTTCCGATGGCCAGCTACTATGCTCCTCTAGATAAAAAGTGCCTCCTTCACTTTTCTCAATTCCTTCCCTGGGTTTTTCAGGTTTTCTGGAGAACTCATTGGATAATTTGTGAGCTTCCTTACCCATCAATGTGACACCATTTTCCTGCATATTCTACCCCTTCTTCATATGTCAAATAAAAATGTTTCTTTCACTGTGATTTGATAACCCCTAAAGAGAATCTTTCAGGATTTGTAGAAAAATTTTTAAAAGATTTTCTTATTTATTTATTTCTTCCCTCCCCCCCCTTGTCTGCTCTCTGTGTTCATTTGCTGTGTGTTCTTCTGTGTCTGCTTGTATTCTCATTAGGTGGCTCTGTGAAATGATCCTGGAACATTCTGGAGTGGGAGAGAGGTGATCATTCTCTTGTGCCACCTCAGCTCCCTGATCTGCTGTATCTCTTATTATCTCTCCTCTCCTGTTTCTTTTTGTTGCATCATCTTGCTGTGCCAGCTCTCTGCATGGGCCAGCACTACTGTGTGGGGCAGCACTCCTGTGTGGGACAGCATTCCATAAAGGCCAGCACTCCACATGGGCCAGCTTGCCTTTACCAGGAGGCCCTGGACATGGAACCCTGGACCTCCTATAGAGTAGATGGGAGCCCAATTACTTGAGCCACATCTGCTTCCCATAAATTTTTAATAGGGAGATTTAGTGGAATCACTTGCCAGAAAGGTAACAGACAAATGAGAGGTCTCCAGTGCAGAAATGACAGATACTTTGATTGATGTGGTAGATTAGATTTCTGTTCAAAAATACCTATTTCTTTCCCCCAATTCCATGAGATAGGTATATTTTTTCACCCCTTTGACTTTGAACTGAACTGTGTGACTTACTTTTGCCAATTTGGGATGTTAGCAGATGTGATACAAGCAGAGAGACAAAATATGGTTGTGTAGTTGAGCTTGTGCTCTTGTGTCTCTGCCACAGAGTTGTACCTTCAGCCTGAGTCCCAGAATAAATACACATAAGCAGATGATAGAAGGTCAAAACAAATATCTCCTTCATTCTCCTTTTCCTCTTCTTCCTTCTCCCACCATTTTCCCCTTCTTTCTCCCATCCTGAAATTTATATTTTTAATATAAAAGTTAACTACTTTTTTTCTGAAATTTGTTCAAGTTTAGACCTCTAGATATCTTTGGCTTTGTTCTGTTAGGTTGATTTCTTCAGTATTCTCCTGTGTATTTGGTGTCTCTAACTAATGCCAGTGGAAAAGTTTGATTTGTACCTTTAGGAATAAAAAATAAATAAATACACCTTAGAAGTAAGATAATTGTACCAAATTAATTATGTCATATAATAAATTGTAACATAGCAGATCTGGTTTGGTGAATCCTATTTTTAGTGAAGGAAGACATTTTTTTTTTAAAGATTTATTTTTATTTATTTAATTCCCCTCCCCTTCCCCGGTTGTCTGTTTTCTGTGTCTTTTTGCTGCGTCTTGTTTCTTTGTCCGCTTCTGTTGTCGTCAGCGGCACAAGAAGTGTGGGCGGTGCCATTCCTCAGCAGGCTGCTCCCTCCTTCGCGCTGGGTGGCTCTCCTTATGGGTGCACTCCTTGCGCGTGGGGCTCCCCTACGCGGGGGACACCCCTGCGTGGCACGGCACTCCTTGCGCGCATCAGCATTGTGCATGGGCCAGCTCCACACGGGTCAAGGAGGCCCGGGGCTTGAACCACGGACCTCCCATGTGGTAGACAGATGCCCTAACCACTGGGCCAAGTCCGTTTCCCAAGGAAGACATTTTAAACAATCATTTTCTAAGTTTTTATTGCTTTAAATTGCCACTACATTACCATAATGCCATCTCCACCATCTCATAATCTAATCAAAACCATTTTAACCTGGAATGGGGATCAGGGGAGGACCAAGAAAATTGAAGGGCATTGTTGCATCAAGAGTTCTCAGACTTCCCTGTAATCCTTCCTCTCTCCCTACCTTCTGTCATACATTGCAGCCTGAATTATTTAGTTACTCAAATCAATCAATTTTTCACTGTTCAATGATTGGGCAGTAAAAGTAGGATTTGCTGATACAAGTGAATGATAAAAAATGAATTAGCTGAAAACAAACAAAAAGCTGCTTATGTGGCAATGTTTTGTGTTAATCAAACCTTGAGGACAGGTTGGAAGAATCAATATTTGACTACAAGAAGAAAGAAGTAACGCTTCCGTTGGGGGTATGAGAAGAGGGAGTTCTTGGAAAAAAGACCAAAGGGAAGGGTTTACCAAAAGGGGCCAATGGCACAATTTCATCTGGTCTTTGGTGGGCCTGTCAGGGGGGCTTCTCTGTATTTGAGAAATGATAGTATTTTCTATGCCTGTATCAAAGTTAAGCTTTGTTGTTTCATCTGGGGTTGAAGGCCATCTGTCAGTATTTTCCAAATAATCTACATAATTTACTTTCAAAGAAGCCTCAAAGAAACAGGCATTTATCACTTTAATTATGGCAGGCAGAGTGTGTATCAGTGGCATTTATCAAGATAATGGTCAGTGGTACCCGGGGATTCTTCCCCCATGTCTTTTTCCTGATTTCTTTCAATTTATACATGCAGCTACATTCTCCTTAGAGACCAAATTCAGAAAAATGTCAGCCAGGCTGCCTGGACAGTAGGCAAATTGTTTGACTTTTTACAAGCCCTGGACTCAGCCAACAGCCATCTACCATACTCTACCTTGCTTTTAGTGCTAATTACAGAGGTAGTAAGTAGAAGAGAATAACTAAGAATGTCTGTACCCCAGCTTTGGCTGCCTGAGAAACTGGATTCTGTGAGCCTGGATCTCTTAGGTAGAAATAGCATGACTTGACGTTCCCTTCATGTCTTGGTATTAGAATGGGGGAGAAACACAGTTAGAACTAGCTCTTGTGTCTTACCTTCCAGTCCAAGCTATTAAATAAATGGGCTAAATGTCCTCTAGTACACAAGTAGAATATTTTAGGGGTTGGTGTCCTTGCCTTCCTAGACCCAGGGTAGGACAAAGGAAGTTCTGAGATTATTATGAAATTCTTTCACATTTATACATATTGAAAAACAATATTAATTCTAGGATTGTCACTCAAATTCAAGAACCTGGACAACTCTGCCATGAAAGATAGTCTTTGGCAATTTTCAATGTAAAGGCAACTCTTTACTGTACCTTTCCAAATTTTATGAGATATTTCTTAACCAGGCTTGCCTTAGATATCCCCATCTTTCCTGTGTGTATATTGAGGATAAAGACCTAACCCTGGCCAATATTTAGCAAGGAAGAGCAAAGAGCAACTTGGTAAAGTGGAGTTAAGTTGACATTTTTTTCCAGAGGACTGCAGCCACAGAAGAAATGGAAGTGTGTTTGGGTTTCCAAAGAATGTTTGAAAATGTATTTGATTTCCATTAGTCCCATTTCCCCATATATAGATAAACTAATCAGCATTCCATTAAGGGAGTGGTGGAAATTAAGACAGAAGGTTCTTGTTAGCAAATGATGCCAAAGGAGAAAAATATAAATAAAAATATCAGTTACATATCTGAGAATTAGTCCCTTTCTTCTGATCATAGATTAGTTTCAGGTCTTTAACTTTGGTGTACATGTTTAAGCATATACAAATAATAATGCTGCATATTTGTACATATGCTGAATGTCATATAATCAGAATAATTTTCCGGTGCAGAAAGAAGGAAATCCACAAGGCTCAAGTCATGGATTTAATAAGATATCCTCTTTTTCTCCTGACCCACTTCACTCCATGATTGAGCTGTCTTTTCTGCTCTGTTTTCTCTCTGATGCACACAGCTTGAGTCATTCTGTATTATGATTAAAGAGTGGAATAAAAGAGCAGCATCTGTGCAGAATGGGACATGGAGAGTCCAACTGGTATGACAAGTTATGATGGGTCATTTAATTTAGTGACCTAGTAAGGAAAAGAAGATGGAACAAAACTGTTATAGGAAGGTAAATTCCACATTCATTTGGCTTGGATGTCTCCCACTGTGGTTTTCACCCAAAGTGCCATGGTACTGTGGTGTCCTTAAATCTTCCGAGTTGCACAGTGAAATTTTGATCATTACAAAAATTGTATTTATGTCACAATTGAGGGATCATACTATGAGAGTGATATGTGCTGCATGAAAACAGAGGCAGATACAACCTGTTAGAAAAAGACATAATAGGCACAGCATGTCAGTCCGGCATTAAAGAAGTTTTCCTGTGTGTCCTAGAATATATGAGAATTTTTATTTTGGAGAAAACAGTTTGATTTAAGTGACTTAGGACAGAAAGGCAACCAAACAATACATAATTGTGGATATTTTTATAAACACAGTGAGATACTGAAACACTCTAGTGGAGATTGTATTGTGTTTATTGCACACTTATTAAGCATTTACTTTTTCTGAGTCTGTTAATCATTTCACATATGCTGCCCCAAATCCTAGTGCTCATAAGTGTGTCAGCCCAGATACATACAAGTAGATACTGTATGATTCCTTATATATGTAATATAAGAACAAATAACTCTAATCCATAGTGATTGAGAAATGCACCAGAGCGATTGTCTCTGTGTGTGTGTGTGTGTGTGTGTGTGTGTGAGGGGGGTGATTGAAAAGAAGCAAAAGGGACTTTCTTGGGTGATGGTAATGCCCTGTATCATGATTTTTTTGTCTTTATTTATTATTTTAATGTTATATTAAAAAAAATGAGGTCCCTGTATACCTCCCACTCCCCTCAACCCACTCCTCCCATAAAAACAACCTCCCCCATCATCATGGGACATTCATTGCACTTGGTGAATACATCTCTGAGCACTGCTGCACCACATGGTCAATGGTCCACATTATAGTTTACACTCTCCCCAGCTCACCCAGTGGGCCATGGGAGGACATACAATGTCCAGTAACTGTCCCTGCAGTACCACCTAGGACAACTGCAAGTCCTGAAAATGCCCCCACATCACATCTTCTCTTCACACCCCCTACCCTCAGCAGCTACCATGGCCACTTTATCCATGTCAATGCTACATTTTCTTTGATTACTAATCACAATAGTACCAGAAGAGAATATCAGTAAATCCACTATAATCCATAATCTATTCCTCCATCCTGTGGACCCTGGAATGGTTATGTCCACTCCATACCTATATCGAGAGGGGGCTTAGATTCCACATGGATGATGGATGCAATTTTCCTGCTTTCATTTGTAGGCACTCTTGGTTCCCTGGTGTGGGGGTTGACATGCTTCATCTCCATGTTAGCTGGCTGGGGTAAGTCCAATAAACTAGAGGGTAGGAGTTGCAAGTCTGTTGAGACTCAGGGCCTGGCTATCACATGGACAGTCCAGACATTCAGGTCCCTTGAGTATACACTAAACCCCCGTGCCAACCACAGTTCCGGTAAAAGTAACAGGAGAGGCTTGTGAACAAAGATCACATCTGAGTCCAACTCCATCACACTCAGGAATACAAACTCCAAAGTAGGGCCAACTGACACGGCACAGAACTCCATCACACTCAGGAACACAAACTCCAAAGCAGGGCCAACTGACATGGCACTGAATTCCAGAGCCATCTACCATGACCATAGAACCTGTGGGCCTCTGTAGCCCTCAGAAGAACCAATACCTGGGGTTGTATCTACTTTAGCTGTCTCTGGGACTCTGCTGAGGTGTGTGTAAGGGTGACACATCTGATGACCTTCCAGCTCTTTTTTGGAGACTCATAACCATATAAACTCATTTGTCCTTTCCATTTCCCCCTTTTATTCAAGGTTGAAAGCATTTTTAACTCCTGGTATTACATGTAGGCTGAGATATTCTGTGGGTCAGAGTTGACTCTTTTATTCAAGGTCGTTTTCTAGTTACATCATCAGCTTGTACTTGGTAGTAATCCCTCAGTGCCAAGGAGGCTCATCCCCGGGAATTATGTTCCATGCTGCGAGGAAGGAAATGCATTTACATGCTGAGTTTGGCTTAGAGAGTGGCCACATTTGAGCAACATGGAGGCTCTCAGGAGGTAATTCTCAGAAACCCTGCAGCTCTAGGCCTAGTTCTTGTTTCAGACACACAGGCACACAAGCATAGTCATTAGTATCAAGAGCTCATTGTTGGACCACCCTTCATTATTGGTCTTAGCCATTGTACTTGGGGGATGGTTGCTGTTCCATTAGGAAATGTGATAGAGCTCCCCTGGATAGGAACTCAGTTGTCATTTTTAACTATAACCACTATGAAAATATCCAAATATTTTTATGTATTCTTTATATATGCTCTGAAGAACTCCCTCCCAACATTGTGCCCCCTATCAATAACATCCCACACCAGCATTCCTCCCCTGCTATTAACGAAACTCTCTGTGGTCGAAAACTTCTTAAAAAATGAAGCCTAATATATTGCCAGGTTCCATTAATAGTAAAATGGAACATAGTGATGGGTTTAAAGGTTAGATATAGAGTACATACTAATTTAAAAAATTAAAATAAAAATAAATTGGAGTAACCAAAAATTAAATAATGAAAAAACTTTGTTTCTGATGTTTTGCCTTCCATCAATGCAATAAGTGTTGCCCTGTATGCACATTGGCAAGGCAACTTCTTCCATCTCTTCCTCAGTGTCTATGTCCTTTCTTTTTTTTTTTTTCTAATTAGTAAGCTTGTCTTCATGAAAGTTTTAGATCACAGTAATTCATATATACAATATACGGTACTCCCACATATCCAATATAAGACACTTTGTCTCTTCCACAGCAATAATCTTTCTACAAGTCAATACTATATTTACAGCAACTGATGTACAGATATTGAGACAATAGCTTTCAAACAAGGTTACACTTGGGTTTACATTAGGGTTTATATTTTAGACTATACAATTTTCTAAATTTTAAGTTATCTTATATTTTACACTATGATTTACATTTTAGCATAGAGGCCCCTATACATTTTTGGTGTAATTTAACATGTCCTATATCCAACCTTGCACAATCTTGTGGAAACACTTCTATTGCTCCACAGTTACACTGATTTCATCTATTCAATACCTCCTTCCCCCTCTTCTCAGGGCCCACAGTGACAATCAATCTTCATTGCTCGAAGGGCCATGTTCAGAGATACTTGCAACAATCTTGAGGGCTTGACATTCTCGAATGCCCTAATGCATTGGGAGACCCCATTTCTCTCGAGAGATACAATTCCTTCTATTTGAGAACATCAGTCCTCCCCAGGATGTTGGTTTAACTTCAGTCTCATTGTATGGGTCTCCATCCAATGATATAACTCACTATCACAAAATGAGCACTCACACACTCCCTAGAAGCATGTTCTGTGTCATATTCTCTCTTTTAAGTATCTTAAACAGGTAATCTTACTTATAATATTTTTGAAAAAGTTTTCTCAACATTGTACTCTCTATCACATACCTGACAATATCCTATGTTCATAAGTTCCCCCACCCTCCCCCCAATTTCTTAGGCCATACTACCCATCCTCCCATCCCTAGCCCCCCTCAAGCCCACAAACCCCTACACAAATGTATCCTTATGCCCCCATTTTATCCCTTCCCTGTACAAATATTTACCCCCACTTTATCACAGATTTCACCCAGATAGGTGTCAGCTTGCAGCCCTCCTCTACCTCCCAAATTCCTTTAAGCCTATCATACAGTCTCTAGTTCTCTGAGACAACTTGGTTTCCTTATTTCATATCATTGAGGTCCCATAGTATTTGTCCTTCAATGCCTGGGTTGCTTCACTCAACATAAGATTCTTAAGATTCATTCATGTTATCACATGAGTGTGTAGTGTATTCATTTTTAAAGCTGAGTAGTATTCCATTGTATGTGTATACCACATGTTATTTATCCATTCTCTGTTGATGGGCATTTGGGTTGATTCCAACTTTTAGCAGTAGTGAACAATGCTGCTATGAATATTGGAGTGCATATACCTGTTTGTGTCCTTGTTTTCAGTTCTAATGGGTATATACCTAGGAGTGGAATTACTGGGTCATATGGCAAATCTATAGCTAGTTTTTTGAGAAACCGTCAACTGTCTTCCAGAATGGCTGGATCCTTCTGCATTCCCACCAGCAGTGGATAAGTGTTCCCATTCCTCTATATCCTCTCCAGCACTTGTAGTTTTCTGTTTATTTCATAGCTGACAGTCTTATGGGAGTAAGATGGTATCTCATTGTAGTTTTGATTTGCATTTCCCAAATAGCTGGATATTTGGAGCATTTTTCATGTGCTTATTAGTCATTTGTATTTTTTCTTTGGAGAAGTGTCTGTTTAAATCTTTTTCCCATTTCCCATTTTTTTGAATGGGTGGTTTGGCTTTTTGTTTTCAAGATATAGGAGTTCTTTATATATGCATTATATGTCTATTATCAGATATAGGGTTACCAAATATTTTCACCCATTGTGCAGGCTCTCTTTACACTTTATTGACAAACTCATTTGAGGTGCAGAAGGCTTTAATTTTGAGGAAGTCCCATTTATCTATTTGTTCTTTTGCTGCTCGTGCTTTTGGTGTGAAGTTCATGAAGTCATTTCCTATTACAAGGTCTTGTAGATGCTTCCCCACACTGCTGTCCAATGTCTTTATGGCCTTGGCTCTTATATTTACATTTTAGATCCATCATTTTATTTATTTATTTATTTATTATTTATTTTAATTCATTTTTTAAATATTACATTCAAAAAATATGAGGTCCCCATATACCTCCCACCCCCCTCACCCCACTACTAACCTCATAGCAAAATTCTCCTCCATCATCATGACAAATTAATTGCATTTGGTGAATATATCTCTGAGCACCGCTGCACCTCGTGGTCAATGGTCCACATCATAGCCCACACTCTTCCACGTTCCATCCAGTGGGCCATGGGAGAACATACAATGTCTGGTAATTGTCCCTGCAGCACCACCCAGGACACCTCCAAGTCCTGAAAATGCCTCCACATCTCATCTCTTCCTCCCATTCCCGAAACCCAGCAACAACTATGGCCACTTTCTCCACACCAATGCCATATTTTCTTTGATTACTAATCACAATAGTTCATGAATAGAATATCAGTAAGTCCACTCTAAACCATATTCTATTTCTCCATCCTGAGGACCTTGGATTGGTTGTGTCCACTCCACATCTATGTCAAGAGGGGTCTTAGAGTCCACATGGATGCTGGATGCTATCCTCCTGCTTTCAGTTGTACGCACTCTAGGCTCCATGGTGTGGTGGTTGACATTCTTCAACTCCATGTTAGCTGAGTGGGGCAAGTCCAATAAACCAGAGTGTAGGAGTTGAAGTCTGTTGAGGCTCAGGGCCTGGTTACCATATGGTCAGTCCAGAGATTCATATACCCTGGGTATATATTAAACCCCAGCACCAACTACAATTCTGGTAAATTAAAAGTAAAGGCTTGTGAGAAGAGATCACATCTGAGTCCAGCTCCATCACACAGAAACAACTCCAAAGAAGGGCTAACTGACATGGCAGTGAACTCCATCTACCATGACCATAAAACCTGTGGGTCTCTGTAGCCCTCAGAAGAACCAATACATGGGGTTGTATCTACTTTTTCTTTCTCTGGGACTCTGCTCAGGTGTGCATAAGGGCAACATCTCTGATAAACTCCCAGCTCTTTTACAGAGACTTATAGCCATATAAACTCATTTGTCCTTTTCATTTCCCCCTTGATTTAGGTCAAAAAGCTTTTATAATGCCTGTGATTATATATAGACAGAGATATTCTGCTTGTCCGAGTTGAACATTTTCATTCAAGGTCATTTTTTAAAATTCATTTTTAAAAAATATTACATTTAAAAAATATGAGGTCCCCATTCACCCCCACCACCACCACCCCACCACTCCCCACACAGCAACACTCTCCCCCATCATCATGACACATCCATTGCATTTGGTGAGTACATTTCTGGGCATCGCTGCACCTCATGGTAAATGGTCTACATCATAGACCATACTCTCCCATGTTCCATCCAGTGGGCCATGTGAGGATCCAAAATGTCTGGTAACTGTCCTTGCAGCACAACCCAGGACAACTCCAAGTCCCGAAAATGCCTCCACATCTCATGTCTTCCTCCCGTTCCCCGCACCCAGCAGCCACCATGGCCACTTTTTCCACACCAATGACACATTTTCTCAATTACTAACCACAACAGTTCATGAATAGAATATCAGTAAGGCCACTCTAATCCTTACTGTATTCCTCCTTCCTGTGGACCTTGGATTGGTTGTTTCCATTCCACATATATGCCAAGAGGGGGTTTAGATTCCACATGGATATTGGATGCAATCCTCCTGCTTTCAGTTGTAGGTACTCTTGACTCCATGGTGTGGTGGTTGACATTCTTCAACTCCATGTTAGCTGAGTGGGGTAAGTCCAATAAACCAGAGTGTAGGAGCTGAAGTCTGTTGAGGCTCAGGGCCTGGCTATCATATTGTCAGTTCAGAGATTCAGATCCCCTAGATATATCTTAAGCTACAATTCTAGTAAAGTAACAGGAAAGGCTTGTGAAAAGAGATCACATCTGAGTCCAGCTCCATCATGCAGAAACACCGACTCCAAAGAAGGGCCAACTGACATGGCAGTGAACTCCACCTGCCATGACCATAAAACCTGTGGGTCTCTTTAGCCCTCAGAAGAACGAATACCTGGGGTCGTATCTACTTTATCTGTTTCTGAGACTCTGCTCAGGTGTGCATAAGGGCAATCCTTCTGACAACCTCCAGACTCTTTTTTAGAGACTCATAGCCATATAAACTCATTTGTCCTTTCCATTTCCCCCTTGATTTAGGGAAAAAAACATTTTTAAATCCTGTTATTATACGTAGACAGGGATATTCTGCTGGTCAGTGTTGAACCTTTTATTCAAGGTCATTTTCTAGTTATGTCATCAGCTGGTACTTGGTAGTGATCCCTCGGTGCCAGGGAGGTTAATCCCCGGGTGTTTTGTCCCACACTGGGGGGAAAGCAGTGCATTTACATGCTGAGTTTGGCTTCGAGACTGGCCACATTTGAGTAACACGGAGGCTGTCAGGAGGGAACTCTTAGGCATATTGCTGCTCTAGGCTTTGTTCTTATTTCAGGTGTATAGGCTCACAAGCATAGTTATTAGTATTAGGTGCTCACTGTTGGACCCTCATTCCTTGCTGGTCCTTGCCGTTGCACCCAGGGGACTGCCACTGCTCCCCTAGGGACCACAACAGAGCCTCCCTGGCCAGGAACCCAGCCGTCCCCTCAGCTGTTGTATTTAATTGTTTCCACTATGAGTATATCCAAACATTTCCATGCACACTGGACACATGCCCTGTATAACTCCCTGTCAACCATATGTCCCCTGTCATTAATATTCCATACCAGTATTCCTCTGCTACCATTGTTGAACCACTCTGTGATCCAAAACTTTCTGAAAAGTGAAGCCCAATATAATGGTGGGTTCCCTTAATAGTAAAATGGAATGTAGCAATGAGTTTAAAGGTTAGATATAAAAGACATATTGATTTGGAAAAATTCTACATCCTATCTTTTTCCTTTATTTTTTCCTAATTATTAAGTTTCTCTTCACAAGAGCTATAGATCACAGTAATTAACATATACAATATACAGTACACCCACATATCCAATATAAAACCTTTTCCCTTCCACAGCAATAATCTTTTACCATATTCATACCATATTTACTGAAACTGATGTACAGATTTTGAGACAATAGCTTTCAAACAAGGTAACATTTGTGTTTACATTGTGATTTATACTTTATGCTATACAATTTTCTAAATTTTTAGTTATCCTATGTTTTACATTATGATTTACATTATTAGTCTGTCATCCCCTATATGTTTTTGGTGTAATATTACATGTTTTATATCCATCCTTGTGTACTCTTGTGAAACACTTCTATTGCCCTCACCTTTACGTTGGTTCCATTCATTCAATAGCTATTTCCCCCTCCCCTTGGGGCCCACAGTGACAGTCAAACTTCATTTCTTGAGGAGCCATGTTCAGAGACACTTGCAACAGTGTTGAGGGCTTGACTTGCTCAACTGCCTTAATGCCCTGGGAGCCACCATTTCTCTTGAGAGATACAGTTTCCTCTATTTGATGGCATTAGTCCTCCCCAGGATGTGGGTCTACCTTCACTCTCATTATGTGGGTCTCTATCCAATGATATAACCCACTCTTGCAAAATGAGCATTCACATATTCCCTAGGAGTTTGTCCTACATCAGATTTTCCCCTTTAAGTATCTTAAACAAGTAACTTTCCTTATTATATTTTGAAAAGGTTTTCTCAGCATTTTACTCTCAATGAACACCTGACAATCTCCTATGTTCATATGTTGCCCCACCCTCCCCCCAATTCCTTGGGCAATATTACCCATCCGCCCATCCCTAGCCCCCCTCAATCCCGCAAAGCCCCACGAAAGGTAACCCTATGCCCCCATTTTATTCCTTCCTTGTACACATACTTACCTCCAGCTTATCATAGATTTCACCCATGTAGATGTCAGCTTACATCCTTTCTCTACCCCCTGATTTCCTGTAAGCCTATCATCCTGTCTCCAGTTCTCTGAGATAGCTTGGTTTGCTTATTTCATATCATTGACTTCATGTTGTATTTGTCTTTCAATGCCTGGGTTGCTTCACTCAACATAAGGTTCTCAAGATTCATCCATGTTATCACGTAGTGTATTTGTTCTTAAAGCCGAGTAGTATTCCATTGTATGTATATACCACATTTTATGGATCCACTCATCTGTTGATGGGCATTTGGTTTGCTTCCAAATTTTGGCGAGAGTGAACAATGCTGCTATGAGCATTTTTGTGCATATATCGGTTTGTGTCCTTGTTTTCGGGTCTGCTGGGTATATACCCAGCAGTGGAATTGCTGGGTCATATGGCAAATCTATGGTTAGTTTTTTGAGAAACCACCAAACTGTCCTCCAGAATGGTTGGATCCTTCTGCATTCCAACCAGCAGTGCATGAGTGTTTCCATTTCTTCACATCCTCTCCAGCATTTGTATTCTTCTGTTTTCTTCATAGCTGCCAATCTTATGGGAGTAAGATGTTATCTCATTGAAGTTTTGATTTGCATTTCCCTGATGGCTAAAGATTTGGAGCATTTTTTAATGTGCTTTTAATCCATTTGTATTTCTTCTTTGGAGAAGTGTGCGTTTAAATCTTTTTCCCATTTTTTAAATGGGTTGTTTATCTTTTTATTTTCAAGATATAGGAGGTTTTATATATCCAAGTTGTAAGTGTCTTATCGGATACATTGTTGCCAAATATTTTCTCCCATTGTGTAGGCTCCCTTTTCACTTTCTTGACAAACTCCTTGGAGGTGCAGAAGGCTTTAATTTTGAGGACGTCCAATTTATCTATTTGATCTTTTGCTGTTCGTGTTTTGGTGTGATGTTCATGAAGCCATTTCCTATTACAAGTTCTTGTAGATGTTTCCCTACACTGCTTTCCAAAGTATTTATGGTATTGGCTCTTATATTTAGGTCTTTGATCCATCTTGAGCTGATCTTTGTATAAGGTGTGAGATGGTAATGTTCTTTCATTCTTCTACATATGGATATACAGTTCTCCAGGCACCATTTGTTGAAGAGGCCATTCTCTCCCAGCTGAGAGGGTTTGGTGGCTTTATCGAATATTATATGGCTTTATATATGAGGTTCTACATCAGAACTTTCAATTAGATTCCTTTGGTCTGTGTGTCTCTCTTTATTCCAATACTATGCTGTTTTCACTACTGTAGCTTTGTAGTATGTTTTGAAGTCAGGTAGTGTGATTCCTCAGATTTCGTTTTTCTTTTTCAACATGTCTTTGGCTATTCAGGGCCTCTTTCCTTTCCAAATAAATTTCATAGTTAGTTTTTCTAGTTCCTTAAAGAATGCTGCATTGATTTTTATTGGGATTGCATTGAATGTGTAGATCAGCTTTGGTAGGATAGACATCCTAATAATATTTAGTCTTCCTATCCATGAACAGGGAATATTCTTCCATTTATTTAGGTCTTCTTTGATTTCCTTTAACAGTCTTGTATAGTTCTTGGTGTATAACTTTTTTACATCTTTGGTTAAATTTATTCCTAAATATTTGATTTTTTTATTTACTATTGTGAATGGTATTTGTTTCTTGATTTCCTCCTGATCTTGCTCATTATTGGTGTACAGAAATGCTTCTGATTTTTGCGCACTGATCTTATAACCTGCGACTTTACTAAACTCATTTATGAGTTCTAGAAGCTTTGTTGTAGATTTCTCAGGGTTTTCTATGTATAGGATCATGTCATCTGCATATAATGAAATGTGGACTTCTTCCTTTCCAATTTGAATGCCTTTTACATCTGGTTCTTGCCTCAGGGCTCAAGCAAGTACTTCTAAGACAATGTTAAATAGAAGGGGAAAGAGTGGGCACATCTGCAAACTCTGAACTATGTGTCAGAAACCCACAAATCCCCCTCTCACTAGGTCTCTTCTGTGGCTGTATCACCAATTTGACTTCAGGACACCTCTCACTCTGCAAGCCCCAGAATCAGCCAGTTAGGTGCACCTCTATATTGCAGCCAATTTAAGGATGCTGCAGATCCTCAGCCAGGCCTAGGGGTGGGGCTCTAGCTGGAAGCGCTGATATCAGTGTCCAAAACCGAAAATCCCATGCCTTGCAAAAGATTCCCCTAATCAGCTTCCAGACACCTCCCACCCTGCAAGCCCCTGAAACATCCTCCTGGTGATGTCTCTTCATTGTGAGCAATTTAAGGCCACTCAGATTGGCAGCCGGCCTTGGGGATGGGGCTCTAGCCAGAAGCACTATTATTCATGTCAGAAATAAAAATTCCCCGCCTCGCAGAAAACTCCCTCCTGTCTCACCAAATTGGTTTGCGAAGGCCTCCTGCCCTGTAAGCCCCTGAATAGCCCGCTCAGGACTTATGAATTCCCCAGCACTGCAGCGCCTCCAGGAATCGCCGCTGTGGTGCTGGTGCCATGGTTCTGCCGACCTCAGGGGGGAGCGTCCCGCATGCAGCCCCTAACTCCATGTAAGAGAGACTCAATTTTATCTTTTACACGAATTTTCTTTGTTACCTTCCCACGGAATCTATGTCCAGACACCTCCTGTCCTGCAAAATCCTGAAACAGCCTGGTCCTGAAGAATTTCTAATGCTGCCCAGCCACTTCTTTGCAGGAGAGACTATAAGGTGCACTCACTCAACCACCATCTTGCCCCACCTCTGCCTTGCCATATTTTCTTTGGGCTTGTGTTTGTCATATTTTGTTTGTGTTTTTTCTTCTCTTTTTTTCTTTTTAGTTGCTCTTACACTCTCCACCAACTATGCCTCTCCTTTTTTTCCTTTTTTCCTGCAGAGCTCCCTTTATTATTTCTTGAAGGGCAGGGTTCTTGTTGGCATATTCTCTTAGTTTCTGTTTCTCTGTGAATATTTTGAACTTTCCATCATTTTTGAATGCTGGCTTAGCTGGGTAGAGTATTCTTTTTTATTGTCTTTATTTTTTTAATACTACATTAAAAAATATGAGGTCCCCATATACCTCCCACCCCCATCCCCCACTCTTCTCCCCATAACAACAATCTCCTCCATCATCATGAGACATTCATTGCATTTGGTGAAAGAGTTTCTTGGTTGAAATTTTTTTTTCTTTTAGAACCTTGAATATATCATTCCACTGCCTTCTTGCCTCCATGGTTTCAGATGAGAAATCAGCACTTTATCTTATGGAGCTTCCTTTGTTTGTGAGGGTTCTCTTTTCTCTTGCTGCTTTTAGAATGTTCACTTTGTCTTTTTTTTAAAGATTTATTTTTTATTTATTTCCCTCCTCTCCCACCCTGTTGCCTGCTCTCTGTTTCCATTCACTGTGTGTTTTTCTGTGACCACTTCTATCCTTATCAGTGGCACTGTGTCTTTTTTTGTTGTGTCATCTTGCTCTGTCAGCTCTACATGTGTGGCACCATTCCTTGGCAGGCTGCTCTTTCTTTTGTGCTGGGTGGTTCTTCTTACAGGGTGCACTCCTTGCGTGTGGGGCTCCCCTACACGTGGGACACCCTTGTGTGGCACGACACTCTTTGCACACATCAGCACTTCACATGGACCAGCTCCACATGGGTCAAGGAGGCCCAGGGTTTGAACTGTGGACCTCCTATGTGATAGGTAGACACACTATCCATTTGGCCAAGTCTGCTTCCCTTTCTCTTTGTCTTGAGCATTGGATAATTTGAAAAATGTTTTTCTTGGAGTAGACCTGTTGGGACTTATGCTCTTTCAGGTGCATTGTGCTTCCTGGACATGTACATCCATCTCCCTTAGTAGATTTTGGATGTTTTCAGCCATTATTTCCTCCAATACCCCTTCTGTCCCCTTTCCCTACTCTTCTCCTTATGGGATGCATATAATACATATGTTTGTGCCTTTTGCATTGTCATTCAGGTCCCCAAGTCCCAGCTGCATTTTATCTATCTCTTTATCGATCAGTTCTATTATCTGTTTGATTTCACATGTACTGTCTTCCACATCACTAATTCTCTCCTCTGCCTCTTTGAGTCTGCTGTTATTTCCTGAGAGCATATTTTTGATTTCTCGAATTGTGCTGTTCATCTCCATCATATCCATTATCTTTTTGTGTATAATTACAATTTCTTCTGTATTCTCTCCAAGTGTTTTCTTCCTATTCTTAATCTCTTCCTTTACTTCATTAAATTGGTCACTAACATATCTTTTGAGAGCTTTTATTACTTGTTTGATGTTATGCTCCTCTTTCTGGTTTTTAGTTTGTTCATTGGATTAGGCCATGTTTTCCTCATTATTGGTTTGGTTTGTAGTTTTTTTGTTGCTGTCTGGTCATCATTTTATCTTGACAGGTTTAATCAGTTCTTTAGCTTCTTTTTTTTGGTCTTGGGGTTTAATTAGTTGTTGTTTTTGCATACATGTTATGTCTTCTCTTTTTCACTTTGTTGTTATTCTATTTTTCTTGTTGCTGGCTAAGTTCACTTTGAAGGAAAATAATAGTACCAGGGAAAGCAAAATGAGTAAGAAAAGATAATTTATAAAGTAGCATTGATAATAACTGTTGTCAGAGGAACCATGTGAGATCTAGGAGAATGGATATTAGACCTATGTAAGCTGTGTAGAGTTATAACAGTAAGTAGAGTATCTATAATGAGACAATTAACTGAATATGGGAGGAATATAGTATGGATTGAAAGGCCAGTGTTTTCATGAGAGAGGGAAAGAGAAAAGAAAGACAGCAATATAAAGAGTGAATGAAAGACAGAAAACGGAACAATGTTATTAGAAATAAAAAAATCAGACAATTTGGGGGCCAAACAAAGGGAGGTGGAAAGTAAGGGAAACAATAGATGATGGAGGATACAAAGATGTAGAGGAAAGGGGATAGTGTTGGTGGCCAAAATCAATACACACAGAAAAGAGGAAATGGAGGCTGAGGAAACACAGCAAATGTGAAGCACTTCCTGCAGCACCTATTATATATAAAAAATAAAATATAAAAGAAGAGAAAGGAAGAAAAAGAGAAAAAAAAGTGGGGGAGGACAAAAAATGGGGGGGAAGCAAGCAAGAAAAAGAAAAAAGGATAAAAAGAAAAGAAAAATAAAGGGTCTTGGGGGGATAAAGAGTAAGAAAAAAACAGGAGACAATGCAGCAATAACAACAACAAGAACAACAAAAAACAAAGTTTCAAGCTAGGAATCCTCTTTGCAGTTAAATAAAATGCTTGGGGATCTGATGGTCCCCCTTTCTCCCTTCCTCATTTCCCTCTCTCCGAGGGCAGCAGGAAAGCTGAATGAGAGGTCCAGTAGGAGATTTAAGTTGGTGCTTGGTCAACCAACTCAACACAGAAGAAATGACTCTATTTCCAGCAAGAGTACCTACACCTCACCAGAAACCCCAAATATGCTATTGGAAGCTTGGATAGCACATCCTACAGTCCCTCCTCCTTAAGTTTGCTAGGAGAGGGCTAATTGGTTTTCTGACTCCACCTTCTCCCTGACCAAGTTTCCTATCCCAGGGCATTTAGGTAAATTGGGCTTCTCAGCAGATTCGCCTCTCATTTCTTCCTAGGCTCTCCCCAAGCCAGCTGTTATGCTCCTCCAATCTCAAAAAAAAAGTATAGTGCTAGGGTAATCATGAACCTCAGATGGACCTCAGTGTGTGCTGGATTCAGGAATGGGAAGTCTGGGATATTGCAGACTCAAGGTATGTGTGTCTGTGGAATGTGTGCTATGGGGGTTAAGGGATATGGACCTGGAAACCACGCATCTGGTAAACATGGGGTTGGGGAATGCTGCAGCACAACCAACAGATTTCAGGGATCACCATGGCCACCAGCCCAGACTCTGACCTCTGTGTCAGAAACTCAAAATTCTACCTGTTGCAAGAACCTCTTCTGTCACTGTCTCACCAAATCGATGTCTAGAAACCTCCTGCCCTGCAAGCCCCCAAAACAGCCCGCTCTGACAGGACTTCAACCCTATTCAGTCACTTCTTTGCAGGAGAGATTATGATGTCCACTCACTCATACACCATCTTGCCCCGCCTTCTCCTGTATCTTGTTTTGAGTGATGGTTACAGGAGTATATACATTTGTTAAAACTGATTGAACTGAACACTTAACATCTGTGCATTTTTATTGTATGTGAATTACCTATCAATACAAACAGACAAATACATAAGAAGTATTCAGAACACTGAAATGCTGAGGGGCACTGCTGTTCTGCTTAAATCAAAGCCCAGTTACTTCAATCAGGGCTATTTGTCAAGGATTTGTCAGGGATTTCATGAAAAACTTCGTTTAGATATAAAACTATAATGTAAACTATAGTCCATGGTTTGTAGCAGTGGTTCAATATGTGTTCATCAATTGTAGCAAATGAAAAACAATAATGAAGGATGTTGTTAATGTGGGAAAATGTGGGGAGGGGAGGGGGCCTATAGGAATCCGCTATATTTTTTTACGTAACATTTATGCAATCTAAAGCATTTTTTAAAATAAAAAAAAATATTTAAAAATGCACAAAACTCCAGTGAAGACAATCACAAGGGCAGCTCCTTTCATATTTTGTAACATGAATTTATTTTTTAAGCAATGTATTTTCCAAAATCAGTGTTATTGAGTCTTAAGTGTCACTACATTTAGAATTCATTCCTACACAAGCATTTGTTTCTTGAGTTGCTCATGCAGGGGCAGAGTGACCTTAGCGTCTTGTGAGTCTCTTTATGCTTCTTCTATCTTCTTCACACCAGAAGTTCTACCTGAGGGCTGGGCCAGTATCTGATTTAATGCTCTACCCCCAGCACCCAGCACAGGGCTTGGCACACAAAGTGAGGGACTTAATCAACATTTGTTAAATTAAGTGATTATACATAAGTAGAGAACTATAAGTTAAATTGGTTAATTCATTAAGTAAGAAGATAATCTTAGTTTTCTAAGAGCTCTCAAAAAAGATATCTGGGTAGGTGGCTACATACATGTTATAATTTGATGGTGCCCTTAAAAGGCCATATCTTATACAATGTAATGTTCTTATACACTACTACCCACCTTTTAAGACATACCTTGAACCTTTCTACCATTAGTAAAAGTAGATTAGACAGCAAAGGAAGAAGCACTTTCTCCAGAAGACCCCAGAAGTAGTTTCCTGTAGTCTCCTTACATTATTATACCAATATGGGTTATCATATAAATTTAGCTAGTTGATACATGTAAATCAGACAAAATGAACTAGGGGAAATGAACAAGGAACTCAGGACTTTGCATATTTGCATTCAGTGGCTTAGAGTGGTGTGGTATTAAGCTGTTGAGCTAGAGACTGAAGGCCTGAGGAAGAATTGGGCCCTTAGGAGTATAGAATAGGGATCATAAAAGACATGTTTCATTGACATTATAGTTAAATATCTTTTTGACATTTGCAAGAGGCAATTTTAGAACAAAGGAAAGACTTATATCAAATGTTGTGGGGCAAGCTGCTGAGCAAATCGTTTCTGGAAAGGATCAAAGCCATGAATAAAAACCTACATTGAGTTAATGAGAGACATTTGAATGCTTGAAGAACTTCACACATTTCTAACCTGGGAAGTTGACATCAAGAAAACGACCAGGGGAAACGGACTTGGCCCAGTGGATAGGGCGTCCATCTACCACATGGGAGGTCCACAGTTCAAACCCTGGGCCTCCTTGACCCATGTGGAGCTGGCCCATGTGCAGTGCTGATGTGCACAAGGAGTGCCTTGCCACGCAGGGGTGTTCCCCATGTAGGGAAGCCGCACACACAAGGAGTGTGCCCCATAAGGAGAGCCGCCCAGTGGCACAGATTCCCATGCTGCTGACAACAACAGAAATGGACAAAGAAGAACACACAGCAAATGGACACAGAGAACAGACAACTCAGGTGGGGGGTGGGGGAAGGGGAGAGAAATTTTAAAAAAAGGAAGAAAATATTAATTAATAAAAAACAAAAACAAACAACCAGGTCCTTCAACCACTTATCCCTCCAGTACTGAAGGCTCTGAACACAATAAATTCTTGTTATCTAGCTGAGTTGGTGAATGTAGGCATGTTTCCAATGGGTAGAAATGTTGATTAAAAATAAGGTTGTTGATCATCAGAAAAGTCTTTCTATGGAAAACTGGGACCTTGAAGAATAGTTTGATCTTTAAGGCTATTATGAACTTACACTCCTCATGAGTGTCCGAGCTATCAGCTACATAAAACCTGCAATAACTGCTGTTTTATGACTTACATCTGGCCATAACACAAGAGATTGATTGGGGCTCCCATCCTACATGGAGGAAAGTCAGCACTTTCCTCTATATATGGCTTCTTAATAGATTTTTCATGAGATGAGCCAAAAATGCTTCAAGATTCATGCAAGCAGATGTGGTTAGTGTCCATCTGTAAATAGCATATCCAAACTCAGAGCTTACATTCTGGCCCTTTTGGGTTTGTGGTATCCTTATTAGAACCAATAGTTGTTAAAGGGTGAAATGTGCTTTAGAAAGAATAGATTGTAATATTATAGGGGGAAAATGCTACCTCCACTTGTAATTTATTCTTCCATTTGCTTATCTTGTCTCCCCATTCTCCATCCATTTCTCTTAAATCAGCCTGATATTTTCAAGACTAGCATAAGCTGTTGACAGTTTTATACAGCCAATAAAAATATTAGAAAAAAATAAATGCATTAAATTTCTGTAGGTTGAATCCCAGTGCAAAAAAACCTCTCTTGCATGCCAAATGTTAAATGCTGCTTTGGAGGAGGGTGCTGGAAATATTATAGGAAAGAACAACTTTCATTGTCTAAATGGCATTTAAAAGAACAAAAATCAGGGGATATTAATGTACCTAGAGTTTGGGATTTAGATATTATAGCCTGTAATTCATTCTGGCAGAGTTATGAGGAGAAATTAGAATAAGGCTAATGAAAATACAATCCCTGAAAAAAAAATCAGGATTAGTACTTTAAAACTGCTTCCTCACATTCCAACCTAGACACTGAGCATTCTCCCTAATATCTGCCATACAGCTCTAACTGTCTCAGAACAAGTGAGTTGGGTGATCTGGCCTTCCCTAATCGGTGGAGAGCATGTCCACTCCTCTCAGAGCACTGAGTATTGCCCTCACTCTCCTGAATCCTTGGGGAACAGGCTTCACTTTCTTTGTAACCTGGTTTGGCAAATTTCTCCCTGAAGAGTGTGATGGAGCATCCACCCTCTTCAAATGCTGGGGCAAATGTACCCAATTCATTCACTCGCGTCCTTCTCTTGTCTTAAGGAGATACCTTTATTCCAGACTGCAGGTTCCATGACTTTCCTCTTAAAGCTGTCTTCCCTTCCATCTCTCCCCTTCATGTCCCTTTTAGTCCAGGCTGACAGTGGTTTTGTTCATAAAGATTTCACAAATAGCTTGTTGGTTATGCATGTAGGAAGCAGATGTCTAAGCCATCAGACAGTAAGACTTTCTACAAGTCCTTCCTGGATAGCTGCATTTTCAATCCTGACTTACAAGTTTCACGTTTAGCTAATTCCTCAAGTGGGGCACAATATCTGGGGGCTTGATTTCTAGACCTATTGAATTTCTGGAATCATTCCTGGTTTCATTGTGTACAACAATTAAGTTCTTAGTTTTTCTCTTTTATCTAGCATTTTGCTATAAGCTGCAAGGAGAAGCCAAGCTGCATACTCAAGTTTACTCTGGAAAGCTCTTAAGCTGTATGTCCAGGCATGACATTTTCAAATTCTGTCATTCATAAAACATCAAGCATCAATCTTGTTAAGTTCTCTGCATCTTTAAAACATAGATCATCTTTCCTCCAGTTTTTAATAATAGCTTCATCATTTCCTAATATTGCTAGATGGTATAACTTAAAAAGTGAAAATGAAGCAATATAAAATAGCTAAAAGTATGTGTGTATACACACACTACTTTAGTTGGCAACATTGTTCCAAGCGTAAGAGCAAAGAGGGAAATTGGAAAGGAGAAGATTGAGTTAATGCTATAAAACCAAACACTAAATCTTTAATATGTTAAAAAATCGATAAAAAATATTAAAGGAAACAGCAAATGAGTAAATGTTTGTAACAGATAATAGGCATAATTGGTATACTTCAACATTTCTTAAAAGTTAATTTAAAAATGATAAAAATTCAAGTAGAAAAATGGACAAAGAACATAAATAAGTAATCCACAAAGAAAGAAATATAAATGGTTAATAAATATGTGAATAAACTCTATCTTTATTAAATCAAACAAATAGAATAAAAATCCATTCCTCACATCAGAAAATTTTGAAGATGGATTATAACTTGTATTGACAAATTTTCAAGTAAACTGTATCTTCCTTTAGTGAGGGTGGAATGTAAATTGGTTAATGTCTTTATGGGGTAACATGACAATATATTTCTAAATCTCAAAAAATATGCAATTCCACTTCTAGGAAGTTACCCTAAAGAAATAATTACAAATTCATGGAAAGCAAGGGCCATAAAATTATTCATTGCACCATTGTTTTTAAAGGTGGAAAATTATAAGAAAAAACAGTAGGAGATTGGTTAATAAATTATGTATAAGCGTAGGTTGAAATATTATGTAGTCATATAAAATCATGTTTTAATAGAATATTTATTAACCTGGAAATACAAACACAATTTGTGCTGTAAGCAAAGAAATTAAAAATGGTTTACAAAATAGTATGGTGCGTACTATACCTTTTTATAACTACTATCTATCTGTCTGTCTATCTATGGAAAGAGACAGGCAGCCAGGCAGATGTAGACAGCGTTATAGCCAAAGACATAGAGAACTAGTAAAATATTAAATACTCCTTAATAATTATCTTGAGGTGATGAGATTACAGGTGTGCTGTTGTTCTCTTTTCCTTTGAGATATAGTATTTTTGAAGTTAGAAAATAGAAAAAATAAAATTTATCTAAGATAAATTATGTAAAAAGACACATCAACTATATCATGGTAAAGTATTGGCTATAATTTGCCTTTAAAAAAAGGGTTACATAAGACAAGATTGCCTTAGGAGGCCCTCTGCCATTTTTGTGCCTCTTACTTTCAGTCTTCAATTCCATCAGGCTCAGTATTTGTCCCTGGTTTATTCTCCCTACTGTAGATATTTCCTAATTGTTTTTATGTACACTTATTTTTCAGTCCTGGTGCCTTTCCCTGGGATCCTGTTAGATGACTGGCTATGACATCATTTTTAGCAAGGTCTGTATTAAATAGGTTACTCTAGTATGATACTTGGACATTAAGAAGGACTTTATGTGCTTTAACCCAAAGGAGTGTGTAATGTGAAAATTGTGG
Source organism: Dasypus novemcinctus (assembly GCF_030445035.2). NCBI lineage: Eukaryota > Metazoa > Chordata > Mammalia > Cingulata > Dasypodidae > Dasypus > Dasypus novemcinctus. The sequence goes on along the minus strand of NC_080704.1, from coordinate 146,046,044 downwards.
GGAAATTCAGTGGGCTCTTCCTGCCAGATGATGATACTCTCTCCTGTTCAAACTGGACAGCATGGTTCCAACTATCTTACTCCCTGTAGGGCGTAGGGTCCCTTTGTGGGATCATTCCCCTAGCCTGATGATCCATTATCAAGGTGCTTTTAGATATTAGTAATACATATGATTTCTTCTACTTTATCCTGTCCTTCCTACTTGTTAAGTCAACCAAAGAGGTGCTGATGCAAAGTGCCAGAAATCTGTAGGCTTTTATAAAGAGTATTTATTTGGTGTAAAGGCTTACAGTCATAAGGCCCTAAAGAGTCCAATTCAAGGTTACTTCCTTACCAAATTCTGTTGTCATGTGTTGAAATAAGATGGTGGGAAACACCTGCGAGGTTTCAGCCTTTTTCTTCTCTCTTAAGGTCCAGCTTCTTCCAATCTCAGCTCTAGGCTGGCATAAGGTTTATCTCTCTTCCCAAGACTCATGTCTTTCTGGGCTCAGCTGCTCTGGTCTCTTCGTAAGGTCAGCTGTAAACTATCAGGCAAATGGCTCATCTCTCTTCCTGGGCCTCTGCCCTGTCTATGGAACTCTCTCTTTTCCCCTGTGTTCTTCTGTGTATCTACTTCTCCTCTATCTCCTTGATTGAGTGTCCACTTATATAGTCCACCAAGGGGGCAGGAACTGAAACTGAGTTACTCTAATTACATGGTCAAATCAAAGCCCTAATCTTAATATAATTTAATAAAGTCATCTCAGCTGAATCTAATACAATCAAAGTATATCATGCCCAGAGAAACAGACCAGTTTACAAACATAATCTCTCTTTTTGGAATTCATAAATAATCTCAAACTGCCACATTCTTCCTGCAGCTTTCTTGGTTCCTGCTATTGGCCCTACTTTGCCCTCTGGCATCCTTCTAGTCTACAACTTGCTCTCTTGATTATAGCTTGCACAGGTATTCTGGTCCAGAAATATGCTTTAACTTTCCTCAGTACCTGTTTTAGTTTTCTATCAGTGACATAATACATTAACATAAGCATAGTGGTTTAAAACAACACAAATTTCTTATCTTACAGTTCTGGAGATCAGAAGTCTGAAATGTGTCTCACTGGGATAAAACCAAGTTGCTGGCAGGACTGAGTTACTTTCTGGAAACTTTAGGGGGAGAATCCAATTCCTTGCATTTTATAGATTCTGGAGATTGCCTGCATTTCCCAGTTTGCAACATTCCATAATCTTCAGATCCAGCAATGTTTAATCTCTCTGGCCATTCTTTCACAGTCTCATCTCCCTCTGACTAAAGATGAGAAAATTTCTCTGGTTTTAAGTACCTGTAGTATTCCTTGCAAAAGATATGTCCACGTTCTATTTCCAAGAACTTGTGAATACTGCCTTATTTGGAAAAAAGATCTTTGCAGATGTAATTAAAGTAAGGATCTTGAGATAAGATCATCTTGAATTATTCAAGTGATCCTAAATCCAGTGACAAGTGTCCTTATAATTGAAAGAACAAAGGAAATTTGAGACAGAAGAGAAGGCACACAGAAGAATAGGAGGCAATGTGACCACAGAGGCAGAGATTAGAATGAGGTGGCCACAAGTCCTGAAACGCTGAAAGCCACCAGAAGATGAGGGGAAAAAAAGAATTCTGCTTTAGAGCCTCCAGAGGGAATGTGGTTCTGCCAGTATCTTGATTTCAGACTTCTGGCCTTAGGAACTGTGAGATGATAAATTCGTGTTGTTTTTAAGCCATGAAGCTTGTGGTAATTTATTACAACAGTTACAGGAAATTAATATAAAAACCCATGTGATTAAATTGAGTCCTCCTGAATAATTCAGGATAAGCCTACCATCCTCAGAACACAATTTCAAAGTATCTTTTTCAATGTAAAATAACATTAACAGCCTCATAGAATTAGAACATGGGATCCTCTAGGGGGTTATTATTTTGGCTACCATAGTACATAGATAGTTCACCCTTAAGTCTAATTTTGACTATGACCTCTATGAACAAAGCCAGCTCTCAGGATTTCTTTTATATTTTGTTCCCAGCCTTACTTAATTGTATAGGACGTGTCTCCTAGTTATCAATGTGGTTTAAACCCTGGCTTTTTACTTATTCTCTGTGTTTCCTTGCGAAAATTACTTACCCTCCTTGAGTTTTTTCTTCATCTTTAAAATGAGGGTGGTCATACACACACTATAGAATTATCATGAGGATTAAGGGATGTAGCATATATAATATGCCTGGCACATAATGGACACTCAATAAATGTTTTCCTTTTCCAATCATCTTAAAATCAGTAAACCAAAGGCATATAGTCTTGAAGTAGATGGTCTGCTGGTAGAAATAATTTTATGGGACTTTCTAATTTTTCCTTCAAATCTCACTATGTAAATAGCTTTCTAATCATATCACACATAAAGGTTTTCCTGGCATCATTGCATTTTGTTTTATATATGTTATTATACCTATACAATACTAAAGTTCCTGGTTGAAAATGGACAAATCTTACCAAATTGGTTACTTAGAATAACAAAGTTATAATAATAAATAAACAAATATTCATGGTATAACTTCTATGCATTGAGTTGTTCTATGTACTAGGGAATGAGATTGATATAGTACATATCCTCATGTGCTGCGGAATACTGATAATTAACAAGAAGAGTCTAGTATGATCAGTGCCATGATTGGCACAATTCTGAAGAACGGGGAATAAGGGCAATTGTTGTGGTTCTTTGGTTTGTATCTCTGTCTCCTATCACATGGGGATGGCCACTCCTTTCTGTCTTCTGTGACTTCTGGGTTCTCTTTATAAGACCTCCAATAATGTGGATTAAGGACCTAACTTCACTCAGTTGGGCCAGAACTTAACTAAAAATAACATCTTCAAAATTTTCTATTTACAAATGGTTTCACACTCTCAAGAATGTGGATTAAGATTAACAACGTATGTTTGTTGGAGTACATTTCAACCTACCAAAGATGGTATCCTTATAAGAAGAGTATAATACCATTTCTAGAGAAAGACACAGAGGTAAGGCCATGTTAAGACTGAGGCAGAGATTGAAGTGATGCATCTACAAGGCAAGGAATGCCAAAGATTTCCAGCAAACACCAGAAGCTAGAAAAGGCAAGGAAGGACTGACTCCTATAAGTTTCAATGGGACTACAGACTGGTGATAATTTGAGTTTGGACTTCTAGCCTCCAGAACATAGACAAGAAATTTATGTTATTTTAGGCCACCTGGTTTGTGGTACTTTGTTACAGCAGCCTTTGGAAACTAAGACACCTCTACCAAAAGAAAAGGGAGATAGGATGTAATTACTACTACTATTAGGTAATATTTTTGAACATCTACTATGTATCAGTAAGTGATTTCCATAATATCTAATCAAATACTCAATACAATCTGTGAGGTGTGAGGTAGGTACTTTTTTTTATGGATGTTAAACAAAACATTCTCTTTTTTTTGTCTTTATTTATTTATTTATTTTTTAATGTTACATTAAAAAAATATGAGGTCCCCATATAGTCCCCACTCCCCTCACCCCACTCCTCCCACATCAACAACCTCTTTCATCATTGTGGCACATTCATTGTATTTGGTGAATACCTTTTGGAGCATTGCTGCATCACATGGATAGTAGTTTACATTGTAGTTTACACTCTCCCCTAGTCCACTCAGTGGGACATGGCAGGACATACAATGTCCAGCATCTGTCCCTGCAGTACCACCCAGGACAACTCCAAGTCCTGAAAATGCCCCCAAATCATATTTCTTCTTCCTTCTCCCTATCCTCAGCAGCTACTGTGGCCAATTTCTCCACATCAGTGCTACATTTTCTTCCATTACTAATCACAATAATTCCAGAGTAGAATATCAGTAAGTCCACTCTAATACATACTCTATTCCTCCATCCTGTGCACCCGGGGATGGTTATGTCCACTCCACCGCTATAACAAGAGGAGGCTTAGATTCCACATGAATACTGGATGCAATTCTCTTGCTTGCAGTTGTAGGCACTCTTGGCTCCCTGGTGTGATGGTTGACCTTCTTCACCTCCCTGTTAACTGGCTGGAGTAAGTCCAATAAACCAGAGGGTAGGAGTTGCAGGTCTGGCTATCACATGGACAGTCCAGAGATTCAGGTCCCCTGAGCATACACCAACCCCCAGTAAAAGTAAAAGGAGAGGCTAGTGAACAAAGATCACATCTGAGTTCAACTCCATCACATTCAGGAACACAAACTCCAAAGTAGGGCCAACTGACATGGCACTGAACTCCATCTGACATGACCATAGAACCTGTGGGTCTCTCTAGCCCTCAGAAGAACCAGTACTTGGGCTTGTATCTACTTTGGCTATCTCTGGGACCCTGCTGAGGCGTGCATAAGCATTACTCCTCTGATGACCTCCCGATTCTTTTTTGGAGGCTCATAGCCATATAAACTCATTTGTCCTTTCCATTTTCCCCTTTTATTCAAAGTCAAAAGGCATTTTTGACACCTGATATTACATGTAGTCTGAGATATTCTTCTGGTCTGAGCTGACCCTTTTATTCAAGCTCTTCTTCTAGTTACATCATCAGCTGGTGCTTGGTAGTAATCCCTCAGTGCCAAGGAGGTTCATCCCCTGGAGTTATGTCCCATGCTGGAGGGAAGGAAATGCATTTACATGCTGAGTTTGGCTTAGAGAGTGGCCATATTTGACCAAAATGGAGGCTCTCAGGAAATAATTCTTAGGCACCCTGCAGCTCTAGGCCTAGTTCTTATTTCAGGCGCACAGGCTCACAAGCATAGTCATTAGAATCAAGGGCTCATTGTTGGGCCATCCTTCTTTATTGGTCTTAGCCATTGCACTTGGGAGATTGTTGCTGTTCCATTAGGGAATGTGATAGAGCTCCCCTGGCTAGGAACTCAGCACTCCCTCAGTTGTCATTTTAACTGTAACCACTACGAAAATATCCAAATATTTCTATGTACCCTGTGAACATGCCCTGGAGAACTCCCTTCCAATCATGTGCCCCTTATCAATAACATCTCACACCAGTATTCCTCCCCTGCCATAGTTGCACCCCCCTGTGATCCAAAACTTCTTTGAAAATGAAATCTAATATATTGCCAGGTTCCAATTGTAGTAAAATGGAATATAGTTACGGGTTTAAAGGTTAAATATAGAATACATACTAATTTAGAAAAATTAAAGTAAGAATAAATTTGAGTATCAAAAATTTAAAAAAGAAAAAGCTTTGTATTTGATGTTTGGCCTTTTATCACTGCTATAAGTGTTGTCCTGTATGTACAGTGGCAAGGCAATTTCTTCCATTTCTTCTTCAGTGTCTACATCCTTTCTTTTTCTTTTTTTCTAATTAAGTGTGTCTTCACAAAAGTTTTAGATCACAGTAATTCATATATACAATATCCTGTACTCCCACATATCCAGTATCAAACACTTTGTCCCTTCCCCAGCAATGATCTTTTTACATGTTCATATTATATTTGCTGCAACTGATGTACTGATATTGAGACAATAGCTTTCAAACACAGTTACACTTGGGTTTACATTATGGTTTAAATTTTAGCCTATATGCTTTTATATATTTTTGGTGTAACTTAATGTGTTCTTTATCCATAATTGCATAATCTTTCATTGCCCCACAGTTACACTGATTCCATCTATTCAATAACTCTTTCCCCCTCCCCTCAGGGTCCATAGTGACAGTCAATCTTCATTGCTTGAAGGGCAGTGTTCAGAGATACTTGCAACAGTGTCGAGGGCTTGACATACTCAACTGCCCTAACCCATTGGGAGCCACCAATTCTCTTGAGAGATATAATTCCCTCTATTTGAGAACATCAGTCCTTCCCAAAATGTGGGTATACCTTCACTCTCATTGTGTGGGTCTCTATCCAATGATATAACCTACTATGACAAAATGAGCACTCACACACTCCCTAGAAGCCTGTCCTGTGTCAAATTCTGCCCTTTAAGTATCTTAAACAGGTAACCTTCCTTATTATATTTTCAAAAAAGTTTTCTCGACATTATACTTTCAACCACATACCTGACAATCTCCTATGTTCAAATGTCCCCTCAACCCTCCCCCCTATTTCTTGGGCCATCTTATCAATCCTCCCATTCCTAGCCCCCCTCAACCCCACAAAGCCCCATGCAAAGGTTTCCCTATGCCCCTATTTTATCCCTTCCCTGTACAAATACTTATGAGGTAGGTACTTTTATATTTCCATTTTTGGATGTGGAAACTGAGACACAAGAAGGTAATTTGCCCAAAGTCTCATAATTCAGAGAGGGTGGAACCAGTTTTGAACCAAGATATGTTGATGCTTCATTTCTCCTGATAAGTTCAATTGCTCCAGTAATTATTTTTTTCTTTCTTGCATCAACAATTTCCCCTTTTCCCCTCTTCACTGTATTATTAACAGCTTTCAAATGTGCTAAAATCATTTTCATTACTAAAAAGAATCCATTTCTTTTTCCCTCTGTGATGGTTAATTTTATGTGCCAACTTGGCTAGTCTATAGGGTTCAGATTGGTCAAACACGAATCTAGGTGTTGTTGTGCAGGTATTTAACAGAGGTGATTAGCATCTACAATCAGTTGACTTTAAGTAAAGGAGATAAACTTTGATAATGTGGGTGGCCACATCCAATCAGTTGAAGGTCTTAAGAGCAATCAATAACTGAGGTTTTCTGCAAAAGAAGAAATTCTTCCTGAAGTCTGCACTATCTATTCTTGTCTGTTTCCCATCCTGCTGACATGTCCTACTGATTTCATTGTGTGTGCAGGCTACAAAGACTCTGTTGCAATGACTTGAATCTGCTCTTATATCACAAAAGCAGCCACAAGCAATAAATAAATGAATTAGCATGGCTTTATTCCAATAAAGTTTTATGTACAAAAGCAAGCAGGAATCTAGTTTGCTAATCCGTTATTAAATATTAAAATACACTGATTGGGATAATCACTATCATAATTTTGAAATAATGATGAGCATAAGTGATATTCTGAGATAGTTATAACACCTGTAATGTGATAGTGAAATATCTGTGACTTTTGTTCGTGGCAAAGTCACTGGTACTGTTAACATTAGTCTGATTTGTACATTCATATTTGAAAGAAATGCTTAATTATAGTTAGAAATTAGTGAAAATAAAGTTTTAATTTTTTTCCCATTAAAATTCATAGAATTTCTGAATTTTTTCCATGAACTCCAGTGTAAGAATGCTTGAGGTAAAAGTCTTGGAGTCTTACTCAGCTAACATGGAGGTGAAGAATGTCAACCACCACACCAGGGAGCCAAGAGTGCCTACAACAGAAAGCAGGAGAAATGCATCCAGCTTCCTTGTGGAATCTAATTCTCCTCTTGATATAGATGTGGAGTGGACACAACCAATCCAAGGTCCACAGGATGGAGGAATAGAGTATGGATTAGAGTGGACTTACTGATATTCTATTCATGAACTATTGTGATTAGTAATTGAAGAAAATGTGGCATTGGTATGGAGAAAGTGGTCATGGTGACTGCTGGGGGTGGGGAATGGGAGGAGGAGATGAGATGTGGAGGCATTTTCGGAACTTGGAGTTGTCCTGGGTTGTGCTGCAGGGACAGTTACCAGACATTGTATGTCCTCCCATGGCCCACTGGGTGGACTGTGGGAGAGTGTGGGCTATGATGTGGACCATTGACCATGAGATGCTCAGAGATGTATTCACCAAATGCAATGAATGTGTCATGATGATGGAGGAGATTGTTGTTATGGGGGGAGGAGTGGGGTGAGGGGGGTGGGGGGTATATGGGAACCTCATTTTTTGAATGTAATATTAAAAAAATAAATAAAGACAGAAAATTACAACCATGTATAACCTGGAAAATGAAATACAAGGTACATATAAGGAAAATAAAAGCATCGCCACAGGAAAAAAAATTCTTGGAATCTTGGTCAACATTTTAAAATACAGCTGGTTACACTTGAACTAACCCTTCACTCAGAATGAATGACAAGATCTTGTGAGCTGAATAAATTCAGAATGGATGCAGATCCTGGTCACACTAGTTTGTGATGGTGATGGTGGTGTGGGTGATGTTTAGAATTGTTTTCCACAATATTCCACAACTCCTATTAAAGGGTGTTGGGAGCAGCTTAGAAGGAAGCAAAGAGAAGGCTGACCACAATTGCTTGGAGCTCAGAAAGGGAAAAGGCAGGTTCAAATCTACTTAAAACTCTGAGGGAGTTGCACAAACGAATTCCATAGGTAATAATTGAAGGCTTTAGTGAGAGTGGCTCTGTTGAATGTGTATGTACAATGAAAATGAATCTTATTAAAGGTAGCAATGGAAGGCCCATGACCTTGGTCAGAAGATAGTAGATTAGTTTTCTGTGATTTATACATTACCCAGAAGCCTCCAACATTTTAGAATTCCTAATAAAATCTCCACCTATCTCAGGAATAACTTTAAAACACCACAATTTTCACTAATACTGCCTCATACCATATACTGCTTTACAGTTCAGTTCCAATGAAATTGTAGCTATTGCATTGATTGGGCCAGAAGATATATGTAGATTACTAACCAGATCCAAGTAAGAACTATTTCAAGATCCAGAAAATTATTGTCCCTTTAAAGAGATAGTTCAAAGAAAAAGAAAAAGCCTGGTATTTTGAATTTATGGCAATAATAGAAAAATTGCTAGGTGCTTTTGATGAAGGAGTTTAAATTGAATGTAACACGGCATATATTGATTTCATATTTCAGTGCACATTCAGATTTATTGATTAGAGAAGGAATGACTTAAGCCAAGATTGATTTGATAGAACTCACAGGCTGCTTATTTATCATGTAGAGAAAATTTACACATCTACCTAGGCATAGAGGTATTACTTTATTGATGCAGAATTAAGCCTTGGATAAGTTTCAAGTTTTCACCTGCAGCCTGCGGATCCTTTTCAGGATAATTTTTGTTTTCATTTGAGCAAATACCTATGAATATAACATTTTGGTAGCTTAAATGCCCAGAGGTATTTTGGAAAATCAAAATTTGGTAAAACCTTGTTAATCGGTATTTGTGGTTATACTAAGAAAGTCGGGTGAATGAAGTTTTCCTCCATACTATTTATAAAGGAAGCAAACAAAGAACAATGTTACAAAGACAAAATTTCAAGCACTTTAGATATACTCATTCATAGTAAATATTAGTATACCAATTAGAAGTCAGTCTATTTAATAAAGCAGGATGCTAAAGAAAAGCAAGTAGTCTACGAGGAACAACCATTCAAAGGGATGCTCCTAAGTAACTCTATTTAGAAGCTCTTGGTTAGGTTAGCAGTCTTTTAGCTAATGTTTACAAAACACTTAGAATATGCCAGAGGTCTCATAGCTGCAGAGCTAAGAATAAAATTGGCTCTTCCTTTCTCTAGAGTCTGCGCTCTTGATCACTATACTCTACTGCCTCCTTACCTGAAGGTAAAAAACTTTATTTTAAAAAATTATGTAATTCATATATTTTCTTAATTGTGAATGTGAGGCAGGCTACTTTAGGGAATGAAAATACGAATCAGGAACCTGACAGAAAAACATGGCTATGAAACACTTGGCCATGGAATTCTGCCTGGAACACCTGTCCCCCCAAAAGAAGCCTGCTGGAAGAACCTGTGAGAATTTTCCTTGATCATCCAGGATCAAAGGAAAGCCTGGAGTTTTCTCAAGGGGCCTTATCATTGCCTACCCCTGCTCCGCCCTGCCCCAAGAACTGGCCCATAGGGTAATCAATCAAAACAGCAAACAACTGCGACCCCTCCCCTGAACATTAGCAAGTTGCAGTAATAATTAATGGTTTAAGAAACAAGTGCAGAATTTAAATAAGCCTTTTCTCTTCTCTGCCTGGACCAGCCCACACAAGTATACCTGGGAACCCATAATCTGTTATTTTCTCCCATTTCTATTCACTTCCCTCATTTCCTTAATAAACTACTGGCCTAAGTAAACTGACTTGTTCTTTAATTCTTTTAAGTAACATAGCCAAGAACCTAGAGGAAATCCAGCAATAAATGGACGCAACCAATTGTTTTGAATCTCATGAATTTTCCCTTAAATTTGATGTGTCAATCAATTTTGGGGTTCTTGAGTGAATTATTCCTTTGTCTTAGTGAGGAAAGAGTAAGGGATAAGGGAGAGAACTAGATCGAAGTGTTTGAAAACTCTAAATTTTGTGTCTTTCAAGTCATCATTAGTCACTTGGAACACTTGTTCCTAAGTGCAAATCCAATGACATAAGATTTTGGAAAACAAGGAGTTAATTCAGTTTGCTACTGGTTATTTCTCTTCAGCAGAACAAGTGCAAGGGAAATAGTGCTTGTAACTGTTAAGGGCCTTATTATAGTTCAAATGCCCTTTTAATACTCTTGATGCTGGCAAAGGTATACATTACAAATGAAATACAGGGGAGGAATAATTCAAACTACTCATATGGTAACATTTTGTAAACCTTGAAGCCACAGTACAAATCTCCCTCAAACCTCTGGAAATCCATCTTCATAGCTTAGAGTAGGTGGGAAGGGGCTTGAAAATTATTTTCAACCTGAGAGCTCAAAAACCTAGCTTATTTTATGATTCCTCAGCCATGACAGGTCAGTGGTGGTGTGTTTTTTACTTCAGAAGCTAAGGACTCTTGCTGGAATATGGGGATCTGAGCAGCTTGGCTGTAATGCTAAACTCTGGGCAAGGGAGACTCAGAAAAGAGGAGAAAGCAGTATATGTCAGGCTTCTTCTGGTGTTTTTGTATGAAAATGATTTGATGATAAGCATTATAGCTTAGGAATCCTTGTGCCTTTAGATACAATATTCTCACTGCAAATTCTCCTCATGAATCCGGCTTTCCATCTGTACTAACTCATTTGCTCTGTTCAGTCCACTCTTTAACCCTTCATCTTTGATGAAGTATATCTCCGTAGGACTCAAGATTTCAAATATTCTGTCTGCTCCCAAATATTACTCTACTAGCCTTCAAATGAATCTGGAATTTCCACCATAATGTTCTATCTATTGAATTATTTTTTCACTTATTACATCTGTCCATCCGTTTATCCACTGATCCATTCAACGTGTATTTATTGTCTGCTCTTTGCTTGGTACTCTGCTATGCCCTGGGAATTCATTGGTGATTAAAGCAGAGATATCCTCTGCCCTTGTGAAATGTACAGCCTATTGTGGGAGATAGACAATAAACAAATAGGGGAACACAGAAATAATTCACTTCAAATTGTGTTCATGTGATAATGATGAATATGAATGCAGCAGGGAACAATAATAGAAGATGCCTGGAAGGGATCTACTTAGCCTACTCAGGTGGTAGTTCAGTTAACATCTAAGACATTCATCTAGAGGAAACTCCATTTAAAATACAAATACATTATGCTACAAGAGTAATGCATGAACTCACTAAAATAGTCATATTAACAGAGGCTGGAACTCTGAGGGAATGCATCTCAGGACAGATAAGTGTTTTGGTGGTGTGTGAACTGGAATGAGGAGTAGTAGACTAATTTCGAGTCTCCTCTATTTGCTAGTATCTATACTATATGCTGTTGTTGAAAAGGTAATCTCTTTTCATTCTAATCTCAGCATTAAAATGTGGGTGTTAAATTCATTGTAGGGATAGAAAAACAATTTCTGAGAGGTTGAGCAACTTCATATAGGAGTAGGAAGGTTGAGATGCTGTGGGGGGAAGTGAATAAAATCTAAGGCCTATGAAAAGGGAAACAGAGTCAAAAGAAGGAAGAAGTGATATGTCAATGACCAAAAATGAATTAAAAGACCTTGTCCTTTCTTTAAATTGCTTGCAATCACCTGGAGTAAGATAAATTCTTGAGAAAGGACAGGAAGATATAATAAGCAACATATATATTCAAGTCCAAACCATGCATTATTTCTTAGAAAGATAAATAAAGAGCATAATGAGGATGCTTTGGAAAGGCTCCTGGGAGGAGGTTGTCAAAACCATCTCAAAAGGAAACTTCCTTTAAATACAGTGCTTGATTCCCTTTGCTTGGATGAAGTGGTTATAGATTTCAAGCAAATTAGTTACAAAACAATGACTGATGAAATGTCTGGAAGGTCAACAAACATATCAAGATTATTGTGTTATGAATTACAGAAGGCTATATGGGTCCAGGCCATATCCCATCAGTGGGTACTATTTTAAATCGAAATACATAGTACCCATTGTTGTCCCAGATTCACATCCCATCACTAAAATGAGACAGTGATTAAATGCAAAATGCAAATATTACAGTATGTAAGTACAAATTTAAAACAATGATGGCCTCTTGTCAGACAATATGGAATGGCGAAGTTGCATGGCATTTTTTATTATACTTGCTAATGTAGCAACATTTACAAAGATTTGACATAGTAATCCAGAGTAGGATTATAAAAAACAGGACTGGGATATTGTGAGCAGAAAAGTTACCTTTAAGGAATCAAAAAGGAAGGCATTAGGAAGCAGGAATAGTTTCAAGATTAATGTCCCTTGGACATTTCGGAATCACCCCCACACTTAGAATTTTTTTTTAGGAATCAAGACAACAGTCCAAATTATCAGTCTATGGAAATTTGCTTCTGGCCTGACATAACCAACCTCAATTATAACTTCTTAATTTTCTTATGCTTTTTTCCCCCTTTTTATACGAATATTTATTGCAGCTGTTTTTATAATAGCCCAAAACTGGCGATATCCAAATATTCACTACTGGGTGACTGGATAAACAAATTACATTAAAAAAATATGAGGTCCTCATATAGCCCTCACCCCCTCACCCCACTCCTCCCCCCATAACAACAACCTCCTCCATCATCATGAGACATTCATTGCATTTGGTGAATACATCTCTGAGTACCACTGCACCTCATGGTCAATGGTCCACAGCAGAGCTCACACTCTTCCACAGTCCACCCAGTGTGCCATGGGAGGACATATAATGTCTGGTAACTGTCCCTGCAGCACAACCCAGGACAACTCCAAGTCCTGAAAATGCCCCCTTATCACATCTCTTCCTCCCACTCCCTACCCCCAGCAGCCACCATTCCCACTTTCTCCACACCAATGCCACATTTTCTTTGTTTAGTAATCATAATAGTTCATGAACAGAATATCAGTAAGTCCACTCTAATCCATACTCTATTCCTCCATCCTGTGGACCTTGGATTGGTTGGGTCCACTCCACATCTATATCAAGAGGGGGCTTAGATTCCACATGGATGCTGGATGCAATTCTGCTTCCAGTTGTAGGCACTCTTGGCTCCTTGGTGTGATGGTTGACCTTCTTCACCTCCATGTTAGAGGAGTGGGGTAAGTCCAATAAACCAGAGTGTAGGAGTTGCAAGTCTGTTGAGGTTCAGGGCCTGGCTATCACATGGTCAGTCCAGAGATTCAGGTCCCCTGGGTATACATTAAACCCCAGCAACAACTACAGTTCTGGTAAAAGTAACAGGAGAGGCTTGTGAACAAAAATCACATCTGAGTCCAGCTCCATCACAAGAAACACAAACTCCAAAGTAGGGCCAACGGACATGGCACTGAACTCCATCTACCATGACAATAGAACCTGTGGGTCTCTGTAGCCCTCGGAAGAACCAATACCTGGGGTTGTATCTACTTTATCAGTCTCTGGGACTCTGCTCAGGTGTGTATAAGGGCAACCCCTCTGATAACCTCCTGGTTCTTTTGGAGACTCATAGCCATATAAACTCATTTGTCCTTTTCATTTTCCCCTTTTATTCAGGTCAAAAAGCATTTTTAACTCCTGACATTATATGTAGACTGAGATATTCCGCTGGTCCGAGTTGACCCTTTTATTCAAGGTCATTTTCTAGTTACATCATCAGCTGGTACTTGGTAGTAATCCCTCGGTGCCAGGGAGGCTCATCCCTGGGAATCATCTTCCACACAGGGGGGAAGGAAACACATTTACATGCTGAGTTTGGCTTCTAGATTGGTCACATCTGAGCAACACAGAGGCTCTCAGGAGGTAACTCTTAGGCACCCTGCAGCTCTAGGCCTTGTTCTTATTTCAGGTGCACAGGCTCGCAAACATAGTCATTAGTATAAAGGGCTCACTGTTGGACCTTCCTTCTTTTTTGATCTTTGCCATTGCACTTGGGGGATTGTTGCTGTTCCTTTAGGGACTGTGATAGAGCTCCCCTGGCTAGGAACTCAGCACTCCCTCAGTTGTTGTTTTTATTTTTAACCACTATGAAAATATCCAAACATTTTTATGTACCCTGGATATATGCCCTGGAGAACTACCTGCCAACCATTTGTCCCCTGTCAATACCATCCCACACCAGAATTCCTCCCCTGCCATTGTTAGACCTCTCTGTGATCCAAAATTTCTTCAAAAATGAAGCCCAATATATTTCCAGGTTCCATTAATAGTAAAAAGAGATACAATGATGAGTTTAAAGGTTAGATATAGAATACATGTTAATTAAGAAAAATTAAGGTAAAAATAAATTAGGGTATCAAAAAATTTAAAAATGCAAAAGCTTTGTTTTTGATGTTTTGCCTTCCATTATTGCAATAAGTATTGCCCTGTATGCAAATGGGCAAAGCAACTTCTTCCGTCTTTTCCTCAGTGTCAATGTCCTTTCTTTTTCTTTTTCTTTCCTAATTATTAAGCTTACCTTCACAAAAGTTGTAGAGCACAGTAATTCATATATACAATATACAGTACTCCCACATATCAAACATAAAACCCTTTTCCCTTCCACAGGCATACTCTTTTTACATATTCATACTATATTTAATGAAATTGATGTACAGATATTGAGACAATAGCTTTCAAACAAGGTAACATTTGGGTTTACATTGTGGCTTATATTTTAGACTATACAATTTTCTAAATTTTTAGTTATCTTATGTTTTACATTATGATTTATCTTTTAGCCTATCAGCCTCTATGCATTTTTGGTGTAATTTGACATGTCTTACATCCATCCTTGTGTAATCTTGTGTAACACTTCTATTGCCCACACAATTACATTGATTCCATCTATTCAATACGTCTTTCCCCCTCCCCTGAGGACCCACAGTAACAGTCAATCTTCATTGCTTGAAGGGCCATGTTCACAGATACTTGCAACAATGCTGAGGGCTTTTCATGCTCAACTGCCCTAATGCATTGGGAGCCACCATTTCTCTCAAGAGATACAATTCCCTCTATTTGAGAACATCAGTCCTCCCCAGGATGTAGGTATACCTTCACTCTCATTATATGAGTCTCTAGCCAATGATAGAACCAACTATGGCAAAATGAGTATTCACATACTCCGCAGGAGCCTGTCCTGCATCGGATTATCCCCTTTAAGCATCTTAAACTGGTAACCTTCCTTATTATATTTTTGAATAAGTTTTCTCAGCATTATACTCTCAACCAAATACCTGACAATCTCCAATATTTGTATGTTCCCATCCCCTTCCCCCAATTTCTTGGGCAATATTACCCATCCTCCAATCCCTAGCCACCCTCAAGCCCACAAAGCCCCACCCAAAGGTAACCCTATTCCCCCATTTTATCCCTTCCTTGTACAAATACTTACCTTGAGTTTCTCATAGATTTCACCTATGTAGGTATCAACTTACATCCTTCCTCTACCCCCCAATTTCCTTTAAGCCTATCATCCAGTCTCTAGCACTCTGAGGCAGCTTGGTTTACTTATTTCATATCATTGAGGTCATATATTATTTGTCCTTCAATGCCTGGGTTGCTTCACTCAAAATAAGGTTCTCAAGATTCATCCATGTTACCATGTGTATTTTTAGTGTATTCATTCTTAAAGCTGAGTAGTATTCCATTGTATGTATATACCACATTTTATTGATCCATTCATCTGTTGATGGGGCATTTGAGTTGATTCCATCTTTTGACAATAGTGCACAATGCTGCTATGAACATTGGTGTTGGTGTGCATATATTGGTTTGTGTCCTTGTTTTCAGTTCTACTGGGTATATACCCAGCAGTGGAATTGTTGGGTCATATGGCAAATCTATAGCTAGTTTTTAGAGAAACCACCAAACTGTCCTCCAGAATGGTTGGATCGTTCTTCATTCCCACCAGCAGTGGATGAGTGTTCCCATTCCTCCACATCCTCTCCAGCATTTGTAGTAATCTGTTTTTTTTCATATCTGCGAATCTTAAGGGAGTAAGATGGTATCTCATTGTAGTTTTGATTTGCATTTCCCTAATAGCTAGGGATTTGGAGTATTTTTTCCTGTGCATTTTAGCCGTTTGTATTTCTTCTTTGAAGAAGTGTCTGTTCAAATCTTTTTCCCATTTTTTAAATGGGTTGTCCGTCTTTTTATTTTCAAGATACAGGATTTTTTATATATGCAGGTTATAAGTCTCCTATCAGATATATGGTTACCAAATATTTTCTCCCATTGCATAGGCTCTCTTTTCACTTTCTTGACAAACTCCTTTGAGGTGCAGAAGGCTTTAGTTTTGAGGAAGTCCCATTTATCTATTTGTTCTTTTTCTGTTCGTGCTACTGGTGTGAAGTTCATGAAAACATTTCCTATTACAAGGACCTGTAGATGCTTCCCTACACTGCTTTCCAAAGTCTTTGTGGTCTTGGCTCTTATATTTAGGTCTTGGATCCATCTTGAGTTAATTTTTTTATAAGGTGTGAGTTGGTAATCCTTTTTCACTCCTTTACATATGGATATTTAGTTCTCCAGGCACCATTAGTTGAACAGGCTATTCTCTCCCAGTTGAGAGGGTTTGGTGGCTTTATCGATTATTATATGCCTATATATATGAGGATCTATATCACAATTCTCAATTTGATTCCATTGGTCTGTGTGTCTCTCCTTGTGCCAATACCATGCTGTTTTCACTACTGTAGCTTTGTAGTATGTTTTGAAGTCAGGTAGTGTGATTCCTCCAATTTCGTTTTTCTTTTTCAATATGTCTTTGGCTATTCATGGCCTCTTTCCTTTCCAAATAAATTTCATAGCTAGTTTTTCTAGTTCCTTACAGAATGCTGTGTTGAATTTTATTGGGATTGCTTTGAATGTGTAGATCAGTTTTTGTAAGATAGACATCTTAATAATAGTTAGTCTTCCTGTCCATGAACACAGAATATTCTTCCATTTACTTAGGTCTTGTTTGATTTCCTTAAACAGTGCTGTGTAGTTCTCTGTGTAGAAGTTTTTTACATCTTTAGTTAAATTTATTCTTATGTATTTGATTTTTTAATTTACTATTGAGAATGTACTTGTTACTTGATTTCCTCCTGAGCTTACTCATTATTGCTGTACAGAAATGCTACTGATCTTATAACCTGCAACTTTACTAAACTCATATATGAGTTCTAGAATCTTTACTGTAGACCTCTCAGGATTTTCTATATATAGTATCATGTCTTCTGCAAATAATGAAATTTTGACTTCTTTCTTTCCAATTTGAATGCCTTTTATATCTGGTTCTTACCTCAGTACTCGAGCAAGTACTTCTAAGACAATGTTAAATAGAAGATGTGATAGTGGGCATCCTTGTCTTGTTCTTGATCTCAGAGGGAAACATTTTAGGATTTCACCATTGTAAATGATGTTGGCTCTGGATTTTTCATATATACTCTTTATCATGTTCAGAAAATTTCCTTGTATTCCAATCTTTTGCAGTGTTTTTACCAAGAAAGTGTCCTGTATTTTGTCAAATGCTTTTTCTGCATCTATAGATGTAATCATGTGATTTTTTTTCCCTTCAATCTGTTTATATGGTGTATTACATTGATTGATTTTCTTATGTTGAACCATCCTTGCATACCCAGAATGAGTCCCACTTGGCCCTCTTGTATAATTCATTTAATGTGTTGTTGGATACAGTTAGCGAGTATTTTGTTGAGGATTTTTGCATCATTAAATAAATTGGCCTGTAATTTTTCCTTCTTGTGGTGTCTTTCTTTGGTTCTGGTATTAGGGTCATATTGGCATCATAGAATGATTTAGGCAATGTTCCTTGTGTTTCAACTCTTTGGAAGAGTTTCAGTAAGATTGGCATTAATTCTTTCCAGAATGTTTTGTAGAATTCACCTGTGAAGCTGTCTGGCCCTGGGCTCTACTTAGTTGGGAGGATTTAACGACTGATTCTATCTCTTTAATTCTGATTAGTTTTTTGAGATCATAAATTTCTTATTTTATCAATATAAGCTGCTTACATGTTTCTAGGAATTTGACCATTTCCTGTGAATTGTCATTTTTGTTGGAATATAGTTTATCAAAGTATCCTCTTAGGAAAGTCTTTATTTCTGTTGGGTCAGTGGTAATATCTCCTTTCTCATTTATTATTTTGTGTACTTGCATCTTCTCTCTTTTTTTCTTTGTTAATCTAGCTAAGGGTTTGTCAATTTTAATGATCTTCTCAAAGAACCAGCTCTTGGTTTTGTTTATCTTTTCAAGTGCTTTCTTATTTTGTTTCATTTAGTTCTGCTCTTATCTTTGTTCATTCATTCTTTCTTCTTCCTGTGGGGTTACTTTGTTGCTTTTTTACCAATTCCTCCAAATGTACAGTTAGTTCTTCAATTTTTGCTCTTTCTTCTTTTTTGATGTATGAACTTGTTGCTATAAATTTTACTCTCATGCTGCTTTTGCTGCATCCCATAAGATTTCATATGTTTGTTATCATTTTCATTATTTTCAATGTAGTTATTAATTTCTTTTGAGATTTCCTCCTTTTCCACTGTTTTTCTAAGAGTGTGCTGTTTAATTGCCATATCTTGGTGTGAAATATGGGACTCTGGCCCTTGCAGATTTCCAACTTCACTCCACTGTGGTCAGAAATATTATTTTGTAAAATTTTGATCTTTCTGAATTCATTGAGCCTTTCTTTGTGGCCTAGCATATGGTCTATCTTGCAGAATGATCCATGTGCACTTGAGAAAAATGTATATCCTGCTGTATTCGGTTGTAATGATCTGTATATGTCTATTAGGTCCAGCTCCTCTAATATATTGTTCAAAGTTTTTGTTTCTTTATTGATTTTCTTTTGAGATATTCTGTCCAAAGTTGATAGTGGTGTATTAAAGACTCCCACTATAATTGTAGAGGCATCTGTTATTTCACTAAGTTTTTCCAGTGTTTGCCTCACGTATTTGGAGGTGCCCTTGTTAAAGAGCATAAATATTTATGATTGTTTGTTCTTCTTGAAAGATTTTCCCTTTCACTAATATGTTGTATCCACCTTTGTCTCTCACAATTGTTTCACATTCAAAGTCTATTTTGTCTCATATTAATATACCTACTCCTGCCTTTTTTTGGTTATTGTTTGCTTCTAAGACTGTTTTCTAGCCATTTACTTTCAATCTCCTTGAATCCCTGGGTCTAAGATGAGTTTCTTGTAGACAGCATAAAAATGGTTCACATTTCCTTATCCAATATCCCAGTCTGAATCTTTTCACAGGTGAATTTAATCCATTGACATTCAGTGTTATTACTTTCAAGGAATTATTTATGGTAGCCATATTTCTTTTGGATTTGTGTTTGTCATATTTTCTTCCCTTGTTTTTTTGTCTTTTTTGTTGCTCTTACACTCTCCTCCAACTCTCCATCTCCTGTTTTTTAATTTCTTCCTGCAGAACTACCTTTAGTATTTCTTGAAGGGCAGGTTTCTTATTTGCATACTCTTTTAATTTCTGTTTATCTGTGAATGTTTTGAACTCTCCATCATTTTTGAATGCTAGTTTAGCTGGGTAGAGTATTCTTAGTTGGTAATTTTTTTCTTTTATTACCTTGACTATATCATACCACTGCCTTATTGCCTTCATGGTGTCAGAAGAGAAATCAGCACTTAATCTTATGGAGCCTCTCTTGTATGTGATGGTTTTGTTTTCTCTTGCTGCTTTTAGAATTTTCTCTTTGTCTTGAGCATTGGATAATTTGATAAGTATGTGTCTTGGGGTAGGCCTGTTGGGATTTATGGTGTTAGGGGTGCTTTGTGCTTCCTGGACATGTACATCCATCTCTCTCAGCAGATTTGTGAAGTTTTCAGCCATTATTTCCTCCAACACCCCTTCTGTCCCCTTTTCCTTCTCTTATCCTTCCAGGATGCCTACAATATGTATGTTTGTCTGTTTTGCATTCTCATTCAGGTCCCTAAGTCCGAGCTGGATTTTTTCTTTTTATCTATCAGTTCTACTATCTGTTTGATTTCATCTGTACTGTCTTCCATGTCACTAATTCTCTTCTTTGCCTCTTCTAATCTGCTGTTATTTGCTGAGAGTGTATTTTTCTTTCTTGAACTGTGGTGTTCATCATCATCACATCTGTTATCTTTTTGTATATGTCTGCAATTTCTTCTGTATTCTCTCCAAGTGTTTTCTTCATATTCTTAATCTCTTCCTGAACTTCATTAAGTTCGTCTTTAATATATGTTTTTAGATATTAATTACTTGTCTGATGTTCCACTCCCCTTCCTGGTTTTTAGTTTGTTCATTGGATTCGGCCATGTTTTCCTGATTATTGATTTGGTTTGTAGTTTTTTTGTTGCTGTCTTGTCATCATTTTATCTTGATGGGTTTAATCAGTTCCTTAGCTTCTTTGTCTAGTCTTGGAGATTAATTAGTTGTTGTTCCTGCATAAGTGCTATGTCATCTCTTTGTCAATTTATTCTTCTTACTCTATTTTCTTGTTGCTGGCTAAGTCCACTTTGATGGAAAATATTAGGGCCAGGGGAAGCAAAATGAGTAAGAAAAGATAATGTATAAAGTAGCATTGGTAATAAACGTTAACAGAGCAACAAAGTGAGATCTAAGAGAGTGGATATTAGACTCATGTAAGTTGTGTAGAGTTATAGCAGTAAGTAGAGTACCTACAATGAGACAGTCAACTGAATATGGGGAGGAATATAGTATGAATTAAAAGGCCAGTGTTTTCATGAGAGAGGGAAAGGGGGAAAAAGGCAATAATATCAAGAGTGGATAAAAGACAGTAAATAGAACAAAGGTATTAGAAATAACTAGTCAGACATTTTGGGAGCCAAAGAAAGGGAGGTGAAATATAAGAGAAACAGTAGATGATGGAGGATAGAAAGATGTAGGGGAAAAGGCTAGTGTAAGTGCCAAATCAATACACACAGAAAAGAGGAAGTGTAGGATGAGGAAACACAGCCAGTGAAGCACTCCTTGCAGTACCTATTATATAAAGAAAATAAATTTAAAAAGAAGAAAAAGAGAGAAAAGAAAAAAAACACAAGAGAAAAAGCGGAGCACAAAGAAAATGGGGGGAAACAACCAAGAAAAAGAAAAAGAAAAAAAAAAACTAAATAAATGAAGAAGGACCTTGGGGGATAAAATGGGAGAAAAGACCAGGAGACAGTGCAATATTAGCAACCACGACAAAACAAACAAACAAACAAAAAAGAACCAACATTGCAAGCTAAAATTACTTTTTGCAGTTAAATAATATGCTTAGTGATCTGACATTCCCTCTTTCTCCCTTCCTCACTTCTTTCTCTCCCAGGGCAGCAGGAAAGCTGCCTGGGAGGTCCAGTAGGAGATTCAAGTAGGTCCTTGTTGAACTCACTCAACACAGAAGACTATGGCTCTTTATTTCCAGTGTGAGAGCACTTACACCTCACCAGAAACCCCAAATATGCTATTGGATGCTTGGAAAGCACGTCCTACAGTCCCTCCCCCTTAGGTGTGCTAGGGGAAGTCTAATTGATTTTCTTTTTTATTTTCTTTTTTATTTTTTTTATTGACTTTGTAATAATATTACATTAAAAATATATATGTGAGGTCCCATTCAACCCCGCGCCTCCACCCCACCTCTCCCCCCCCCAGCAACACTCGTTCCCATCATCATGACACATCCATTGGATTTGGTAAGTACATCTTTGGGCACCTCTGCACCTCATAGTCAATGGTCCACATCATGGCCCATACTCTCCTCCATTCCATCCAGTGGGCCCTGTGAGGATTTACAATGTCCGGTGATTGCCTCTGAAGCACCATCCAGGGCAGCTCCATGTCCCAAAGACGCCTCCACCTCTCATCTCTTCCTGCCTTACCCCATACGCATCAGCCACCATGTCCACTTTTCCCAATCCAATGCCACCTCTTCTATGTGGACATTGGATTGGTTGTGTCCATTGCACCTCTATGTCAAGAGGAGGCTCAGATTCCACATGGATGCTGGATGCAATCCTCCCACTTTCAGTTGTAATCACTCTAGGCTCCATGGTGTGGTGGTTGTCTTCTTCAACTCCATCTTAGCTGAGTGTGGTAAGTCCAATAAATCAGATTGTAGGTGCTGGAGTCTGTTGAGGCTCAGGACCTGGCTATCACATTGTCAGTCCAGAGATTCAAATCCCCTAAATATATCTTAAACCCCGACACTAACTGCACCTCCAGCACATTAGCATGAAAGTCTTATGAAGGAAGATCCCATCTGAGTCCAGATTCATCACACATAAACACCATTTCCAAAGAGGGGCCATCTGACCTGGTAGTTAACCCCATCGGCCATGACCATAACTCCCATGGGTCTCTTTAGCCCTCAAAGGAACCAATATCTGGGGGTTGTATCTGCTTTATCTGTCTCTCTGACTCTGCTCAGTTGTGCATGAGGGCAATCCTTCTGCCAGCCTCCAGACTCTTTTTTAGAAACTCGTAGCCATATAAACTCATTTCTCCTTTCCATTTCCCCCTTACATTAGGTCAAACAGCATTTTAAAGTCATGTTATTTTATGTAGACATGGATATTCTGCTGATCCGTGTTGAACCTTTCATATAAGGTCATTTTCCAGTTGCATCATCAGTTGGTAGTTGATAGTGGTCCCTCGGTGCCAGGGAGGCTCATCCCCGGGTGTCATGTCCCACGCTGGGGGGAAGGCATTGCATTTACATGCTGAGTTTGGCTTCGAGACTGGCCACATTTGAGTAACATGAAGGCTGACAGGAGGAAATTCCCAGGCACAATGTTGCTCTAGGCCTTGTTCTTATTTTAGGCTTATCAGCTCACAAGCATAGTCATTAGCATCAGGGGCTCACTGTTGAACCCTCACTCCCTCCCGGTCCCCGCCGCTGTACCTGGGAGACTGTCGCTGCTCCCCTAGGGACCACGACAGAGCACCACTGGCCAAGAACCCAGTACCCCCCCTGCTGTGGTTTTTAATTGTTGCCACTATGAGTATATCCAAACATTACCATGCAGCCTGGACATATGTTCTGTATAGCACCCTGTCAGCCATATATCACCTGTCATTGGTATCCCATACCAGTATCCCTCCATTGCCATTGTTGAAACACTCTGTGATCCAGAACTCCCAGAAATTTGAAGCCCAATATAATGTCATGGTCCCTTACTAGGGAATGGCATATAGTGATGGGTTTAAAGGTTCGATAAAGAACTTGGATAAAGTTAGATAAAGAACTTAGATAAAGAATGTTGACTTGAAAAAATTCTACATCCTATCTTTTTCTTTCCCCCCCCCCCCCCCTAATTATTCAGCTTCTCTTCACAGGATTCCTAGACCACAGCAATGCATATATATAATATACAGCACTCCCATACATCCACCACAAAACCTTTTTCCTTCCACAACGATACTCTTACACCCTATACACATCATATTTACTTAACGTGATGTACAGAGTCTGAGACATTAGCTTTCTAACAAGGTGACATCTGTGCTTACATTATGGTGCATACTTTAGGATACACAGTTCTTTGCATTCTTAGTTATCCTATGTTTTACATTATGGTTTACATTATCAGTCTGTCATCTCCTATATGTTATGGTGTAATATTACATGTTTTATATCCATCCTTGTGTACTCTCAAGAAACTCCTCTCTTACCCCCCATTTACCTTGGTTCCACACATTTAACGTCCATTTTCCCTTCCACCTTGGTGCCCACAGTGACAGCCAACCTCCGTTTCCTGAGGAGCCACTTCCAGAGATAGATGGAATAGTGTTCAGGGCCTAACTTGCTCAACTGCCCCAATGCCCTGGGAGCCACCCTTTCTCTCGAGGGATACAGTTCCCTCTATTTGATGGCATTAGTCCTCCCCAGGATGTGGGTCCACCCCCACTCTCACTACTTGGGTTTCTACCCCATGGTGTCACCCACTCTGGCAGAACGAGCATTTAGACATTCCCCAGGAGCCCGTCCTGCATCAGACCCTCCCCTCCGAGCATTCTAAACAGGTAACCCTCTTTATTATATTTTGATATGATTTTCTCGGCATTTTACTCTCCACCAACACCTGACCCTCTCCTGTGTTCATATGCTACCCCTCCCTCCCCCCACTTTTGGGCAATGTTACCCATCCGTCCCTCCCCAGCCACCCTCAAACCCGCAAAGCCCCAAGCAAAGGCAACCCCTTGCCCCCCTTTTATCTCTTCTTTGTGTTCATACTTACCACCATCTCGTCTTAAATTCCACCCCTGCAGACATCGGCTCATATCCTTCCTCCACCCTCCGATTTCCTGTAAGCCTATCGTTCAGTCTCTTGCTATCTAGGGCAGCTTGTTTATTTCATATCATTGAGGTCATGTAGTATTCGTCCTTCAATGTCTGGGTTGCTTCACTCAACATAAGGTTCTCAAGATTCATCCATGTTATCACATGTGTTTGTAGTGTGTTTGTTCTTACAGCCGAGTAGTATTCCATTGTGTGTATATACCACATTTTATTGATCCACTCATCTGTTGATGGGCATTTGGGTTGATTCCAACTTTTGGCAATAGTGAACAATGCTGCTATGAACATTGGTGTACATATATCGGTTTGTGTCCTTGTTTTCAGTTCTGCTGGGTATATACCCAGCAGTGGTATTGCTGGGTCATATGGCAAATCTATGGCTAGTTTTTTGAGAAACCGCCATACTGTCCTCCAGAATGGTTGGATCCTTCTGCATTCCCACCAGCAGTGGATGAGTGTTCCCCTTCCTTCACATCCTCTCCAGCACTTGTATTCTTCTGTTTTTTTCATAGCTGCCAATCTTATGGGTGTACGATTGTATCTCATTGTAGTTTTGATTTGCATTTCCCTGATAGCTAGAGATTTGGAACATTTTTTCATGTGCTTTTTTGCCATTTGTATTTCTTCTTTGGAGAAGTGTCTGTTTAAGTCTTTTTCCCATTTTTTAAATGGGTTGTTTATCTTTTTATTTTCAAGATATAGGAGTCTAATTGATTTTCTGACTCCACCTTCACCCAGACAAAGTTTCCTATCTGAGGACGTTTAGGTAAATTGAGCTTTCTTAGCAGATTCAACTCTCCTTTCTTTCCAGGCTCTCCCCAAGTCAGCTGGTATACTCCTCCATGCTCAAGGAAAGAGAAAACAAAAACAACAACAACAACAGGGGAGGACTGTGGTAATCAAAGACCTCAGATGGACCTCATGGTGCAGTGGATTCAGTGATGGGAAGTCTGTGATGTTGCAGACCCAAGATGTGTGAGTCTCTGGAGTGTGGGCCACCAGGTTTTAGGGAACACAGACCTGGGAACCATACATCGAGTTAACATGGGGCCAGGGAAATCCACAGCACAACAAAGCCTTCAGGCATCACTGTGGCCAGGCTACCAGCCCTAAGGGGAAGGGTTGGTCCAACCCTCAACTTCTGACCTCCGTGTCAGAAACCCAAAATTCCACCTCTCACAAGTCTCTTCTGTCACTGTCTCACCAAATTGACATCAAGAGACCTCCTGTCCTGCAAGCCCCCAAAACAGCCCAGTCAGGGCTTGGGAACACCCCAACACAACAAAGCCTTCAGGAATCACCGCAGCAGGGCCACCCACAACCTCTGACCTCCATGCAAGAGACCCAAAATTCTACCTCTTGCAAGAATCTCCTCTGTCACTTTCCCACCAAATCGACGTCCATACACCTCCTGCCCTGCAAACACCCAAAACAGCCCATTCCAGTAGGACTCTGACCCTACTAAGCTGCTTCTTTGCAGGAGAGATGATGAGGTGCATTCACTCAGACACCATCTTGCCCTGCCTCCCTCTTATGCTTTTTTGACTTCTCATTCTCCTATGAACTCAAAGCTCTATGAGGACTGTGGGAGAGTGTGGGCTATGGTGTGGACCATTGACTTTGAGGTGCAGCGATACTCATAGATGTATTCACCAAGAGCAATGTATGTCTCATGATGATGGAGGGGGTTATTGTTATGGGGGGATGAGTGGGGTGAGGGGGGTGGGAATATATGGGGACCTCATATTTTTTTAATATAACATTAAAAAATAAATATAGACAAAAAAGGAGACAAGGGGAAAAAAAAGCTCTATGAGGACAGAAACCATGTTTGTCCTGTTCATGATTGTATATCTAGAATCTAACAGTGCCTGGTGCATAGATGCTTGATAAATATTTGACATTTAAATGAATATTTGCTCTCAAGTCTTCATTGCAAGTATTCATGTCTTTCGTCCTCTAGTAAGGAAAATTCTCCTGGTTCCATATTTTTCCTTACCCCGTTATTCTTGCTAAATCCTCCTTATTTTTATATTTTATTCCCTCAGGAATTCTCTAAAGATAAAATGTTTTCACCAATAAGATTAATAGTTTAAAACATTGCATTAATCCATATCCAACGAGAAAAATGAAAACCACTCTAAGTGTTTGAAACAGAGGGAATTTAATGCAGGAATCTTGTTCATTGATGATGGTGATACATATTAGGACAACCTTACCTCCAGATCAAGATTATGTTGAGATCAGCTCTCCTGACATAATTATGTTCTGAGCTCACAAAATCTAAGTATTGGAAGGAATCTTATACTACATTTGACTCAAGATCATCAGATGGCTGTTGTGTCACTCCAACATCTCTTCTCCTCTTTCTCCTTAGTCTTAGAATGCTGATTTTCTGATGGACACATTTCTACCTAGAATAAAACATTCTATTTCCATTCCTTCCTTGTAGCTACCTGAGGCCATTAGATACAATTTTAGGTTGTGATATGTAAACAAAGGTATTTTGTGGGACTTCCAGGAAGGCTTTGGTTGGACACGTCCAGGAGGGGAAACTTTGTTGTTCTACTTTTCCTTCTTCTTCAGGCCTATATTAAGGATGTGGTAGTTGGAACTTCAAGAGACCATAATGTATTCCTGAGGGTGGAAGACACCTGTAGATTGATACAGCAGAAAAATAGGGGACTAGGTCTGTGATAACATTATGGGACTACTCGCAACTTTGGACTACCCAACTCCAAACCTCTTTCATGTGAAAGAGAAATAAACCTTTATATTATTTAAGCCATTGTTGTTTTGTTGTCTTTTTTCTTTCTTTCTATTATATACAACTGCATCTAATCTTAGTTAATCAAGCTTTCTTGCCCATATTGCACCCAGACAAATGGTCATTTAAATTTGTTTCAGACACTTCCAGTGGTGGGAAATTTACTAACCGTTAAATCAACTTATCTATCTTTGGATAGCTGTCACTAATGGGAACTTCTCTTTATTGAGTGTAAATTTATCTCTACATATAGATTCTACTACCTACAGGTTCTAGAATAGCTTTGGGTCATAAAAAACTTTCTAATTCTTTTTTCATTTGTCACGTATTTGAAGACCTGCTCATGTTCCTCTGAGTCTGTTCATCTCCAGGCTAAACATCTCCAATTCTTTCAAGTATTCCTCACAAGACTGTCTCTTTTTCTTTCTTCCTTTCAACAGGCTTAGCCTAGCTTCAGGTATAAATTCACTCAACAAGCCTTGCAAAAAAGAGCTCCAGGCTATAACATTCCGCTATGTTGCCCACAGCCCGTTTATTTAATAAATTCAATTGAATTAAGGAAAAATACCTTTTACTTACCCTAAGCCAAGTTAGCAGCCTACAGTTTTCATAATGGACCTTACTATATATTGGGTGGGGTAAAATCTAGGTTAAAACAAACATAATAATATAGTCCTATATTATATTATAATCAGTGTGTGCAGCAAGAGACTTAAAGATTGAATTCATTATTAACCACACAGTACATAAATTATCTTCTCCTTTTGCATAGTAAGAGGCAACATTTCCAGAGTCATTAGCTGTTACTTAAGCTGTTTAAGCACAGCTCCCTTCCTAAATTCATGCTATGGGGCTTGTATCTCCTGGGCTGTCTGCTTAGCACCTATCAATCACTTCTAATGGAAATATACTTTAGATGCCTTCTGAGAAACCACATTCTATATGCATTAAAATAATTTTACAGTCTCTCAAAGTGCATGTCTAAGAATTATGCTTCTCCCTCTACCACTCCACTAGAAAAGCCCTGGCAAAATTATCCCACTCCTAGCTGTCAAATTCAATTAACTAATTTTATTTCTCTTCTCAGCTGACACCTCCATGGTATTGGACACTGTTGACTCTCCTGTTTGCAAAATTCTATCCTCCCTTGGTTTTTGACACCACACACATAACTGCTACTTCAGCATAGCCATTGCTCTGTCTCCTTCCCTGGCTCCTTTTCCCCTGCACATACTTTAATTGTTGCTGTACTTCAGTGTCCTGATCATGGGCCTCTGCTTTTCTCACTTTATAACTTTCCTCTAGGAAATACCATCCGCTTCTTCAGAATCAGCATATGCTGATAACTTTTGTATCTATATTTCCATCTTTGACCTCTCTCTTCTGAGCTTCTAATCAGTATTTTCAACTGACACAGGGGCAGCTCCAACTTGATGACTAATAGGCACCACAAATCACCTATCTTCAAAGCCAACCTCATCACCTTTCCCCCACACCATCCTCTCAGATACTCATGCCAAACATCTGAGAATCAGGTACTTTCTTAGCTTTAGATATTTATTCCTCCCAATGACCATGTTGTATATTATTTGTCTCATTAAGAAATGGGAAAACTGAGGCTCAGAGTGGTTACACAGCTTGCCCACAAATTCTTCAGCTACTATATGGAAGATTTTAAGCAATTTTGGTCTGACTGTAGAGTTGCACCTCTTAACCAACATGCCAAATGCTCCTTAGTAGGTGATTCTATTATAGATTATTTTGTCTTCATCTTAAAAAACAAGATAACAAGACCCTGAGGGAGTGGAACACTAAAGAAAAAAGAGTTATTGAGGTGTTTGGGTTAAGCGAAAAATTGGGGTCCCTGAGCAAACTGGGAGAAGCATAAGCTCACAGAGTTCAGGGGAAAAAAAGGTAGTGGAGAAAAAAAGAGGATGGAGGCCCAGCAGGGCTGAAAGGGCCTCAGCACAAAGTTTTCTTCCTTAGGCTCTTGTTGGGTGACAATTGACTTCATTGAGGGAGGTTCAGTCCTGCCTGAAGGTGATTCACAGGTAAGAAAGATGAAAACCTTTTGTTAATTCCAAACCTTGATTCTTACATGACTTGTATGGAAATCAAAAGGGTCTACTGATTGATATACATGATTGATAAACTTAATGAATAGATGTTGGATATAACTGGCAATTACTTTGGAACAAAACCAAAGGTACAATTTTCATCACAATTTCAACTATGGACATTTTAAAGAAATGAAGGGAATAAAATAATTATCCTTTATATATATCCAGTTTAGTTAAACATCTTTCTATGACTGTCAATTTTTTTCTCTACTTCCTCAATTTTTTCAACCACATTTTCCCCTGTGGCTTAAAACTAAGCAATCTCTTTAGGAATGGGACTAATATTCAGTACATTAAAAGCACTGGAACAGAGAATGCCTTTAATCTCAACATTCTATTGCTATCCTTTACTTGACAAAATCCATGTATTATAACAATTTGAACACTTGAGATGTGTTCACATATATACCCCGACCCCTTAAATGTCTGTGTTCCAAATATTGATAGAAGTAGGCTGTCAAGAAGACATTTTCTGAATGGCATTCATACCATGTTTATTGGGTGTTTGTTTTTTTTTAAGGAGTTGTGGTTTATAGTCTCTCTTCTGCCATAGGTCTGATTCCTCTAACTCTTCTTCAGGAAAATAATTTCTCCTAAGCTTGATTGACTTCCTGAGCATAAGTCTTCACTTTCTATGGGTCTAAATAGTATCTAGAAAGTATAGGTATAATACTACTACTACATGCCGTGCTTTATTTTTTAAAGGGATTTGTATTTATTTGAGTTTTGACTTCTATTTATTTATGTATTAAATGATTCCCACTAATGACTCCTTGTCTGTTTGCTTGTTGTTCTTTCATTCATTGTTTGCATTCATTGTCTGTTCTTTGTTTTTGTGCATTGTCTGCTTATTGTTTTTAGTTTTTTTACTTTTTTTGCTCGATGTCTGCACAGTTTTTACTTGTTTGTCTTCTTTAGGAGGCACCAGAAACAAGACAGGAACTTCCCATGCAGGAGGTGGATGCTGTACTATTGAGCCACATCTGTTCCTCAATGCTGTGTTTTTTTTTTAATTTTTAAATTTTTATTAGCTTTTTTAAAAGATACATAAATCACAGAAAATGTTACATTAAAAAAATATAAGACATTCCCATATAACCCATTCCCCACACTCCCCACTACTCCCACATCAACAACTTTCATTATTAGGGAGGTACATTCATTGCATCTGATGAATACCTTTTGGAGCAGTGCTACACAGCATGGATTAGAGTTTACATTGTAGTTTACACTCTCTTCCAGGCCTTTCAGTGGGTTATGGCGGGATATATAATGTCCTGCATCTGTCCCTGCAGTATCATTCAGGAAAAATCCAAGTCCCCAAAATAGCCCCATATCACACCTCTTTTTCCCTCTACCTGCTTTCAGCAACTCCCGTGGTCACTGTCTCCATATCAATGATATAATTTCTTCCATTGCTAGAGTCACAGTAATTCTATAGTAGAATACCAGTAAATCTACTCTAATCCATATTTTATTCCTCCATCCTGAGGACCTTGGGATGGTGATGCCTGCACCACCTCTAAATTGAGAGGAGGTTTAGATCCCACATGGCTGAGGGATGGGATTCTCCTGCTTGCAGTTGTAGACTCTCTCAGTTCCTCGGTGTGGTGATTGACCATCCTAACTTCCTTGTTAGCTGACCTGGTTAATCCAATGATCTAGAGAGTAGGTGCTGCAAATCTACTGAGGCTCAGGGCCCAGCTGGCACATGGAAAGTCCAGAGATTCAAGTATTTTGAGCATACACCAACCCCAGGACCAACCACAGCTTCAGTAAAAGTGACAGAAGAGGTATGTGTAAAGAGGTCACATCTGAGTGCAACTCCATCACACTCAGGAACACAAATTTCAATGTAGGGCCCACTGGCAAGGCACTAAATTCCAGAGCCTTCTGCCATGCCTGTAGGACCTGGGAGTCTCTGTAGCCCTTAGGAGCACCACCACCTGACATTTTATCTACTTTGGCTGTCTCTGAGATTCTGCTGAGACATATGTAAGTGTGACCCCTCTAATGACCTCCCGACTCAATTTGAAGTCCCTTAGCCATATAAACTCATTTGTCTTTAGCATTTCTCCATTTTATTCAAGGTCTTTTTCTAGTTGCATCACCAGCTGGTGCTTGGTAGTAATGCCTCGCTGCCAGGAATGCTCATCCCAGCAGTCATGTCCCACACTGGGGAGAAGGTAATGCATTTATATGCTGAGTTTGGCTTAGAGAGTGGCCACATTTGAACAACATGGAGGCTCTCAGGAGGTAACTCTTGGGCACCCTACAGCTCTAGACCAAGTTGAAATTTCAAGCACACAAGCTCATAAGCATAGTCATCAGTATCACCTGCCCATCACTGGACCATCCTTCTTCAATAGTCTTTGCCCTTGCATTTGGGAAATTATTACTGTTCCATTGGGGAATGCAACAGAGCTCCCAGGATGGGAACTCAGCACTCCCTCAGTTGTCGTGTGAAACTCTACCCACTGAGTCAAAGCCCAACGAACATCTGAATATATATATATATACATATACCTTACCTGCATGCCCTGGAGAACTCTCTCTCAACCACGTGTCCCCTATCAATGATACCCCACACCAATGCTCCTCCCCTGCCATAGTTGAACCCCTCTTTGATCCAAACCTTGTTCAAAAATGAAGCCTAAAATAATGCCAAATTCAGTTAATAGGAAAATGAAATAGTAATGATAGGTTTAAAGATTAGAAATAAAATACATAATAATTTAGAAGAACTAAAATAAATTAAAAAATAAATTGGGGTATTAAAAAACGAAAAATACCATAATTTTATTTTGTCATTCTGTCTTTCATCACTGTAATTGGTGTTGCCCTACATGTATGTTGGCAAGGTAATCTCTTCCATTTCTGTTGCCGCCTTTCTCCACCCCTCCTCCCCTTCCAGCTCCCGCCGTCCTTCCCGCCAGTCCCGCCCATATTGCCAACCCACAATCTGCCCTCTTCCCCAGTAACTGCTTACCTCAGGTCTATCCATCAGCTTCAGCCTGTCCACAGCCACCCCTTAGCCAACCCTCCCTTCATCACACCCCTCCCTCTACCCAACCCTATATAGCTAAGTGTACTTCCGTAATAAAGCAGACCTGTTCTTGCGCTCAAGCGGTCTCCATGGTTTTTCCTCAACCGCGCGTCCCCCATGCCTGGAGAACCGGTGTTCCCTCTTGGAGCACCCCCCACCGGCAGGAGCAAGCCCCCCCAACTCTTGGGCCTGAGCGAGGTCGAGACCCTCACGCTCAGCCGCACATTTCTTTCTCAGTGTCTTATATAATTTTAAAAAATATATCTTCAAAAAAGTTTTAGGTCACAGTAAAGTCACATATAGAATGTCAGGGACTCCCATATACCCAACATCCTTCCCCTTTTTCCCCTGCCCCTGCAATGATCTTTTTACATGTGGATGTTACATTTGAAACAACTTATGTACTAATATTGAAATATAGCCTTAGCCATAGTTATATTATGGTTTACATTATGGTTTATATTTTAGACTGTACACTTTTATAAATTTTTGGTGATATTATGGTTTACATTAATGTTTACATTTTAGACTATACACTTCTATAAATTTTTGGTGAAATTTAACATGACCTGCGTCCATCATTGCAGGATCATGGAGAATATTCCTCTTGCATTTATTCTATTCCTCTCTCCCTCTCCCCTCAGGGCCCTCAGTGGCAACCAAGCTTCACAGCTTGAAGCACAAGATTCATAGATACTTGCAACAATGCTGGGGGCCTGAGACACTAGTCTGGCCTTCCCCTTTGGGAGCCACCCATGCTCTCGAGAGACGCACTCCCCTGTGTATAAAAACATCAGACTTCCCCAGTATGGAGGTACAACACCTTCCAGCTCATTGTATGGGTCTCTACCCACTGATATAGCATACTATGACAAGATGAGCACTCATGCTCCCTAATAGCCTGCCCCAGGTGCAACTTGTGGCAGGTGTGACAAACAGCTTAACTTATTATATTTTCTAACGAGTTTTCCCATCATTATTGTTTCAACCACATACCTGACAGTCTTCCATATTCTCCTGCTCCTCCCAATCCCCCCCCCCCAATTCCATGGAGCATTCTCCCAACCCTAGCCCCTCTCATGCCCTCAAAGTCCAACTCAATACTATCCCTATGCCCCCACCTTATTCCTTCACTGCACAAATACTTACCTCCACTTTGTCATGAATTTTGCCCATGTGGGTGTTGGCTCACAACCTTCTTCTCCACTGTTATTTTCTATAAGCCTATCTTCCCATCTTTAGCTCTGAGACACCTTGATTTGCTTAATTCCTATCAGAGAGGACATGTATTATTTGTCCTTTAATGCCTGGCTTGCTTCATTCCACACAGAGTCCTCAAGATTCATTCATGTTATCCCATGTGTTAGTACTGTATTCCTTCTTACAGCTAAGAAGTCTTCCATTTTATGTATATACCACATTTTATTTATCCATTCATATGTTGATGGGCACTTGGGTTGATTCTAATTCTTGGCAATATTGAGTAATGCTGGCATGAACATTGGTATGCATATATCGATTTGTGTCTTTGTTTTCAGTTCTTCTCGGTGTATACCCAGCAGTGTAATAGTTGAGTCATATGGGAAATCTATAGCTTGTTTTTGAGGAACTGCCAGACTGTCCTCCACAATGCCTGGATCCTTCTACATTCCCACCAGCAGTGGATGAGTGTTCCCATTCTTTCACATCCTCTTCAACACTGATAGTCCTCTTTTCAATTTTTTAAAATTTTAAAATTATTTTTTAAATCAGTTTGGGTAGAATTGACATCTTTTTTTTTCAAGATTTATTTAATTTATTTCTCTCACCTTCCCCCCCCCCCATTGTCTGCTCTCTGTGTCCATTTGCTGTGTGCTTTTCTGCATCTGCTTCCATTATCCAGTGGAACTGGGAAACTGTGTCTCTTTTTGTTGCATCATCTTGCTGCCATCAGCTCTCTGTGAGTGTGGTGCCACTCCTGGGTGGGCTGCACTTTATTCAGTGGGGTAGCTCTCCTTGTAGGGTGCACCACTTGTGCATGGCACTCCTTGTGCACAGAAGAACTGAGCATGGGTCAGCTTACCACACTGGCCAGGAGGACCTGGGGATTGAACCCTGAACCATCCATGTGGTAGAGATATACTCTATCTGTTGAGCCATATCCACTTCCCAGTCCTCTGTTTTTTAATAGCCACCAGTCTAATGGTTGTAAGATGGTATCACATTGTTGTTTTTATTTGCATTTCCCTAATACCCTACTGGTGTTGAGCATCTTTTCATGTGCTTTTCAGTCACTTGTATTTCTTCTTTGGAGAAATGTCTGTTCAAATCTCTTGCCCATTTTTAAATGGACTTTTTGTCTTTGAATTTTTGAGATATAAGTTTTCTTTGTATATGTTGGATATAAGGCTCCTATCAGATATATAGTTACCAAAAATTTTCTCTCTTTGGGTAGGCTGTCTTTTCACTTTCTTTTTTTTTTTTTTTTTAATTGACTTTGTAATAATATTTCATTAAAAATATATATGTGAGGTCCCATTCAACCCCACCCCCCCACCCCCCCTCTCCCCCCCAACAACACTCGTTCCCATCATCATGACACATCCATTGGATTTGGTAAGTACATCTTTGGGCACCTCTGCACCTCATAGACAATGGTCCACATCATGGCCCATACTCTCCTCCATTCCATCCAGTGAGCCCTGTGAGGATCCACGATGTCCGGTGATCACCCCCGAGGCGCCATCCAGGGCAGCTCCACGTCCCAAATACGCCCCCACCTCTCATCTCTTCCTGCCCTTCCCCATACCCATCGTCCACCATGTCCACTTTTCCCAATCCAATGCCACCTCTTCTATGTGGACATTGGATTGGTTGTGTCCATTGCACCTCTATGTCGAGAGGAGGCTCAGATTCCACATGGATGCTGGCTGCCATCCTCCCATTTTCAGTTGTAATCACTCTAGGCTCCATGGTGTGGTGATTGTCCTTCTTCAACTCCATCTTAGCTGAGTGTGGTAAGTCCAATATATCAGATTGTAGGTGCTGGAGTCTGTTGAGGCTCAGGACCTGGCTATCACATTATCAGTCCAGAGATTCAAATCCCCTAACTATATCTTAAACCCAACGTTAACTGCACCTCCAGCAGATTAGTATGAAAGTCTTATGAAGGGAGATCCCATCTGAGTCCAGATTCATCACACATAAACACCATTTCCAGAGAGGGGCCATCTGCCCTGGTAGTAAACCCCATCGGCCATGACCATAACTCTCATGGGTCTCTTTAGCCTTCATAGGAACCAATATCTGGGGGTTGTATCTGCTTTATCTGTCTCTCTGACTCTGCTCAGTTGTGCATGAGGGCAATCCTTCTGCCAGCCTCCAGACTCTTTTTTAGAAACTCGTAGCCATATAAACTCATTTCTCCTTTCCATTTCCCCCTTACATTAGGTCAAACAGCATTTTAAAGTCATGTTGTTTTATGTAGACATGGATATTCTGTTGATCCGCATTGAACCTTCCATATAAGGTCCTTTTCCAGTTGCATCATCAGTTGGTATTTGATAGTGGTCCCTCGTTGCCAGGGAGGCTCATCCCCGGGTGTCATGTCCCACGCTGGGGGGAAGGCATTGCATTTACATGCTGAGTTTGGCTTCGAGACTGGCCACATTTGAGTAACATGAAGGCTGACAGGAGGAAATTCCCAGGCACAATGTTGCTCTAGGCCTTGTTCTTGTTTTAGGTTTATCAGCTCACAAGCATAGTCATTAGCATCAGGGGCTCACTGTTGAACCCTCACTCCCTCCCGGTCCCTGCCGCTGTACCTGGGAGACTATCGCTGCTCCCCTAGGGACCACGACAGAGCACCACTGGCCAGGAACCCAGTACCCCCCCTGCTGGGTTTTTAATTGTTGCCACTATGAGTATATCCAGTCATTACCATGCACCCTGGACATATGTTCTGTACAGCTCCCTGTCAGCCATATATCACCTGTCATTGGTATCCCATACCAGTATCCCTCCATTGCCATTGTTCTTTTCACTTTCTTGATAAACTCCTTTGAGATGCAAAAGATTTTAATTTTGAGGAGGCTCTATTTATCTATTTTTTCTTTTGCTGCTCATGCTTTGGGTGTGAAATTCATGAAGCCATTTCCTAGTACAAGATCCTGTAGATGCTTCCATACATTTTCCTCCAATGTCTTTGTGGTCTTTGCTCTTATACTTAAATTTTTGATCCATCTTGAGTTAATTTTTTATATAAGTTGTGAGATGGTATTCTTCTCTCATTCTTTGCATACGGATATTCAGTTCTCCAAGCACCTTTGGTTGAAGATTCCATTCTCTCCCAGCTGAATGGGCTTTTGGCCTTGTTGAATATCAGATGACTGTATATGTGAAGATATATATCATAATTCTCAGTTTGATTCCATTAGACTGTATGTCTATCCTTGTGCTGGATACCATGGCATTTTGAATACTATAGCTTTGTAGTATGTTTTAAAGTCAGGGAGTGTGAATTTTCCAATTTCATTTTTCTTTTTCAACTGATGTCTTTGGCTATTCGTGGCCACTTTCCTTCCAGAAATATTTCATATTCAGTTTTTCCAGTTCATTAAAAAATGCTGTGTTGATTTTTATTGGGATTGAATTGAATCTGTAAATCAGTTTGCATAGGCTTGATATCTTAATGATATTTAGTCTTCCTAAACGTGAACAGGGAATATTCTTCCATTTGTTTAAGTCTTCTTTGATTACCTTGAACAGTGTTGTGTAGTTTTCTGTGTATAAGTCTTTTACATTTTTAGTTAAATTTATTTCTAGGTATTTGCTTTTTGTATTTACTATTGTAAATGGTATTTGTTTCTTAATTTCCTTCTCAGATCGCTTATTATTGGTGTACAAAAATGTTACTGATTTTTTGAATTGATTTTTTAACCTGTGACTTTACTAAGCTCATTTATAAGTTCTGGAAGTTTTGCTGTAGATTTCTCAGGACTTTCTATGTATATGATCATGTCATCTGCAAACTGAAGTTTTAGCCTCTTCATTTCCAATTTGGATGCCTTTTATATCTGTTTCTTGCATCAGTTCTCGAGCAAGTACTTCTAACACAATGTTAAATTTGAGGGGTGATAGTGGGCATTGTAGTCTTTTTCCTGAACTTAGAGAGAAAGAATTCAGGATTTCAACATTGCATATTATGTTAGCTGGTTTTTTTTCACATATACCTTTTATCATGTTCAGAGAGTTTCCTTCTATTCATATCTCATACAGTGTTTTTATCAGGAAAGGTTGCTGTATTTTGTCAAATGGTTTTTCTGCATCTATAGATATGATCATGTGATTTTTTTCTTTTGATGTGTTTATATGGTGTATTAAAATGACTGATTTTCTTATGTTGAAACATCTTTGCATACAAGAGATGAAGCACATTTGGTTATGGTGTATAATTCATTTAATGTGTTGTTGAATATGATTAGTAAGTATTTTGCTGAGGATTTTAGCATCTAGGTTCATTAGAGAAATTGGTCTGTAATATTCCTTTATTGTGGTACTTTTGTTTGTCTTTATTATCAGGGTAATGTTGGCATCATTGAAAAGAGTTAGGGGGTGTACCTTCCATTTTGATTTTTTTGAAGAGATTAAACAAGATTGGTATTAGTTCTTTCCGGAATGTTTGATAGAATTCACCTGTCAATCCATCTTGCCCTGGGCTCTTCTTAGTTGGGAAGATTTTAATGACTGATTCTCTCTCTTTACTTGTGATTGGTTTATTGAGATCATCAAGTTCTTCTTTCATTACTGTAGGTTTTTGATGTGATTCTAGGAATTTGTCCATTTCCTCTAAATTTTCCTTTTCTTGCATGTATTTTTTATAAGTATCTTCTTATGATATTCTTTATTTCCATGAGGTCAGTAGTGATATCCCAGTTTCTCATTTCTTATTTTGTGTATTTGCATTTTCTCTTTTTCCTTTGTTAATCTAGCTAAGGTATTGTCAATTTTATTGATATTTTCAAAAAACTGACTCTTTGTTCTGTTTATTTTTTTCTAGTGCAGTCTTATTCTCTATTTCATTTAGTTCTGCTCTGAACTTTGTTATTCTTTCTTTCTTCTTCATTTGGGGCTAGTTTGTTGTTTTTTACTAATTCTTCCAAGTTTGCAGTTAGGTCTTCACTTTTAGCTCTTACTTCTTTTTTGATATATTAATTTATGGCTTTGATTTTGTGTCTCAGGACAGCTTTTGCTGCATCCCATAAGTTTTGATATGTTGTGTTATCATTTTCATTAGTTTCAGGGTAGTTACTGATTTCTTTTGTGATTTCATCCTTGACCCACTGTTTGGCTAATAGTTTGTTGCTTAACTTCCATATCTTTCTTCCTAATCTGGTTCTCTGGCCATGGCAGATTTTCAACTTTATTCCATTGTGGTCATAGAAATTATTTTCTATGACTTCAAACTTTCTGAATTCATTGAGACTTTCTCTGTGGCCTAGCAAGTGGTCTATCTTAGATAATGATCTATGTGCACTTTAGAATAATATCTATCCTGCTGTATTTGGGATGTAGAGTTCTGTATATATCTGTTAAGTTCAGATCCTTCAATATATTATTCAGTTTTTATTTCTTTATTGATTCTCTGTTAAGGTGTTCTATATAATGTTGATAAAGTACCCCAGTATAATTGTAGAGGCAGCTATTCCTCCACTTACTTTTTCCAGTGTTTGCCTCATGTATTTTGAGGTGCCCTGGTTAGGTGCATAAATGCTTATGATTGTTCTTTCTTCTTGAAAGATTACTCCTTTTATTAATAAATAGTGTCCATCTTTGATTCTCACAATGCTTTTGCATTTAAAGTCTATTTTGTCTGATATTAGCACAGCTACGCCTGCCCATTTTTGTTTATTGTCTGCTTGTAAAATTGTTTTCCAGCCATTCACTTTCAACCTCCTTGAAACCCTCAGTTTAAGTTGGGTTTCATGTAGACAGCATAAATGGGTCACATATCCTTATCCACTTTGCCAATCTGTGTCCCTTGACTGGTGAGTTTAATCCATTAACATTCGATGTTATTACTCTCAAGGAATTACTCATATAATCCATAATTTTTTTGGATTCGTGTTTGTCATATGCTGTTTTTATTTCTCTTTTTGCCTTTAATTTGTTTTTACATTCTCCTCCAACTCTGTCCCTTTCCTCCTGCAGAACTCCCTTTATTATTTCTTGAAGGTCAGGTTTCGTATTTGCATGCTCTCTTAGTTTATCTGTGAATATTTTGAACACTCCATCCCTTTTGAATGCCAGCTTTTGGATAGAGTATACTTGGCTGGAAAATTTTTTCTTTTAGTATGTTGACTTTGTCATACCAATGCCTTCTTGATTCCATGATTTCAGATGAGAAATCAGCACTTAATCTTATTGAGCTTCCCTTGTAGTTCATGACTCTCTTTTCTCTTGTTACCTTCAGTAATTTCTCTTTGTCTTGAGCATTAAATAATTTCACAAATATATGTCTTGGAGTATGGTTGTTGATATTTATACTGTTTGGGGTGTGTTGCACTTCCTGTACATGTACATTCTTTTCCCTCTATAGGTTTTGGAAGTTTTTAGCCATTATTTTCTCCAATACCTCTTTTGTCCCCTTTCCCTTCTCTTCTCATTCTGGGATTCCTATAATGCATACGCTTCTGAGTTTTGGGTTGTTATTTAAATCCCTAATTCCCAGCTGGATTTTTTCTATCTTTCTATCTATCAATTCTGCTATCTGTTTTATTTCAGATATACTCTCTTCTACATCACTAATTCTTTTCTCTGCCTGTTAAAATCTGCTATTTGTTGAGAATATATCTTTGATTTCTTGGTTTTTGCTATTTATCACCATCATATCTGTTATCTTTTTGAATATGTTTACAATTTCTTCAGTATGCTCCCCAAGTGTTTTCTTAATACCCTTAATCTTTTCCTTCATTTCATTAAGTAGGTCCATGATATTTGTTTGGAGAGCCTTGATTAGTTGTTCAATGTTCTGCTCCTCTTCCTGGATTTTAGTTTGTTCATTGAACTGGGTTATTTATTCCTGATTATTGATATAGTTTGTAATTTTTGTTGCCATCTGGTCATCATTTTATCTTGATGGGTTTGTTCAGTTGATTAGTTTCTCTGTCTAGTTTCAGGTTTTATTTAGTTGTTGTTTTTGTGTATGTGTTAAGTTTTCTCTTTGACACTCTGTTCTTTTTATTATATTTCCCTGTTGTTGTCTAAGTTCCACTGAAAGAAAAAGATTAGAGTCAGAGAAGACAAAGGAGGTAAGAAGTGAAAAAAGTGTAATAGTAATACTGATAGTAAAAGTTAGCAGAAGAACCATATAAGACCTAGGAAAATGCTTATTAAACTCATGTAATCAGTGTAGAATTATAGGAATAAAAAAGTGGAATATTTACAATGAAATGGGAAACTGAATATGGAGAAAAATATAGTCTTAATTAAAAGGCCAGTGTGATGAGTAGGGAGGGAAAGAGAAAAGAAAGGAAAAATGAGAAAGCATTAATAAAAGAATAGAAGTGCTAGAAAACAAAAACCAGACAAATTGGAGGATAAAGTAAGAGAATTGGGATGTAAGAGCAAAAGCAGAAGGCAGAAGATAGAAAGATACAGGAAGGAAAAAAGATAGCATTGGTAGCCAAAGTATGTGCACACAAAAATGAGGAAATTGAGGAAGAAAAAACACACCAAACAAGAAAAAAGCTGGCAGTACCTAATTAATTAAAGCGGGGAGGAGAAAAAGAAAGGAAACACAAGGAAAAAAAAAAACAGACAAACCCACAAGCGAGGAGTCAGACAAATGCTAGGAAGAAACAGACCTCCCTCTTAAGCTCCTGTGGAGCTTGTCAGGCTGCCGATGTTTATCAATCAATTATTCTTTTTTTTTTTTTTTAAGATCTCATCTGTTATTTTATTTTTTTCAAATTCTACTCAATTTATTCATTTTTTAAAAGATATTACATTAAAAAAAATGTGGTCCCCATTCGCCCCCACCGCCCCCACCCCACCACTCCCTCCCCAATAACACTCTCCCCCATCATCATGTCACATCCTTTGCGTCTGGTGAGTACATCTCCGGGCATCGCTGCACCCCATGTTCCGTGTTCCACACCATAGCCCACACTTTCCCACGTTCCATCCAGTGGGCCATGGGAGGACATACAACATCCGGCAATTGTCCCTGGGGCACCACCTAGGACAAATCCAAGTCCCGAGAATGCCTCCACATCTCTTCTCTTCCTCCCCTTCCCCGCACCCAGCAGCCACCATGACCACTTTTTCCACATCAATCAATTATTCTGCAGCTTTATTTCTTTTTTAAGATTTATTTATTTCTCTCCCCTTCTCCCCCCACCCCAGTTGTCTGTTCTCTGTGTCTATTTGCTGTGTGTTCTTTGTCCGCTTCTGTTGTTGTCAGCAGCACGGGAATCTGTGTTTCTTTTTGCTGCATCATCTTGTTGTGTCAGCTCTCTGTGTGTGTGTCGCCATTCCTGGGCAGGCTGCACTTTCTTTAGTGCTGAGCGGCTCCCCTTATGGGGTGCACTCCTTGCACGTGGGGCTCCCATATGAGGGGGACACCCCTGCATGGCACGACACTCCTTGTGTGCATCAGCACTGAGTGTGGACCACCTCCACATGGGTCAAAGAGGCCTGGGGTTTGAACCGTGGACCTCCCATGTAGTAGACAGATGCCCTAACCACTTGGGCAAGTCTGCTTCCCACCCTGCAGCTTTCTTGTTGCAGATTTTTAAGTGGGGATTTAGTGATTAAACTAAGTTAAATTATATAATGAAAGAAAGCTTTTTTTTTCAAGGAAAAATAAGAGATCCAAGGGAAGCTAGTACAAAGATAATATCTATGATTTCCCTGTCCTAAAGTATCAGCTAGATGTTTAATATCCCAGTTGTTCACTACTCTTACAGAAGCCAGTAATCGAACTAGAGACCTTGTATAGTCAACGTTGAAACTCCTCCTCTGAACTAAACTTTCTTGTTGGGCTGATAAACTCTTCAGAAAAAGTCCCATTTCTTGTGGCTGGATTGACTCTTTGTATTTGGATAAACTGCTCATTAGGAATCTGTCCTCCCCCTTCCTTTTATTTTCTAACTCCTTTCTCTCCCCAGGCAGCAGGAAGCAATAGCTTGTGTGAGAGTTTCCTTTTGAAATTCTAATGGGACCTTGGTGACTTAACTCACCACAGAAAGAGATGACTTTTTGTGTCTTTGAGAGAGAGCACCCACACCTTGCCGGTAACCCTAAATATGCTCTTGGAAGCATATTAAGCATTTCCTACTGCCCCCCTCCTTTGAGTTGCTCCAGACTAGTTAATTGCCTGAATCCACCTTCTCCCAGACCAATTTTCCCTATCCTGGAGAGGCTAGATAAATCAGGCTGCCTCAACACATTACCCTTTCCCCTCTTCCTGGTTTCTCCTTAAGCCAACTGGGATGCTCCTCAAAGCTCAAAAAAGGGTGATCCAGATGATTAAATGCACACTCAGGGTAGCCATCTACACCTTTCACCAGAACCCTCCCTCTCTTGGAGTTAGTCTCCTCCAGCTGGGTGACCAGTGAGTGTTGGGGATTGCTTCAGCTTCCTTCCCTGAGGGACGGGCTTAGCCATCCCATAGCTCCTGCCTGAAGCACTAGAAACTAACGGTTTTACCTTGAGCAATCACTCTTTTTGTCGCGCTCCCTCCAGATTGATGTCCTGAAGCCTCCTGCTTTGTGGGTTCCCAAAAGAGCTCATTTAGGCAAGATTTTGCCCCCACTCAGATGTTTTTTGTAGGAGAGATGATGTAGGTACACTTAATCTGATGCCTCCCCCCATACCGTGTTTTAACACAAAGTACTCTAGCATGATAATTTTGAATGTTACATTCTTATATGCTTCAAAAGTAAATTAAATAACCTACGTTTAAATTCTCTAAGTTAGAACTTAGATAAAATTAATTTATTTAAAGCAAAGAATCAGAGTGGGGCAAGATGGCATCTGAGTGAGTGCACCCTCATCATCTGTCCTGCAAAAAACTGGCTGAGTGGGGACAGAATTCTGCCCAAGTGAGTAGTTTTAGGAATCCACAAAGCAGGATGCTTCCGGACATTGATCTGAAGAAAGTGAGAGAAAAGGAGTGACTGCTCAAGGTAAAACCACGGATTTCTGACACTAGGTCCAGAAGCTGTAGGAAGGCAAAACCCTTCACCTATGGCTGATAGCCACAGCATTCCCTGAACACCTGCCAGTTGCATGGTGGCATTCCCAAGTTCCATGTTCCCCAAATATGTGAACCTGAACCTGAACCCATGTGCCCTGAACCCCATGTTCGACTGAACCCCACATTCCCCATAACCCATATTTCCCAAACCCACATTCTCCTAGTGCACATTCTCCCAAGCATGTTCCCAGAACCCAGCACTCCCTGAACTCCAGCATTCCCCTAGCCCTTCAATCTTGGACAAACACTGAGAATGAGAGGGTTTTGGTGAGAGGTGCAGATGGGCCTGAGGAGTGCAGGTTCAATAGTCTGTTCCCCCCTTTTTTTGAGCTTGGAGGAGCATGCCAGCTGGCATAGGGAAAGGCTATGAAGAGAGGAGAGGT
Organism: Dasypus novemcinctus; assembly: GCF_030445035.2. NCBI lineage: Eukaryota > Metazoa > Chordata > Mammalia > Cingulata > Dasypodidae > Dasypus > Dasypus novemcinctus. The sequence goes on along the minus strand of NC_080704.1, from coordinate 146,001,988 downwards.
GAATCTGCTGACAGGCCCTGATTTATTTAAACACCCTGGGATAGGGAAACTTGGTCTTGGAGAAGGTGAAGTCAGAAAATTAGTACTGCATAGCACACCTAAGGGACGGGGACAGTAGGACATGCTTTGTAGGCTTCCAATAGCATATTTAGGGTTCCTGGCAAGATGTGGGTGCTCTCTTTCCATGAAACTAAGAATGATTATTTTCTGTGGTGAGTTGGTTCAGCAGGGTCCCATTTGAATCTCCAAGGGGAGCTGTCACATGAACTTCCTGTTGCCCTGGGAGAGAGGCAAGTGAGGAAGGGAGAAAGGGAGAAGGATATACTCCTAAGCAGTTTATTCAACTGCAAAGAAGAATCCTTGCTTGAGGCTTTGTCTGGTCTTTTTGTTAGTTTGTTTTGTTTTTTTCCCTTCCCCTTTATCTCCCATAGTCCTATTTTTTTTTTCATTTTTGCTTTTTCTCTTTTCCCTTTTTTCTTTTTTCCCCCTTTTCCCCTCTTTTTTCTTTTTTTCTATTAGTTGCTACAGAAAGGTTTTATTATTTTCTGTGTTTCCTCATGGTCAATCTCCTCTTTTCTGTGTGTACTGATTTTGGCTACCAACACTATCCACTTTCCTTTACATCATTCAATCTTCCATTGTCTATTCTTTCTCTTACATTCCACCTCTCTTTGTTTAGCCCCCAATTTTTCTGACTTTTTTATTTCTAACACCTCTATTCTGTTCTCTCTCTTTTATTCACTCTTTATGTTACTGTCCTTTATTTTCTCTTTTCCTCTCTCCTGGCCACACTGGTTTCTTGATTCATACTATATTCTTCTCCATATTCAGTTTACCATCTCATGGTAGGTAATCCACTGTTTTACTGTTATAACTCTGCATGGTTACATGAGTTTAATATCCATTCTTCTAGATTTCACATGGCTCTTCTGCTAACATTTACTCTCAATACTACTATTATACTTTTTCTTTTCTTACCTCTGTTGCTATCCCCGAGCCTAATATTTCCTTCAAAGGAACTTAGACATCAACAACAAGGAAATAGAGTAAGGAGAAAAAAGTGTCAAAAAGAAGACAACACATGCACAAATCAATGCCTAAATATACCCCAAGACTAGATGTAGAAGCGAATCAACTGAATAAATGAATTAAGACAAAATAATGACCAGACAGCAACATAAAATTACATAACATACCAATAACCAGGATAACATGGCTCAACCCAATGAAAAAATGAAAAAGCAGGAATAAGAGCAGAACACCAAACAACAAATCAAAGCTCTCAAAACATATATCATAGAACAATTGAATGAAGTAAAGGAAGACAAAAAGGATATTAAGAAAACACTTGGAGAGCATACAGAAGAAATTGTAAACATACAAAAAAGAAAATGGATATGATGGTGATGAATGGAACAATCCAAAATATAAAAAAAATATACTCTCAGCAAGTAACAGCAGATTTCAAGAGGCAGAGGAAAGAATTAGTGATGTGGAAGACAGTACATCTGAAATCAAACAATAATATAATTGATTGATAAAAAGATAGAAAGAATCCAGCAGGAACTTAGGGACCTGAATGACAATGCAAAATGCACAAACATGCACATTATAAGCATTCCAGAAGGAGAAGAGCAGGGAAAGGGGACAGAAGGGGTGTTGGAGGAAATAATGGCTGAAAAGTTCCCAAACCTATTGAGGGAGATGGATATACTTGTCCAGGAAGCACAATGCACCTTAAACAGCATAAATCCCAATAGGACAAACCCACAACATATACTTGTCACATTATCCAATGCTAAAAACAAAGAGTAAATACTGAAAGCAGCAAGAGAAAAGAGAATCATTATATACAAGGGAAGCTCCATAAGATTAAGTACTGATTTCTCTTCTGAAACCATGGAGGCAAGAAGGCAGTAGTATGACATACTGAAGGTACTAAAAAAAAAATTCCAACCAAGAATACTCTATCCAGCAAAGCTGGCATTGAAAAATGATGGAGATTTCAAAATACTCACAGATAAATAGAGAATATGTCAACATGAAACCTGCCCTTCAAGAAATACTAAAGGGAGTTCTGCAGCAGGAAAGAAAAAACAGGAGAGATAGAGTTGGAGGAGAGTGTAAAAACAACTAAAATGACAAAAAGAGAAAAAAAAGATATGAAAAACACAAATCCATAAAAATACAGCTAATATAAGTAATTCCTTGAGAGTAATAACACTGAATGTTAATGGAATAAATTCATCTGTCAAGAGACACAGATGGGAAGAAGGGATAAGGAAATATGACCCATCTATATGCTGTCTACAAGAAACACATCTTAAATACAGGGATTCAAGGAGGTTGAAAGTGAATGACTGGAAAACAACCTTACAGGCAAACAATATCCAAAAAAGGGCAGGAGTAGCTATATTAATATCAGACAAAATAGACTTTAAATGCAAAAGTATTGTGAGAGACAAAGATGGGCACTACATATTAGTGAAAGGGACAATCTTTCAAGAAGAAAGAACAATCATAAAAATTTATGCCCCTAACAAGGACGTCTCCAAATACATGAGGCAAACATTGGAAAACTAAATGGAGGAAGAGATTCCTCTATAAATATAGTGGGAGACTTTAATACACCACTATCACCATTGGACAGAACATCTCAACATAGAATCAGTAAAGAAAGACTGAGCAATGTATCAGAGGAACTGGACCTAATAAATATATACATAACATTATACCTAAATACACCAGGATATACTTTCTTCTCAAGTGCACATGGATCATTCTCCAAGATAGACCACATGCTACAACACAGAGAAAGTCTCAAAGAATCAAAAAAGATTAAAATCATTCAAAATAATTTGTCTGAACACAGTGGAATGAAGCTGGAGATCTGCAAAGGTCAGACACCCAAATTTGGCACCAAGATATAGAAGTTAAACAACACACTCTTAGACAAAGAATGGGTCAAGGAGGAAATCTTAAAAGAAATCAATAAGTACATTGAAAAGAATGAAAATTATAACACAACATATCAAAACTTGTGGGATGCAGTAAAAGCTGTACTAAAAGGGAAATCCATAGCCATAAATTCAAACAACATAAAAGAAGAAAAAGCTAATATTGAATACCTAACTGTGCAGTTAGAGGAATTAGTAAAAAAACAAGAACAAAAAACTAACCCTAAAGGAAGTAGAAAGTAAGAAATAACAAAGATCATAGCAGAAGTAAATGTAATAGAAAATAAGATAGTGCTAGAAAAAATAGGCAAAACAAAAAGCTGGTTCTTTGAGAAGATCAATAAAATTGACAAACCCTAAGGTAGACTAACAAAGAAAAAAAGAGAGAAAATGCAATTACACAAAATAAGAAATGAGCAAGGGAATATCACCACTGACCCCACAGAAATAAAGACTATCATAAGAGGATAGTTTGAAAAATTATATGCCAACCAGAAGGACAATTTAGTAGAAGTGGACAAATTCCTAGAAACACATAAGCAGCCTACATTGACAAAAGAAGAAATTGATGATCTCAACAAACCAATCTCATGTGAAGAGATAGAATCAGTCATTACAAGCCTTCCAACTAAGAAGAGCCCAGGGCCAGATAGTTCCACAGGTGCATTCTACCAAACATTTCATAAACAACTAACACCAATCTTGCTTAAAATCTTCCAAAAAATCAAAATATATGGAACATTTCCTAACTCATTTTATGATGTCAACATTACACTAATACCAAAGACAAAGACAGCACAAGAAAGGAAAATTACAGACCAATCTCACTAATGAAACTAGATGTGAAAATCCTCAACAAAATACTTGTTAATCATATTCAACAACACATTAAACAAACTATACAGCATAACCAAGTTGGTTTCATTCTTGGTATGCAAGGATAGTTCAACATCAAAAATCAATTAATGTATTACACCACATAACTGATTGAAGGAAAAAAATCACATGATCATATTGATAGATGCACAAAAAGCATTTGACAAAATACAGCACCCTTTCTTAGTTAAAACACTGTAAAAGATAGGAATAGAAGGAAACTTTCTCAACATGATAAAGGGTATATATGAAAAACCCACAGTTAACATCATATGCAATAGTGAAATACCAAAATCTTTCCCTGTAAATACAGGAAGAAGATGAGGATGTCCACTATCACCCCTTCTATTTAAGATTGTGTTAGAAGTACTTGCTTGAACACTGAGGCAAGAACAAGATATAAAAGGCATCCAAATTGGAAAGGAATAAGTTAAAAATTCACTATTTGCAAATGACATGATCCTATACATAGAAAGTGCTGAGGACTCCACAAAAAAACTTCTAAATAAGTTCACTAAAGTAGCAGGTTATGAGATCAATGTGCAAAAATCAGTAGCTTTTCTGTACACCAATAATGAGCAATTTGAGGAGGAAATCAAGAAACAAATACCATTTACTATTGTACATACAATGTCAAATACCTAGGAATAAATTTAATTATAAATGTAAAAGACTTATACAACAGAAAAATACACAGCACTGTACAAGGAAGTCAAATATGATTTAAATAAATTGAAAAATTTTCCCTGTTCATGGATAGGAAGACTAAATATCATTAAGATATCTATCCTACCGAAATGGATCAACAGATTCAATGCAATCCCAACAAAAATCAACACAGCATTTTTTTAAAGATTTATTTATTTATTTTATTTCTCTCCCCTCCCCCCTTAGTTGTCTGTTCTCTGTGTGTATTTGCTGCGTGTTCTTCTTTGTCCGCTTCTGTTGTTGTCAGTGGCACGTGAATCTGTGTTTCTTCTTGTTGCATCATTTTGTTGTGTCAGCTCTCTGTGTGTATGGCAGCGTTTTTGTGCAGGCTGAACTTTCTTTCATGTTGGGTGGCTCTTCTTACGGGGCGCACTCTTTGTTTGTGGGGCTCTCCTATGCGGGGACACCCCTGCATGGCACGGCACTCCTTGTGCACATCAGCACTGCATGTGGGCCAGCTGCACACGGGTCAAGGAGGCCCGGGGTTTGAACTGTGGACCTCCCATGTGGTAGACGGACACCCTAACTGCTGGGCCAAGTCCGATTCCCAACACAGCATTTTTAATGAACTAGAAAAACTAACTATGAAATTTATTTGTAAAGGAAAGTGGACACAAATAGCCAAAGACATGTTGAAAAAAAAATAAAATTGGAGGAGTCACACTACCTGAGTTCAAAACATACTATAAAGCTATAATAGGGAAAACTGCATGGTACTGGCACATGGATAGACACACTGACCAATGGAACCAAATTGAGAGTTCTGATATAGATACTCATATATACAGCCATATGGTATTTGACAAGGCCACCAAGTCCACTCAACTGGAAGAGAATGGCCTCTTCAACAAATGGTGCCTGGAGTTTTGGATATCCATATGCAAAAGAATGAAAGAGGATTACCATCTCACACCTTATAGAAAAATCAAATCAAGATGGATCAAAGAACTAAACATAAGAACCAAGACCATAAAGACCTTGGAAAACAATTTAAGGAAGCATCTATAGGACCTTGTAATAGGAAATGACTTCATGAACTTCACACCCAAAGCACTGGTTGCAAAAGAATAAATAAATAAATGGGACCTCCTCAAAATTAAAGCCTTTTGCACCTCAAAGGACTTTGTCAAGAAAGTGAAAAGACAACCTAATCCATAGGAGGAAATATTTGCTAACCATATCTGATAGGAGATTTATTTATTTTTCTTTCAGTTGTTCTTTTATTTACTCATTAAATCACATAGGGATGTTGAAATGGTATGAAGGAGTGAGTGGTCATTTCTTACAGAAGACACAAGGGAAGATATCCTGAGTTAGATGACTGATCTGTATTCTGAAACCTTAATGGTTAGACAATTGAAAAATGTTTCTGGGGAAGTCAGTTGCAGCCCCAGGATGTAATAAGATACATTACAGAGTTTAGGCTTGATCTTCCAAGTCATAGAAAGCTATTGGAAAATTTTAAACAGGAGAGAAGAAATTCAGAATAGTCTTATTTATCAACTTGGTTAAAGTAACCAGTAATTTAATCAAACACTAATATACATGTTTCTATGAGGGCATTTTGTAGAACTGTTAATATCTATAATCAGTTGGCTTTAAGTAAAGGGGGTTAGCCTGGATAATAGGGATGGCCCTCATCCAATTAGTTCAAGGCCTTTAGGGCAAAACATGAGGTTTCCCAGAAGAAATTCTGCCTTAAGACTGCAGCATAAAATCCTGCCCGAATTTCCAGCTTGCTAGCCTGATCTTCAAAATTCATACTCAAGACAATATCAATTCCTGTCTGAATTTTCAGCTTGCTGGACTGCCCTACAAATTTCAGATTTGTAAGCTATGACAGTCATGTAAACATATTCCTTAAAACAAATCTTTAACACACATACACATACACATACACACACACATTGGTTCTGTTTCTCTGGAGAATACTGACTGATACAGTCACCCTGACAACCAGTGTGATTTACAGTTGGTATGAAAGATGGTAATGCCAGAATAAAACACTGAAGTCATGGTTACAATAGTTCAGGTTAGGGATGATAGGAAATGACAATAAAAATGAAGAGAAGACGATATATTCTTAAGAATTTAAGGGGTATAAATGTTAGGTTATGTTAACTTACATTTTTAAGGGATGAAGCAAGGAAAAATAGAGTACAGATCCCGTATTTCTGATGGATGTGTGGTTCTTAATTATAAGCATGGGTCAGAATGTCATATTAAACTGTTTATATATTCTGACAATATTTGATAGGAGACATATCCTGCATACATACAGAACTCCTATATCTCAAAAATAATAAGACAAAAAACCCACTGAAAAAATGGATAAGGGATTTAAACAGACGATTCTTCAAAGAAGAAATACAAATTGCTAAAAAGCACATGAAAAATTGCTCAAAATCACTAGTTATTAGGGAAATGTAAATCAAAACTACAATGAGATACCATCTTACTCCCATAAGACTGGTGGTTGCCAAAAAAAAAGAAGGCTACAAGTGTTGGAGAGAATACTGAGGAATGGGAACACTCATCTCCTGCTGGTGTGAATGTGGAAGGTTCCAGCCATTATGGAGGACAGCCTAGTGGTTTCTCAAAAAACTAGTTATGGGGAAGTGGACTTGGCCCAGTGCTTAGGGCATCCGTCTACCACATGGGAGGTCCACGGTTCAAACCCTGGGCCTCCTTGACCCATGTGGAGCTGGCCCATGTGCAGTGCTGATGCACACAAGGAGTGCCCTGCCGCATAGGGGGTCCTCCGCATAGGGGAGCCCCCGCATAGGGGAGCCCACACGCAAGGATTGTGCCCTGTAAGGAGAGCCACCCAGCATGAAAGAAAGTGCAGCCTGCCCAGGAATAGCACCACCCACACAGAGAGTTGATGTGGCAAGATGATGCAACAAAAAGAGACATGGATTCCCGTGCTGCTGACAACAACAGAAGTGGACAAAAACAAGAACACACAGCAAATAGACACAGAAAACAGAAAACTGGGGAGGGGGGGAGAAATAAATAAAAATAATCTTTAAAAAAAAACTAGTTATGTTCAAATTTTCCTCCCACCCTTCTGCCAATTTCTTGGGCGATCTGACCTATCCTCCCATCCCTTGCCCCACTCAAGCCCACAAAGCTCTACCCAAAGGTATCCCTATACCTCCAATTTATACCTTCCCTCTCCAAATAGTTACCTCCAGGTTATCATAGATTTCACCCATGTAGGTGTCAGCTTGCAATATAGATTTTCCATATGGTCCAGCAATCCCACTCCTTGGAATATACCCAGAAGAACTGAAAACAAAGACACAAAGAGATATATACATAGCAATGTTCATAGTGGTATTATTCCCTATTGCCCAAAGTTAGAATCAACCCAAATGCTCTTCAACAGATGAATGGATAAAAAATATGTGGTATATACATACAGTGGATTACTACTCAGTTATAAGAAAGAATACAGTACAAACACATGGGATAACATGGATCAATCTTGAGGACCTTATGTTGAGTGAAGCAAGTCAGGCATTGAAGGACAAATACTACATGACCTCTCTGATATGAAAGAAGCAAACTAGGCTGTCTCAGAGAGCTAGAGACTGGATGATAGACTTAAAGGTAATTAGAGTGAAGAGGAAGGTTCTGAGCTGATGCCATCATGGATTAAATCTGATAAAGTGGAGGTAAGTATTTGCACAGGGAAGGGATAAAATGGGGGCATATGGATACTACTGGGTTGGAGTTTGCTGGCTTGAGGGTGGCTTGGGTTGGGAGGATGGGTCAGATGGCCCAAGGAATTGGGGGGAGGGCTATATGCAACAGTTGAACATGGGAGATTGTCGGGTATGTGGTTGAAACTATAATGTTGAGAAAACAGTTTAGAAAATATTATAAGGAATAATTTCCTGTTTAAGGTGCTTAAGAGGGGGCATCTGGCACAGGGGCAAGCTTCTAGGGAGTGAGTGCTCATCTTGTCATAGTGTTTTATATCATTGGGTGGAGACCCATACAATGTGTGGGAAGGTGTACCCACAACCTGGGGAGACCTGATGTTTTGAAATAGAGGGAACTGTATCTCTCAAGAGACTGGGTGGCTCCCAATGGGTAAAGAGAGTGTAGCATGTCAAGCTCTCAGCATTGTTGCAAGTATCTGTGAACCTGGTCCCTCAAAGAGTGAAGACTGATTGTCACTGTGGGCCCTGAGGGGAGGGGGAGAGAGGAATAGAATAGATGGAAGCAGGGTAACTGGGGTGCAATGGAAGTGTTCCACAATTTCGTGCAATGATGGGTATAGGACATGTTAAATTACATCGAAAATACAATGTGGACCACTGTTCATGTGGTACAGTGGTGTTCCAGAAAGTATGTGCCAGGTGCAGTGGATGTGCTGCAATGTGGAAGAGGTGGTTGATGTGGCAATGGTGGGGTGGGTGGGGTGTGGGGTGTATGGGGACCCATATTTTTTTAATGTAACATTTCAAAGAAAATAAAGAAGAAAAAATAAATAAAATAAAAAAATGTATAAAGGTCTATAAGCTAAAATGTAAGCCATAATGTAAAACATAGGGTAACTAAAAATTAGGAAAATTGTACAGTCTAAAATGTAAAACATATTGTAAACCAAAATGGAATCATGTTTGATAGCTATATTTCAATATCTGTACATTAGGTGTGGGAAATATAACATGAACATGTAAAAAGATAATTTCTGGGCAAGGGGGAAAAGGGTTTGATGTTGGACATATGGGAGTCCCCTATATTTTATATGTAGCTTTGCTGTGATCTAGAACTTTCATGAGGACAAAATTAAAAATAAGAAAAAAAGAAAGGATGTCGACACAGAGGAAGAAATGAAAGAAATTGCCTTGTTATGGTACATAAAGGGCAACACCTATTACAGTGATGAAGGTAAAACATCAAAGCAAACTTTATGATATTTTTCATTTTTTCATACCCCAACTTATTTTTACTTTATTTTAGTTTTTCTAAATTAGTATGTATTGATTTCTAATCTTTAAATATATCATTACTATTTCATTTTCCTACAAAATTATGTTGGCAATATATTAGACTTCCTTTTTGAAGAAGTTTTGGACTACAGAGAGTGTCAACTATGGCAGGGTAGGAACACTGGTGTGGGGTGCTATTGATGGGGGACACATGGTTGGGAGGGAATTCTCTAGGGCATGTATATAGGGTACATACAAATATTCGGATATGTGTTGGGCATTTTCATAGTAGTGAGAGTTACAAATGATGACTCAGGGAGTGCTGAGTTCCTAGCAAGGGGAGCTTTGTCACATTCCCCAATGGAACAGCAACAATCCCCCAACTGCAAGGGCAAAGACCAGTGAACAAGGATGGTCCAATGAGGAGCCCTTGATCCTGATGACTATGCTTATGAACCTGTGTGCCTGAAATTTCAACTAGGCCTAGAGCAGCAGGGTGCCTAAGTATTACCTCCTGAGAGCCTCCATGTTGCTCAAATGTGGCCACTCTGAAAGTCACACTCAGCATGTAAACGCATTACCTTTCTTCCACCATGAGACATGACTCCAAGGGATGAGCATCCCTGCCCCTGAGGGATTGCTAACAAACACTAACTGGTGATGCAACTTGAAAAATACCTTGAATAAAAGGGGAAATGGCAAAGATAAATGAATTTATATGGCTAAGAGTCTTCAAGAAATAGTCGGGAGTTCATCAGAAGGGTTGTGCTTGTGCACACTTCAGCAGGAAACCAAAGACAGCCAAAGTAGATACAGCCCCAGGTACTGGTGCCCCTGAGGGCTATGGAGGTACACAAGTTCTATGATCATGATCAAGGCAGTTGTCTCTGCAGTTCAGTGCTTTGTCATTGGGCCCTACTTTGGAATATGGTTCCTGAGTGTGATGGAATTGGACTAAGATGTGAACTTTTTTTTGATTTTTTTTAAAAAAGATTTTATTTATTTATTTATTTCTCTCCCCTTCCCCCCTACCCCAGTTGTCTGTTCTCTGTGTCTATTTGCTGTGTCTTTTTTGTCTGTTCTGTTGTTGTTAATAGCACGGGAATCTGTGTTTCTTTTTTGCTGCGTCATCTTGTTGCGTCATTTCTCCGTGTGGACGGCGCCATTCTTAGGCAGGCTGCACTTTCTTTGGCACTGGGCAACTCTCCTTATGGGGTGCACTCCTTGCGTGTGGGGCTCCCCTACGCAGGGACACCCCTGCGTGGCAGGGCACTCCTTGTGCACATCAGCACTGCGCATGGGCCAGCACCACACGGGTCAAGGAGGCTGGGTTTGAACCGCGGGCCCTCCCATGTGGTAGACGGACGCCCTAACAACTGAGCCAAGTCCACTTCCCAAGATGTGAACTTTTTACACATGACTTTTCTGTCACTTTTACTGAACCTGTGGAAGATGTTTGAGTTGGTGTACACTCAGGAGACTTGCATTTCTGGACTGACCATGTGCCAGCTGGGCCCTGAGCTTCAGTAAGGATGCAGCTCCTACTTTTTGGTTAGTTGGACTTGCAAATATTGGCTAACAGGGAGGTGAAGATGGTCAAACACCACACCAGGGAATTAAGAGTGCCTACATATCTCTAAGCAGGAGAAATGTATCCATCATCCTTGTGGGGTCTAAGGCCCCTCTCAATATAGAGGTGGAGTGGACATCACCAACCCAAGGTCCAAAGGTTGGAGGAATAAAATATGGATTAGATTGAACTTTCTGGTATTCTACTATAGATTTATTGTGATTAAAATTGGAAGAAACTGTAGCACTGATCTGGAGAAAGTGGCAATGGTAGTTGATGCGGGCAGGTAGAGGGAAGAAGATATGTGATGTGGGGGCATTTTTGGGACTTTGAATTGTCCTAAATGGTGTTGCAGGGTCACGTTATGGACTTTATATATCCTGCCTTAAGCTACTGAATGTACTGGGGAGTGTGTGCACTACAGGGTAAACTATTATCTATGTGGTGCTGCAGTGCTTCAGAACATGTTCACCAAGTGTGATGAGTGTGCCACAACGATTGAGGAGGTTGTTGGTGTGGGAGGAGTGGGGTGTGTGGGGGGGGTGGGGGGTATACAGGAAGCTCTTATATATATAGTTATATATATAGTTATAGACCAGCCATATCGACCAGACTCAGACTCTGAATAAAGTTCCAATTGAGAGCTTTATTAGCCACATAGCGACTGCCCCATCCTACACAGAGGAGAGAGCAGCGCCAGGTTGTGGGGGAATTTTGCTTATATAGGCCTTTAGTTTCAGGTGGGCAATAGCTCAGCAAGCAAGCACGTACAGAAGCAGATGTTTGTGGTTAATTAAGTGCTGGGGATTCTATCAGGGGAGACAAGTGGATGGAGAGGTTTTGTTGTTTACAAGAGTCTCGGTCAGGTTGGTCTTTTGGCAGGGGCTGATGAGATTTTCTACAGGAGGAGGCTCTGAGATAAGGTTTTATAGTCAAGCAAGCTTGTTACAGAAGTGAGATATATGCAGTTAGGGGGCTGTGGAATTTTCCTCTCAGTTGGGGGCAGTCACAGGCTCTTACTTCTCCACAATATATATTTTAAGATTTATTTTTATTTATTTCTCTCTCCTTATCCCCCACCCTGGTTGTCTGTTCTCTGTGTCTATTTGCTGCATGTTCTTTTTTCTGCTTCTCTTGTTGTCAGCAGAACTGGAATCTGTGTCTCTTTTTGTTGCATCACCTTGCTGAGTCAGCTCTCTGTGTGTGTGGCACTATTCCTGGGCAGGCTGAACTTTCTTTTGCTCTGGGTGGCTCTCCTTACTCGGTGCACTCCTTGTGCGTGGTGCTCCCCTATGAGGGGGACACCCCTGCATGGCACAGCACTCCTTGCGTGCATCAACACTGCAAATGGGCCAGCTCCACACAGGTCAAGGAGGTCCGGGGTTTGACCCGTGGACCTCCCATGTGGTAGACAGATGCCTTATCCATTGGGCCAAGTCTGCCTCCCTCTTATATTTTTAATGTAACATTTTTTTGTGTGATGTATGTATCTTAAAAAAGTACAATTTAGAAAAAATGATGGGTGGGGGTGAGGAACGGGATATATGGGAACCTCTTATGTTTTCTATGTTTTTTTAAAATGTTTTTTAATATAACATTCTTTGTGATCTATTTACTTTAATGAAAAAGTGTAAAAATTTTTTTAAAAAGTAAAAATAAAAAGTAAAAAAAAATATCCTGCATATATAAAGAACTCCTATATATTGAAAATAAAAAGACAAACAACCTATTGAAAAAATGGACAAGAGATTTGAACAGACAATTCTTCAAAGGAGAAATACAAATTGTTAAAAAGCACATGAAAAATTGCTCAAAATCACTACCTATTAGGGAAATGTAAATCAAAACTACAATGAGATACCATCTTACTCCCATAGGCTGGCAGCTGTAAAAAAAAGACTGCAAGTGGAGAGGATGTGGAGGAATGGGAACACTTATCCCCTGCTAGTGGGAAGGTGGAAGGACCCAGCCATCATGGAGGACAGTTTTTTGATTTTTCAAAAAACTAGCTATACTGAAGTAGATATAACCCCAGGTATTGATTCTTCTGAGGGCTACAGAGACCCACAGGTTCTATGGTCATGGCAGATGGAGTTCAGTGCCATGTCAGTTGGCCCTACTTCAGAGTTTGTGTTTCTGTGAGATGGAGCTGGACTCAGATATGATCTTTGTTAACAAGGCTCTCCCGTTACTTTTACTGGAACTGTAGTTGTTGCTGGGATTTAATGTATACCCAGGGGACCTGAATCTCTGGACTGACCAATTGATAGCCAGGCCCTGAGCCTCAACAGACTTCAGCTCCTACACTCTGGTTTATTGGACTTACCCCACTCAGCTAACATGGAGGTGAAGAAGGTCAACCACCACACCAGGGAGCCAAGAGTGCCTACAACTGAAAGCAGGAGAACTGCATCCAGAATCCATGTGGAATCTAAACCCCCTCTTGATATAGATGTGGAGTGGACACAACCATTCCAAGGTCCACAAGATGGAGGAATAGAGTATGAATTAGAGTGGACTTACTGATATTCTATTCATGAACTATTGTGATTAGTAATCGAAGAAAATGTGGCATTGGTGTGGAGAAAGTGGCCATGATGGCTGCAGGGGGTAGGGAGTGGGAGAAAGAGATGAGATATGGGGCATTTTTGGGACTTGGAGTTGTCCTGGGTGGTGCTGCAGGGACAGGTACTGGACATTGTATGTCCTCCCATGGTCCACTGGATGGATTCTGGGAGAGTGTGGGCTATGACATGGACCATTGACCATGAGGTATAGTGGTGCTCAGAGATGTATTCACCAAATGCAATGAATGTCTCATGATGATGGAGGAGATTGTTGTTATGGTGGGAGGAGTGGGGTGAACGGGGTAGGAGGTATATGGGGACCTCATATTTTTTTAATGTAATATTAAAAAATAAAGACAAAAATTAAAAATTAAAAAACAAACAAACAAACAAAAAACTAGCTATAGATTTGCCATATGATCCAGCAATCCCACTGCTGGGTATATACCCAGAAGAACTGTAAACAAGGACACAGAGATATATGCACAGCAATTATTCACTGTTGCAGCATTATTCACTGTTGCAGAAAGTTGGAATCAATCCAAATCCCCATCAGCAGATGAATGGATAAACAAAATGTAGTATATACATACAATGGAATACTACTCAGCTTTAAGAAGGAATACAGTACAAACACGTGGGATAACATGGATGAATCTTGAGGATCTTATGTTTAGTGAAGCAACCCAGGCATTGAAGGACAAATACTACATGGCCTCTCTGATGTGAAAGAAGCAAGCCAGGCTGTCTCAGAGAGCTAGAGATTGGATGATAGGTTTACAGGAAATTGGGGGGTGGGGGTGGAGAGGAATGTTGTGAGCTGATGCCTACATGGGGGAAATCTTTGATAATGTGGAGGTAAGTGTTTGTACAGGGAAGGGATAAGGTGGGGGCATAGGGATACTATTGGGTAGGAGTTTGCAGGCTTGAGGTTGGGAGGATATTTCAGATGGCCTTAGGAACTGGGGCTGGGTTGGGGGGAAGAGTTGAACACGGAAGATTGTCAGGTATGTGGTTGAAACTATAATGTTGAGAAAAAATTTTAGATAATATATTAAGGTAGGATTACCTATTTAAGGTGTTTTAGGGGGGGCATCTGTCTCAGCGGCAGGCTTCTAGGGAGGTTGTGAGTGCTCAACTTTTCATAGTGTGTTATATCACTGTGTGGAGATCCATACAATGAGTGGGAAGGAGTGCCTGCATCCTGTGGAGGCCTGATGTTCCCTAACAGAAAATTGTGCCTCTTGAGAGAATTGGTGGCTCTTAATGGGGGAGAACAGTGTAATATGTCAAACCTTCAGTACTGTTGCAAATATCTGTGAATCTGGTCCTTTAAACAGGGAAGCTTGGTTGTCCCTGTGGGCCCTGAGGAGAGAGGGAGAGAAGAAGAGAATAGATATGTTAAATTTCACCAAAATGTCTAAAAGTCTATAGGCTAAAAGCTAAACCATAATGTAACTAAAAATTTAGAAAATTCTACAGACTAAAACACAAACCATAATGTAAATGAAAATGGAACCATATTTGATAGCTATGTTTCATTATCTGTATATCAGTTGCACCAAATATAGCATGAACATGTAAAAAGATCAGTGCTGGAGAAGGGGGAAAAGTGTTTGATGTTGGATATATGAGAATCCCCTATATTGTATATGTGACTTTACTGTAATCTAAAACTTTTTTGAAGACAAAATTAGAAAAAAAATGGAAATACTGAGGAAGAAACGAAAGACATTGCCTTGCTACTGTACATACAGGGCAAAACCTATTACAGTGGTGAAAGACAAAATGTTAGAAAGTTTTATGATATTTTCCTTTTTTAATACCCCAATTCCTAATTTAGTATGTATTCTCTTTCCAGTCTTTAAACCTAACATTACTATTTCATTAACCTATTAATTGAATTTGGCAATATGTTAGGCTTCATTTTTGAAGAAGTCTTGGACCCCAGAGTGGTTCAAATATGGCAGGCGAGGAACACTGGTTTGGGGTGATATTGAAAGGGGATACATGTTTGGTAGATAGTTCTCCAGGGAATGTGTATATAAACATGTTCAGATATTCTTTGGGTGTTTTCATAGTAGTTAGAGATATAAACGATAACTCAGGGAGTGCTGATTTCCTAGCCAGGGGAGCTCTGTCACATTCCCCAATGGAACAGCAACAATCCCCCAACTGCAAGGGCAAAGACCAGTGAATAAGGATGGTCCAATGAGGAGCCCTTGATCCTGATGGCTATGCTTATGATCCTGTGTGCCTGAAATTTCAACTAGGCCTAGAGAAGCAGGGTGCCTAAGAGTTACCTCCTGAGAGCCTCCATGTTGCTCAAATGTGGTCACTCTCTAAGTCAAATTCAGCATGAAAATGCATTACCTTCCCCCCACTGTGTGATATGACTCCCAGGGATGAGCCTCCCTGGTGCCAAAGGATTATTACCAATCACCAGCTGATGATGTATGTAGAAAAAGACCTTGAACTCCGGGCCTCCTTGACCCTTGTGGAGCTGGCCCATGCAGAGTGCTGATGCACACAAAGAGTACCTTGCCACACAGGGGTGTCCCCTGCATAGGGAGCCCCATGCGCAAGGAATGCGCCCCAAAAGGAGAGCTGCCTAGCACGAAAGAAAGTGCAGCCTGCCCAGGAATGGTGCCGCACACATGGAGAGCTGACACAACAAGATGATGTAACAAAAAGAAACACAGATTCCCGTGCCACTGACAACAACAGAAGCGGACAAAGAAGATGCAGCAAACAGACACAGAAAACAGACAACTGGGGTAGTGGGGAAGGGGAGAGAAATAAAAAAATAAATAAATCTAAAAAAAAGACCTTATAAAAAAGGAGGAAATGGTAAAGAGAAATGAGTTTATATGGCTAAGAGACTTCAAAATTAGTCAGGAGGTCTTCAGAGGAGTCATGCTTATGCACACCTCAGCAGGATCTCAGAGACAGCAAAAGTAGATATAACCCCAGTTATTGGTACTCCTGAGGTCTCCAGAGACACACAGGTTCTATGGTCATGGCAGTTGGGTCTGCTATTCCGTGCCTTGTCAGTGGGCCTCACTTTGGAATTTGTGTTCCTGAATGTGATGGATTTGGATGCAGATGTGACCTTTCCTCACATGCCTTTTCTGTCACTTTTACTGAATCTGTGTTTGGCACTGGGGGTTTGTATATACTCAGGAGACTTAAATCTCTGGACTTCCCATGTACTAGCTGGACCCTGAGGCTCAGGAGAGTTGCAACTCCTACTCTCCAGTTCGTTAGACTTACCCAGGTCAGCTATTAGGGAGGTGAAGTTGGTCAAACACAACAACAGGGAACCGAGAGTGTCTACAACTCCAAGCTGAAAAACGGCATCCATTAACCATGTGGGATCTAAGCCCTCTCTCGATATAGAGGTGGAGTGGACATCACCATCCCAAGGTCCACAGGATGGAGGAATAAAATATGGATTAGAGTGGACTTACTGATATTCTACTATAGAACTATTGTGCCTACCAATGGGTAAAACTGTAGCATTGATGTGGAGAAAGTGGCCACCATATTTGCTGAGGGCAGAGAGAGGGAAGAAGTGATGTGATGTGGGGGCATTTTTGGGATTTGGAGTTGTCCTAAATGATATTGCAGGGACAGATGCTGGACATTATATATCCTGCCATAACCCACTGAATGTACTGAGGGAGAGTGTAAACTACAATGTGAACTATAATCCATGCAGTGCAGCAGTGTTCCCCATGTATTCACCAAAAACAATGGATGTGCTGTAATGATGAAGGAGGTTGTTGATGTGGAAGGAGTGCAGGGGGTAGGGTGTGGGGTATGAGGTACCCTTTTATATTTTTAATGTAATTTTTATGTGATCTATGTATCTTAAAAAAATACAATAAAATGCAAAAATAAAAAAAGGAATCATGTTAAAGCTCATATTTCTATAATCTCCTTTATTACTCCTAGTAAATCTTATTGACCTTACCAAATTTCTATCACATAGTTTATGGTTTCATTTATAAACTGCTTAGGAAAAAATACTTAACCCTAAATAGCTAAGTATTTATTTTGAGGCAACCAATGCCATACGATTGACAAAATGACCGTACTGAGAATTATTTGCACATAGTCTCAGTTTTTAAATGCCATGTTTGTTTTCCTCTCACACGAGACATACCATAGGGGTTGCAATATTTAAAAAAAGAACTCACCATAATATTATTTCTTTATAGTATAGAGTGAATTTATGGATCAGTTATCAGAAAATGCTTTGAAATTCTTAGATGAATCTGGGTTTTACTTTTTCTAGGTGTCCTACAGGCACACAATAATATAACTAGTTTATAAATTCTGACCTTTCATAATCTTTCTCGGAATTATTTTGTCTCTTTCTCATGTTTTTATAAGAATTTAAAGATTAACCAATTGAGTCATGCCAGTGTAGCACACTATTCCATCTTCAACTGTGTCAGTAGGAGAAATTTTGTGAGATGATGAATATACTTGCTTTTCATGACATCAGCCTTAAAAGTCTAGGAACAGTTGCTAAGAACATTAATTACTTCCCAACTCATTAAGTATCTGTAATACCTAAATTTGCCTCAATCTTTTTGAAACCTTTTTGCATTTTATGCTTGTATTCCTAAGTTTTTCCACATGCTGATAAACAACTGATTTGTCTCATCTTTACTCATTGATTTGCCTGATTTATTGACAGAAGAAGCAGGATATTTTGACATTTTTAGATGCAGCCAAAGGCATACAACAAATAACCTAAATAAGGAATATTCTTCTGACAGTTTGGTCGGAGGGCGTTGTCAAACTTCCCTGACATTCAACAACATTTTTTTTTTCAGAAAAACAAAAGGACATAGCAAGACCAATGAATAGATCAGGTCAGCAGCAAATATCAGTAACCATGAAAAAATGTAGGGACTGGTGGTAAATCTGGGTCAGGAGTTAAGGACCAGGTGGTACCAGACATATACATAGGCATAGGTAACTTCTCTGACCTTCACATTACACTTGAACTGGATTGTCACTTGATTTCAAGATAAGGAGACTCCTGTGCCCTGGGCCATGTGCTTCCAGATGATCCAGTTACTGACAAAATCATTTGTAATCTTGGGGATGTGTTAGTTTCCTAGGCTGCTTAAGCATATACCATGAAATGGGTCAGGTTAAACAATTGGAATTTATTTGTTCACAGTTTTGAGGCTTGGAAAATGTCCAAAGCAAGGCACCATCAAGGTGATGCTTTCTCCCTAAAGACAGTGACAGTCTGGGCCTGTTTTTTTGGCAATCCTTGGTTCCTTTGACACATGGTGGCATCCTCTGGTCTCTCCCTTCTCTTCTTGGTTCTGTTGATGTAGTTTCTTGATTTCTGTGGCTTTTTAATTTTCTGTCTGAATTTCATTCTCTTATAAAAGACTCCATTGATAAGATTAAGACCTATCCTGATTGAAGTGGGCCACACCTAAACTGATGCAATCTCATCATAAGGTCTTACTTACAATGGCTCATACCCCAAAGAATAGATTAAATTTAGGAAAAAGCTTTTCCAGGGTGCATACAGCTTCAAACCACCACAAGGGGAAATTTATAGAAGTGTAGAATCCCAAACTAGTGGACCTGCTCTAATCAGTATTGACCAGGCTTCACTTGGTTTATAAGATTCCTTCTGTAAACCAGCCTTTAAAGGGATATAATCACACTGGAGTACTTTCACAAGAGAATTACTCATACGACAAAGGGACTTCAAACCATGACATAAGGAACACAGGATGTTTAATTATGAGTGAAAAAATATTTAAGGAGGGCAGCTTTGTTGAAGAGGCAATATTGGTTTTTTTTTTCTGTGTGGCTACTTTTGGAAAATCTAGGATCTGATTTCAGTTCAATATAAGGAAGAATTTTCTATCAATTGGAGCTTTCCTAACAATAATGTTCTGCCTTGGTGGCACTTCCTACAGCTCCTATTATTATAGCTCTTTAGGTGCATAGATGCAGAATAATCATTAGGCAAGAAGAGGGTAAAGGGGATTCCTGAAATGCATGAATGCATGGACCAAGTCAGTAGTTGGCAGAGTACTGGATTTGATGACAAGTGAAAATAGAACTAAATTGAAAGAATTGTTATAGGATTTCAGTTATTTTTTTTTTACTAAGTGGAGACTGTTAAGGTCTCAGCGAGCCAATGAATAACACCTTTCTTCACTCTCAACATTTGAAACACACTAGAATTTGGAACCAGACTGTCTGGGTCCAAATATTGATTCTGCCACTTAGTAGCTGAGTTAACATGGGCAAATTCTTTAACTTTCTGTGCTTCAGTTTCCTCATTTGTAAAATGGTGAAAATAATACCTATTCTAAGTTCAATCATAAGTGCTCCATAAATGTTAAATGTTAGCTCTTAGTTGAGTTACAGACACAGGAATTAGTTGGAAGATAAAATATCACATTTAGCACAGAGGAAGCTGAAACAGAGATTGTAGCTTTAGATCTGCAGCAAAATGGGTATACTAATACTTCACCCCTGATAAATTTGCCTACCCAGTCATTGACACAGCTGGACAACTATACATCTTTTCTGTAGGTGCTGGCCCTATTCCTGTTTAGCTCTAGTATGTGAACATGCTATGAACAACATGACTCCAAAAAGTGAGAAACTCAGAAGGGGCCAAGTCAAAGAGGCTCAGTTTCTTCTTACAGACATATCAAGTCAAATAAGTTACTCCTCTTCCCATGGGAGGGAGTGGGACATAGGGGAATCCCTTATACTTTTATGTAACATTTATGTAATCTAAAGCTTCTTTAAAAATAAAATAAAAATAATTTTTAAAAAGGGGAGTGGGGAGGAAGGCCGTGAATATTAGTCTAGTGGAGCTTTCTCCTCATGGAGATATGAGACAAGAAATGTAGTTTCATCCTCTAACAAGGACACTAAGGGAAAAAATCCCTGTCATTTTGAACACCATCACTTAATACCCCAAATATAGAGAGGAAAAAATCTCAGAATGAAGCAGATGCCTTTAATAAGTTTAGCTTTCTGCCACATTATTTTCTATACTTATTTTTCACAGACCTGTAAAATTTCAAGAGGATTTAGCACTAGTACCTGCACTAGCCTTTGCGAGTCACTGAACTAGATGACTTTTAAGACCTTTCTAGCCATGAGATTGTATTATTATATGATAGAATTTTATTCATACCTAGTCTGCAGAAGAGAATCAAGGGACTGAACCTGGGTCAAGGGACAGGCAAATCCTGAAAATGTGTTTGTGAAGGTGTTGGCAGTCAGGCCCAGAGCAGAGTATTTTCTTCTCCTTGGAACTCTTAATCATATTTCCCAACTGTCAATATGGAGAAGAATTTATCTAAAAAGGCCAGAGGGTTGTGAAGAGAACTCAGTGTTGAAACTCTGTACCCAAATCCTGGGCCTTGAGCTTTCATTGCCAAACTGTGCACCATAATAGTTGGAAGAAAAGAGAGATATGTCAGTTTCATCACCTCTCTCAGTAATAACAATTCAAATGTATTCATTTCTCTGTCTTAATATTTTATTACCGACTTGTAGTCTCATCCCATGTGTGGTCCCACATCTGCTCCCCCTTTGTGTACTGATAACGCTACATTGCAGCAAATTGAAATAGAAAATTGTATATTCAGCGTGATTTATCATTAATGTAAAATTCTCTCCTAACCTGAAAGTTGAGAAGCAGGAATCCCAAGCTTTTTCAAAATTCTTATTACAAGACAGATAATGAGATGCCCCCAAATCACAACATCCTGTACTCTATTAATCGTATGCTGACAGAGCCCTTTGGTTGCATTTGTATTTCCAAATAAATGCAAACATAGGTCACAATGTTTTCATTGATTTGGATTTTCCTAGGAAGGAAATGCTGTTAAATTATAATAGATGGTGTCAACTAAAACAAATAGCATAAAACCCATTAAGAAGGCATTTGTTGCAGATACTGCTTTGATTTGTTAGCATTAGTTGGAATCATGTCAAAATAATGTCAGAAACCAAATAAAAATTTGTTTGCAAATTTGTCTGCAGCAAGCATTTCTGGAACGTAAAAATCCTTAAAAATCAATATAGTTTTATTCAGTATGCAAATATACTGAAAAGCGTTAGTAAAAATTCCATTGCTGAATTGATAGCGTTAGTGAATTAATAAATAATAACAGATGATAAATAATGTACTGACTGAAATAGATAATACATTTATGAAGAAGTAGAGAGAGAAGAAGATTAAGGAGGATAGTCTTGGAAGGAGTTCAAATTTCCAATAACCTAAAATAACATTTTATATTCAGAAAATTAATGGAGTTTAGTTCTGTAACTCTCAAAGTCCAGTTAAACTAAATTTCACCCGCAGGTTTTCAAAAGAGGAAAGGAGATATAAAATGCGTAGTTCTGAAGTGATATAACCATTTGAGTTCTAATATTAAGTAGCCTGCATCTTAATTTGCATAACTGTCTTTGCCTTCCAGGTAATTGAGAATTTAATTGCTATCAGAATCAAATTTGAGTCTTATTTCCAAATGATTTCAGGGCAATATATCCCAATGTGCATTTAAGAGAATTACTGTAATTAGGCAAATTACAGAAGCTGGGCTTCAGCATAAAATCATAAAGGAGTATATCCCAGGTTCTCTTCTGCTGCTACCTTCTTTCTTCTTTTTGCCTTCCACTTTGCAGTTCTCACTCTGGTGCTTTAGCTGAGTCTGCCCTTCTCAGAACTCTTAGTTTCCTCCTCCCACTGAAACAGATCCATCCTACTTCCCACTTCCTTCTAATCTTATTCCTGGCATGTTTAAAGGAGCTAATGTGACAAACTGGCTAATTTCTTTATCCATTACCTCTCTCAGGTAGCTTATTATTGTAAAACAAAGAAATAAAAACCAAGCCAATCCTCAGTTACCATCTACAATTTTCATAGTTTCACAAAAGAAAGGACATTTTGCTAAAAAAGCAGGAAGAGTAAAATCTTAGAATAAAGGAGAATCCTTTTAATTGAATACACTTGGCTTTGTAACAAACTCTTGTTACACTGGCTTTATTTTTCTAGTTTTGTAAGAAAACAGTGAAATTTCACCACATTCCAGCACTATTTTGTAAACTTGTGTTTGAAAAACTTATTCTCTATAGCATTGCTGTGATGTTCAGAATGGGGAGCTATGGTTGTTGTTACTGAGTTTCTGTGGTGGGGTGAAGTACAGTTATGGAACAAAGGAAGGCAAGCCTCTGAGGTTCATTTTAGCGATCTGATCATACCAGCAAGCTCTAGGGTTAAGTGAAAAAGAATGGAGGAAATACAGGAAATGTAAGTAAAGCCAGATCATTGGGGAAGGGTGGCAAAGGTGTCACAGAGTTACATGGTTAAGGGGCATTACAAAACTGAGTATTCAAGTGGAAATGCCTGAAGTTCTTTTCCTCTCACAACCTCTTTGACAGACAACATTGGACTTCTGGAGTTTTCTATGGAGGGGATGGACTTTTGCTGTATAGATCACACTGTGCAGCCAGCTTCCTTGTTGCAATGATTGGATATGGCAATTCTTCCTCTGTAAAGCACCACTGATATTATCCTGTCCCATGTTAGCAAGACAGCATCTTTTATTAATGTGAATTTTACAAAACAGTCCTGGCAAAATCTTCTAGACACATGAAGAGGAAAATTACTAAATTATGCATATGTAATATATACATGGTATATTTTTATATGTATGTATATTCTAACTTCCAGGAAAGACCAAATCAGTTTTTTTTTTCCTTTGCCAAAAAGGGCCAATACAGCTAAATCAAAGTTGAACTAAGTGCCGTCAGAGCTCTCTGGCTTTGGATGTTGTTCGGCTGATTGTGAGGAAAAATCCAATGGAACAATTCTCTGTTAGCTGTCAGTGAAACCTAGAGACCATCAGAGGGAGTACTTTAGCTGCTGTGAAAGGCTCAGAGGGAAAACAGATAACAAATGTAAAACAAACAAGCCAATGTCAGAAGCAATCACTATTCCAAAAATGAGACTGAAAACCTATTTTTTAGTAATTTCTACAAATGAAGTTCCAACTCTTGCCATAGCCAACATTAGCCGGATAATTCTTTGAGTCTGGCTTATGTAGAATCTTGTCAAGGACAAAGAGGATTTGCTCACTAGCCGGTAAGAGAGGTACTGGTCATGCATGCTTAAATGTGCTAATAGTCCTGGTCTCTAATGATACTGATTTAATGAAGATGATTTATGCATTTTTAATTGTTCACCTATGATTTGACATTAGCCATGCCTTTCTGACTAATATGAAGATTTCTTGGCCTGCACTGATATAGTTGAAACATGGATCTTTAAATTTCCCTTGCTTTTGTTTTCCCTAGTTCCTTGCTACTCTAATGATAGGCTCCACTTGCAAGATTAGGCCACCTCCATCCCATTCTTAAGTCAAATTTTAAAATAGCAGAGAATATACCAAAAACCTCTGACCTTTTTAGTGGGGCTTGAAGCACATATCCAGGAGTGAGATTTATGCATTCATTCCATTCTTGAATTGCAGGAATTGTAGTGCTCCCCTTCCTTTTGTCTTGGTGAATTTTGCTTTGATCTCCCACTCTTTAGCTTGTCAGTAGTTCTGACTTGTCACCCTCTAGGGCTGAGTTCCTACCCTGAACTTTGTTCATTTCCTGTCAATCTTCTTTCCCCAGAGTCTGCCTCAGCCCCTTCATTGATGCCTTATCAACTGGCAAAATATGGACACATCAGGATGATGACTGACAGTACAGGATGATTGATAATATCCTTGACTTCTGTGTTGGAACCTTTCTAAAATTTTTTTATTGTGGGATTGAATATTCTCTCTCTGACTATTGCTTGAGTTTATGGAAGCTGCTCTAGACTCCCAGATCTCCTGGCTGAGGTCAATCTCTGAATTCTGGTCAAGTTCCCTCAGCACCTATACAAATTAAAGGATCTATGCTTGGTTATATTCTTCCATCTTACTCTGTGACTGAACCCATCTATGATTTGTCTTTGTAGTAGATGTGAGGGATGTTTCAAAAATCAATCAGTGATAACTGAAATTTCTTGCTATTAGAGATTCAGCCCTTTGAGATCAGGAAGTGTGTCTATAGGAGACTTCTGTAAAACTGTATATATTCCTGGTATCTTACTTAGAGTAAGCTAGGCTAGGCTAGGTTGTAGTAATGAGTGAGCCCAAATGTGTAATGTGTCAACACAGTCTATTTCTTGCTCACATAGAATCCTGTATGGGTTTTTGGGTCAGCAAGGTGGTTTTCCTCCACATAGTCATTCAGAGATACAGATCTTTCCTATATTATGTCTCCTTCATTACTTGGGGCCTCATTGGCCTCTGCCTCCAATTTGTGGAAGAGAAGAGAGAATGTGGAGGTTAACCCCTTTCCTTAAAAGCTTTGGCCTGGAGGTAGCAATATCACTTATTTTCACATGCCATTGCTCAGAACTCAATTACATGGACACATACAATTTCAAGGGAGGCTGGGAATCTATCTAGTCACGTTACCAGCAAAAGAATGGGAGAATAGATTCCAGAGAAAAACTAACAGTCTCTGTCATACAAAATAAGGATAACACACTAATTCATTTTTGGCCTTTGATATCATAGCAAAGTTTTTTTCATCAAATTGCTAGTATCTTGAGAATCAGAGAACAGGATATGGGTTAAGTAAAGAGGGGTAGGTGAATACAGTGCCTACATATGGGTCAATGATGGGAAGACAGGTTTCTTTGAAGTGACAAATTTGGGGGGGACAAGGTTCTTAGAAAGCCAGGGGTCAACGTGAAGATACTGGGAATAAGAGAGACAGAGGGTGCAAAGAAAAGTAAAGGTTAAAATGATGTTTCAGGTTCAGTTTTGCTTCAGGCTATCCCTGATTTTAATATATGTACCCAAATTGCTTGCAAGATGAGGGTCTTAAAAATGTGAATGACCCAAGTTTGTGCCTATTTCTACAAGTCATCTGTCTTTTCAAGGAGAGGGAACAAAATATTCCCAAAGGCATGCTCTCAATGTCCTGCACCAAGTTCCTGCTTCTAATAAAATTCTTCAAGTTAGTACCAAACCAGGACAACTAAAATCCCACCAGTTTCATCATTCTTAGGTTTCTGCTCAGGTCACAATGAAGCGATAGCTTTCCTATAGGTATCCATTTGGTGTCAGGCTGCTCACTGGGAGCTTTATTACGTATGAGGTGAAAGCTTTTCACATAGAATTGGGTTCTGGTTCCTATTGGGCTGGCCTCTTTCCAAGTCTATTTACATCCACCCCTCCCCCACTGCCTTACAGACTGTGAGAGATTGACACATGCTGTTGACCATCCTTAACCAGCTGGGCTGGAGCATGAGTTGATTCAGCAGGAAAGAAGGATGTGAGTGGGAGGGTGAAGGTTATCAAGCAATGAGCCTCAGGTGTTGTTTGCAGAACTGTTAATGGGACTGAATCTGATTAGTGTTTAAACTCAAAGTACTTTGCACACACTGGGCAGAGGTCTGGAGAGGCAGAAGAATAGAAGCCATAGCTTTTTCTTCTTAGCTTGTGTCTTGGATAAGTTCACGGGATAACAAAATAATCATTGAAAGTTGGATATGAAGGATATGAAAATAGGCTTCTCTTGCAGTGCATGAAACCACATCATTAACGATCACATTCAATAACTTTCTAAAGTGGTTAAAAAGTGTTTATTTAATAAAACCTATGTAATACTATATATTAGGCACCCTTCTTAGGACCTTATAGATATTAACATACGTATTCCTTGTAACATCCTTATGAGGTACTTTTATTAGTATCCCCTCATTTTACACATAAGGAATCAGAGTCTTAGAGACTAGTGAATAGCAGAGCCAGGATTGCAAGTCCAGGCAGTCTGGCTCCAAAGTCTGTGCTCTTAATTGTTATATTAATTTGCCCTCATTGCATAGGATATTACATTTATTTTGAGGAAGTCTAAGCCATTTTGACAAATATTTGTTTACCCAATAATACTAGCATCCCTTCTACCCACAGAGAGCAGAACCCTGAATGTTTTCAAAGTAGAGAGCATAAGAGGTCCTGATGAGATTGTTGAGGTAATGAAGATGTCAGGACTAGGGTCTCGTTAAAGGGCTTGATCCACCAGCATGTATTTTCCCTAAACATGCATCATCAAGAAGCAGTGCTTTCACCTCTTCTAGTTTGTATGAATTTGATCCCAGTGATTGGTGTTTTCAAGCTCATCTCTTGTTATTTTATTTATTATACCGAGAGATGGTACAGACTGAAAATGAAACTAAGTGGACTCCTATTCACCCAGGAAAGAAAGAATGATTTGAGCTGACTGGGAGACCATGGGCAACCATCTTAAAAAACAGTTTTGTAGTTCTGTATTCAGAGTCAGTACAACATCCTTCCCTAGGACAGCTCTGTGGAGTCTGCTCTGACACTTACTAGTTCCCCTTGCCTAGCATCCCTATGCATAATTTGGTACTAGGCACTTCTCTCTGATTGCTCAAAATTCTTGTTAGCTGTTCTCCATCCTACTCCTTTCTCACAGTTTATTTTATAAGTGACTGATTGCCTCCATTGGCACCACATAGCAAAAGGTGCCTGCTCTCTCTCTCCAGAAATCTGGAGATTTCCTCTGGCGTCACATAACCCGTGGCATTCAGTCTACAGATGCCACTTGTCTGTGGCTCTTCAAATCTTTAATATTCTATTTTAGTCTTATATGTCTCACTGGATACTCTGGAGATAATCAAAAGAGGGTGGTGATGATTTTGTTGGGTATTAATCCACCAGTCCTTGCCTCTAGAATAATTTCCCCAGCCAAATATGTAACTAAGTCAGTGAGCAGAAATCTAAATACCTTTTATTTTTTATTTTTATTTTTTTTGTGGTGGTAAAAAATTTTTTTTAATCAATTGTTTATATTTTAGTAGGAGGAAACAAAAGTAATCCCCTCTCCAAGGTTTCTACCTTTTTATAATTTTGACTAGTCAATGAGGAAATCAGTTTTGAAAGTTCTCTGACTTTGGTTGCTGTAAATAATAGTAATTTTTTTTATTGACTTTGTAATAATATTACATTAAAAATATATATGTGAGGTCCCATTCAACCCCACCCCCCACCCCCCCTCTCCCCCCCCCCCAACAACACTCATTCCCATCATCATGACACATCCATTGGATTTGGTAAGTACATCTTTGGGCACCTCTGCACCTCATAGACAATGGTCCACATCATGGGCCATACTCTCCTCCATTCCATCCAGTGGGCCCTAACTGGAGTCTAGATTAGCCACTACATGTTTCAACCAATAAGAGGTGACCTCACTAGGCCATTACACACTCTGTTGCTCGAGAAAAAAAGATATCTTGACTAACAGACCTTTTTTCCCCTGTGCTGAATTTGGAATTCAGCTCCTACACTTTGGCCCTGAGCTCATTGTGTTCATAATTAATGCCAAAAAAGAGAAGATTTGGAAAGAACACGGGAATAAGAAGCTAATTCTCCAAAGGCAGCCTTGGAAGTGGACTCGGTGCATTTTTCTCCCTCACCATTAATCCTCCCATGGTCACATATGGGGAATACAAATGCCCTTCTCAGGCCCTCCGGTTCAATTGCGCTATAAGACAATTGACCTATCGCCGCTGTGAGAAGGAAAGCCTTGAACAAAGCAGCTGCCGAAAGAACTTTGTCCGGCTGGAAATGAATTATTAATATGGATCTGAATGGGAACTGCATTGGAAACCAGGCTCTTTATTATTTATATTAATGAACAGGAAGATGATGCAGTGAGCAAAATCCCAAGTTTGGAGAACGCTGCATTTTGGAGTGTGAAAATGAATGAAGAAACAATGAAATCAAACAAATGTTAATTCAGACAAATATGTCTCTCAACAAAGAGCCCAAAGAGGGAATATTTTCAAAGCAGGAAAGGGCTAAAAAGGGCAACAAGCCATTACTGAAACATTCCCTACCGTCAGTTTGTTTGAAAATGTAGCTCACACTGCTGGCTTTTTTTCTGCTGGACAGACAAAATATAATGCACCTATCAAAGGAAGCGGCATTATTTTTATTAGAAACATTTGCCCAGTACAATATGAAATTCATTTGTTATCTAGGTTGAATGGTAAAGTAAATTATTTTTTATCACATTCTGCTCCTTGGAAAGATTCTGAGTCTTCACAGCTTGTTTGACAGAGGAGTGTTTGTGTGGGCTTTCTGTATACTTCCTCTAGTGCTGATTGCTTTCCTTTATCTACATACAGAGCCCTCTTTCCCACCTAACACCATCCCCACCCCCTTCCTTTCATCAGAAATGGTCTTTTGCTTAACCTTCTCTTTCTTTGCTCCAGCCATGTACTCTAAATATTTCTACCTGTAAGTCCCAGTCTGGCAACACTAGAATTGATACCTGCTTTTATAGGAGGCATAAAATCTCCTGAGATGAGGGAGGAGGCAATGTTTTGCTCCATTAAAATTTTTTTTAGATTTTTAATTTTTATTTATTTCTCCCCCCCCCCCCCCACTTATCTGTTCTCTATGTCCATTTGCTGTGCGTTCTTCTTTGTCCATTTCTGTTGTTGTCAGTGGCACCGGGAATCTGTGTCTCTTTTTGTTGTGTCATTTTGCTGTGTCAGCTCTCCGCGTGTGCGGCTGCCACTCCTGGGTAGGTTGAACTTTCTTTCACGCTGGGCGGCTCTCCTTACAGTGCGCACTCCTTGCGCGTGGGCTCCCCTATGCGGGGGACACCCCTGCATGGCAGGGCACTCCTTGCACGCATCAGCACTGTGCATGGGCCAGCTCCACACGGGTCAAGTAGGCCCGGGATTTGAACCACGGATCTCCTATGTGGTAGATGGACACCCTATCCATTGGACCAAGTCTGCTTCCCTGCTCCATTAAATTTGATCCTCCCCCAAACTGGTATTTTTATTTTGTTTGTCCTCTCATTATATCTCTTAGTTTCTGGACATTTGATCATGTACTTTCTTCCTTTTCTATCTTTTACAGGGTTCCCAATTTCTGTCTTCAAGCATTTCTGCCCTCTTGGTTACTGGTTGTTTATTGGGCTTCTGTCCCACTACTTGCCCTCACCTTCCCTGTTTCTTTTTGCTCTGACTCTAGCTTGCCTACCTGACGCAGACCCATTTGTCCTCTCTGATTTCTAGAATCTGAGTAATCTGTACTAAATTTCCTCTGATTTGCCTATTCTGATTTGCTATAATTGATGTTTTAGAATGATATCATTATCGCCACTTCTTCCTGTACAACTCTTTTACCATTTCCTTCCTATAAAGCTTTGGGTCAATTTTGGGAATGATAGCTTAGGGGTCTGTGTCTGTGTATGTGTGTATGTCTAATGAGCCATTGCAGGACAGGATATTTGAAAATAATCTCCAATAGAATCAATAATATTGGTTCACAATGATCAACCTGAGCTGCAGCTATGTTAACCCTGAATTCTGAGTCAGAAAGACCTCTGGCATAGTTTGGGAAAGAGGTTTCATCTGATTTAGCTGCTCTAATTACTTTAGCATGATATGATTAGGATTCAAGATTACTTTTTGCATATGCATGTTTTTTAATTGAAACATTTTAAACAACAATCATGCATACCATACTGGATTCCCATACATCTCCCCACCACCACACCACCACCACCGTTCATTGTTGTGACACACTTTTTACAATGATGAAAGAATATTGTCATACTATTACTGCTTCCTATAATCCATAGCTTATATTTAGTGTATTTTCTCACACAACTTCCTATTATTAACATCATGTATTAGTATATTTGTTATAGTTCATGAGAGAAAGTTCTCATATTTGTACTGTTAACCATAGTCCATCATTCATTACGGGGCTCCCTGTGTTATATGGTCCCCTGACTTGTACAGTCTATCTAAAGTGTGTACTCAGTGGTTCTTACTTTCATCACAGAGTTGTTCTGCCATCAGCTCTGTCCATTTTAGAATGTTTCCATTACTCCAAAAGGAAAAATCCCATAACCCTTTAATACCTCTCATTATTAAAACATCATTGATATAGTACCTTCTTTGCCATTGCTGTAAATATATTACAATATTACTGTTAGCTATATTCCATGTTACATTAGTTGTATTTTTCCCATGTATCTTCATATTCTTAACACTTTGTGTATTATTCAGGGTTATTTTGGGAAGCAGAATCGACAGGAGGTAACTGTAAATAGTATGAGATTTTATAAAATTGCCTCAGGTAACCATGGGGGGGCACAAGTCCAAATTCTGCAGGGCAGGCTGCACATCAAATTCCGTAGGGCAGGCTCCGATGAAGGTCCCTGATGAGTTCCCCAGGAGATGCCATATGTCGGAAGCAGAAATGGGAATTATCTTTAAATGCTGAAATCTCTTCTTCTTTTATGGCCTTCAACTGATTGGATGAGATGTCATTTATTTCTGACGGCAATCTCCTCAGTTGATTGTAGATGTAACCAGCCATCTTTGCAATCAACTCACTGATGATTAAAGTCGATGAAATGCCCTTGTATTACAATTAGTCTAGTGCTTGCTTGACCAAACAGCTGGGCACTATTTCGTATCCGATTTGACACATTAATCTAACTATCGCACCTTGTAATAGAGGAACATTCTTGTTTTTGTACTATTAACCACTCATCATCCACCACCAAAATCACTGTTTTATATACAGTCCCTAGGTTATCCTCTAGCTTTCTTTCAATTGGCATTAACTTCCCTAGACTACCCTGTCAAGCCTCATTCACATTTATAAATTGTCAGTGTTATACTCATCATACTGTTTTACCACCGACTCTATCCATTTTCACAAATTTACAATCCATTTTATTAAAATTATGCATATATTAAGCATCAGCTTCCACTCCTCAACCCACGTTCTTTCTGCTCATAGCCTATATTTTACCTCCATGAGTTTACTCATCATGTTTAGTTCATAATAGTGAGAATATATAATGTTTGTCCTTTTGTGTATGGCTTATTTCACTCAACATAATGTCTGCAATGTTCATCCATGTTATATGCATCCTAACTTCATTTCTTCTTACAGCTGAATAGTATACCACCATATGTATAAACTATATTTTATCCATTCATCAGTTGATGGACACGTGAGCTGTTTCCATCTTTTGGCAATTGTGAATAATGCCACTATGAATATTGGTGAGCAAATGCCTGTTTGTATCCTTGCTTTCAGTCCTTCTGAACGTATTCCTAGTAACAGGGTTGCCAGGTCATATGGAAGTTCTATATTTATCTTCTTGAGGAACTTCCAAAGTTCCTTCCACAGAGACTGCACCATTTTACATTCCCACCAACAATGAAGGAGTGTTCTTCTTTCTCCATATCTTCTCCAGCACTTGTAGTTCTATGTATTTTTAAAAAAAATAATGGCCATTCTGTAAAGCATGAAATGATATTGCATTGTAGTTTTGATGTGTATTTCCCTAAAAGAGTTTTGTTGAGGATCTTTTCATGTGTTTTTTGGCCATTAGTATTTCCTCTTTGAAAAAATGTTGTTCAAGTCTTTTCTCCATTTTTACTTGGGTTGCTTGTCTTTTTATTTTTGAGTTGTATGATATCTTCATATAACAAAGGGATCAAACCCTTATCAGATATATGGTTTCCAAAAATGTTTTTCCCACTGTGTAGGGTGGCTTTTTGCTTTCTTAGCAAAGTCATTTAAAATGCAAAAGTGTTTAATTTTTGCTTTCAATACTTTTAATGCTTCTGCTTTGGATATAAGGTTTAAGAATCCACAACCTACCACAAGGCCTTGAAGATGTTTCCATACATTTTCTTCTAGGAGTTTTAACACTCTAACTTTTATATTTAGGTCCATGATCCATTTTGAGGTATATTTGTGTGGGGTGTGAGGTAGGGGTCCTCTTCCTTTCTATTAGCTATGGATATCCTATTTTCCCGGTACCATTTGTTGAATGGTGTTCTGACCCAGCTGGGTGAGTTGGTTAGCCTTGTCAAAATTCACTTAACCATACATGTGAGAATCTATTTCTGAATTCTTAATTCAGTTTCATTGGTCAATATGTCTTTTCTTTGAGCATTTTTATTGTATATTTTTGAAGATACATTTCATCTACATTGTCTCATTTCTTGGCATACAGTTGTTCATAGTATCTTTTTATGATCTCCCTTATTTCTGCAGGGCCAGTGGTAATGTCTCCCCTCTCATTTTTTTTTTTTTTTGTGTGTGTGTGTCTTCTCTCTTTCTGTTTTTTCAGTCTAACTAAGGATTTGTCATTTTGGTGATCTTCTCAAAGAACCAATGTCTTAAATATATCATATCTCTACCTTCTCCTCTCCATGGTTTCTGATGAAATGTTGGCACTTAGCCTTATTGAGCTTTCCTTGTATGTTATGAGTCACTTTTCCCTTTTGCTTTCAGAATCATTTCTTTATCTCTGGTATTTGGCTTTCTGATTAGTAGGTGTTTTGGAGTAGGTATAATTGTATGGGATGCATTGTCCTTCTTTAATATTGATATTTACTTCTTTCCCATGGTGGGAACATTTTTGATCATTATTTCCTCAAGTATTCTTTCTGCATCCTTTGCACTCTCTTCTCCTTCTGGGACACCTATAATGTGTATGTTTGTATGTTTCAGGTTGTTATTCAATTCTCTGAGACCCTGTTCTATTTTTCCCATTCTTTTCTCTTTCTCTTCTCCTGTCTTTTCAATTTCAGATATTCTGTCTTCTAATTCACTAATTCTGTCCTCAGTCAATTAAAATCTGTTGTTATTGTCCTCTAATATATTTTTAATCTCATACATTGTGTCTTTCATTCCCATAAGATGTTACTTTTCTTTGTAGGCTTTCAAATTGTTCTTTATGCTCACCCAGTGTCTTCTTAATATGCCTTAAATGTTTAGCCATATTTTCCTTCAACAGTTTGAATTGATTTAGGAGATTTGTGTGAACATCATTGATTAGTTGTCTTCATATCTTGTCTCATCAGGACTTTTGATTTGTTCCTTTGGCTTGACCATCTCATCTTATTTCTTAGTATGACTTGTAACTTTTTGCTGATTTCTAGACATTGTATTATGTTGGTGAATTTACTCTGACAGTCAATTTCTCTCTATTACTGGTTTTGTTTCATGGCTCTTCTTTGCTTTTTGGTTCAACTTATTCTACATTTTTAAAATTGCCCAGCTTAAGTATCAAAGAGGGCCAGAGATCCACTGATGTGGTGCAGACCAGATCAATGGGGCCTGGGACATGAGAGACTCCAAACAGCTTTTTTACATCTTGTAGTTTCCTGATCTGATAGCAAATGATCATCTTTGACTAATTTTTTCATGGAGGTGTCTCTTTCAATATCCACTTGTTGGGCTTGCTAGAGCCAAGATTCAAAGAGTGCTCTGTTGGCGAAACTCATTGAAGAGAAACCACTCTCCACCCTCTGCTGCTTCCTTTCTCTTTCCAGGGATTAAGAACTCCATTCCTTGCCTTCCCCCCAGCATGGGACATGACACCCGGGGATGAGCCTCCCTGGCACCGAGGGACCACTATCAACTACCAACTGATGATGCAACTGGAAAATGACCTCATACGGAAGGTTCAACGCGGATCAGCGGAATATCCCTGTCTACATAAAATAACATGACTTTAAAATGCTGTTTGACCTAATGTAAGGGGGAAATGGAAAGGAGAAATGAGTTTATATGGCTACGAGTCTCTAAAAAAGAGTCTGGAGGCTGTCAGAAGGATTGCCCTTATGCACAACTGAGCAGAGTCTAAGAGACAGATAAAGTAAATACAACCCCCAGGTATTGGTTCCTTTGAGGGCTAAAGAGGCCCATGGGTGCTATGGTCATGGCAGATGGGGTTAACTGCCATGTCAGATGGCCCCTCTTTGGAACTGGTGTTTATGTGTGATGAATCTGGACTCAGATGGGATCTCTCTTCATAAGACTTTCATGCTAATGTGCTGGAGGTGCAGTTAGTGTCGGGGTTTAAGATATATTTAGGGGATATGAATCTCTGGACTGACAATGTGATAGCCAGATCCTGAGCCTCAACAGACTCCAGCACCTACAATCTGATTTATTGGACTTACCACACTCAGCTAAGATAGAGGTGAAGAAGGACAACCACCACACCATGGAGCCTAGAGTGATTACAACTGAAAATGGGAGGATTGCATCCAGCATCCAGGTGGAATCTGAGCCTCCTCTTGACATAAAGGTGCAATGGACACAACCAATCCAGTGTCCACATAGAAGAGGTGGCATTGGATTGGGAAAAGTGGACATAATGGACAAAGGGTATGGGGAAAGGCAGGAAGAGATGAGAGGAGGAGGCGTCTTCGGGACATGGAGCTGCCCTGGATGGTGCTTCAGAGGTAATCACCGGACATTGTAAATCCTCACAGGGCCTACATGATGGAATAGAGGAGAGTATGGGCCATGATGTGAACCAATGTATATGAGGTGCAGAGGTGCCCAAAGATGTACTTACCAAATCCAATGGATGTGTCATGATGATGGGAACGAGTGTTGTTGGGGGGGGGGGAGAGGGGGGGTGGGGGAGTGGGGTTGAATGGGACCTCACATATATATTTTTAATGTAATATTATTACAAAGTCAATAAAAAATTAAAAAATTAAAAAAAAAAAAAAAAAAAAAGATATATTTAGGGGATTTGAATCTCTGGACTGACAATGTGATAGCCAGGTCCTGAGCCTCAACAGGCTCCAGCACCTACAATCTGACTTATTGGGCTCACCACACTCAGCTAAGATGGAGTTGAAGAAGGACAACCACCACACCATGGAGCCTAGAGTGATTACAACTGAAAGTGGGAGGATTGCATCCAGCATCCATGTGGAATCTGAGCCTCCTCTTGACATAGAGGTGCAATGGACACAACCAATCCAATGTCCACATAGAAAAGGTGGCATTGGATTGAGAAAAGTGGACATGATGGCTGATGGGTATGGGGAAAGGCAGGAAGAGATGAGAGGTGGAGGCGTCTTTGGGACATGGAGCTGCCCTGGATGGTGCTTCAGGGGCAATCACTGGACATTGTAAATCCTCACAGGGCCCACTGGATGGAATGGGGGAGAGTATGGGCCATGATGTGGACCATTGACCATGAGGTGCAGAGGTGCCCAAAGATGTACTTGCCAAATGCAATGGATGTGTCATGATGATGGGAAGGAGTGTTGCTGGGGGGTGGGGGAGAGGTGGGGTGGGGGTAGTAGGGTTCAATGGGACCTCATATATATATTTTTTAATGTAATATTATTACAAAGTCAATAAAAAAAAAAGAAAAAAAAAAAGAACTCCATTCTTCTCTCAGTTATCCACAGTAATTCATGGGTTTTACCAAGGCTGTTTGTTTTGAGAGTGGAAGATGGGTGCCAATCCAGGCTATGGGGGTGAGTAACTCATAGCTTTCATTTCATCTTCTTCATCTCTCTCTCCCTTTCCCTCTTGGACAATGGGCATCATTTTCCTGGTCTGCAGAAACCCAAGTATCTCCTTCAGACAGTCTTTTGCCCTTCCTCCATTGTTTTTGTAAGAATTTAGCACTGCTGACCTACTCTGACAGTATCTTCCTGGAAGTTGCATGGTTTTGTTTTTTGAAGTAAGAACAATCATGGCTGATCGTAAATAATCTCTGACATTTACAGTTTAAAATTGTTTTCAAATATATTATCCTGTTTAATCCTTTTATTAGGTTGAACCATATGAACTTGCTTATTTTCAAGTATTTTGACTTACAGAAAGGAAATGGCAATTTCATACAGTTCAGCCTTATATTTTCAGATGACGATATTGAGATTTTTCAAGATTAAGTGGCTTCTACAAATCATAGACCACAAGTTCTAAACACAAGTATTAGTTTTTATCTATGGTGGCCCACTGGAATTGATTATTTTGAAATGTCCCTGAATGTTTTAAGAACAGTCTCAAGAACCTCAAAAAGACAAAGGCAAAAAAATTAATAAATCCTCATGTAAATAGTAATGTTTCAGCTCTGTGTTCCTTCCTTTCTAATATGCCACTATCTGGGTATCTCTGTCTTTTTTTCTGTCACTTGCTACCAATCTTTGTTTTTCTTTTAATTTGCTGTCTCTTTTTAATATTCTCTTATACTGGCCAAAACCTATTTTGTCTTCAGCTTAAGCTCTGGCACTTCCTTCTTTCTTTATTGGTATCTTTCTTGGTCAAGATTTGATTGTAACATTGATGACAATTCACTTAAATTCATCTCACCAAATAACTATATGAACTTGAAAACTAGACTGTGGAATGAGAGATCCCAGCAGGGGCCATAGCCACTTGCTCTGTGAGAGCTTCCTGTTTTCTAACTACCTGGAAGCTTCAGGAAGAGGTTTCAACACTCCTAATGCTGTCCCGAGGGAAAACCTTCCAGACCTGAACAGCCCCCTCTCTCTGCTGGGCCACAATATTATGATGAAGTGATGTTCCACTTAATTACATCAAACTGGAGAGCTTCTTGCATATTAATGAGTATCTAATGAGCATTAATTTTTTATTTTCTTCATTAACAAGCATTATAAACTATGAAAAATTTTGATTTGAACTTTGTGCCAAAATAAGGATGAGTGATTATTTAAAACTGTAAATCCAAAAGCTTCCCCTGGGAGTGGAAAGCTGCTCATTAATATTTCTGGAGCTTGCAGTGTTAAATAAGACAAATAAATGCTCTAACATGGTTCCCACTGCTCCTTCACCCTCCTGCCTTAATCAAGCCTTTCTTTTCTAGGCAGACTCCCTCCCTAACACACACACACACACACACACACACACACACAGAGCCTTACTCAAAACTTCTTTTCACTTAGACTGTTAGGAAAAAGTGCTCACATCTTGGGAGTTACTAGACCAGGTAATTGCCTGCCTGCAAATTTCAGATAATGAAACTTCCAGTTTCAAAGCATAAATGCTTGGCAGGGATAAATAGATGGATGAAGAGATGTTTCTTTTAATTGAGAATTGAGACTTCATTAGAATATTTTAAAGAAGCCACATTTTGTTCTACTGCTGCTTGATAAATAAGAAAAGTTCAAGCAGTGATGTGTATAAGGCACACATCAGAATCAGGAGGAAGAATAAACATGATAGGAAGGGCATGAAAATGTCTTTTGGCTCCAAATCTGCTGTCCTATGGGTCTGCCAAATTCCTGCCATTAGACTTTCATTTTAGGGCTTTTCTGTTTTAATAAAGTTAATGCTTTATATTAACTGGGTGATAATCCTATTAATTACCTGAAATAGGATTTCATGATTTCATTACATTCATTGCCACCCTACAGTTTGTGGAATTAAGGCCCTAAAATTTAGAATCAATACCCTTTGTTTGAATAATAAGACTACGGTATCTTCTAGGCTTATAAGGTGCACTGAATAGCCACAGGGTAGCCATGGGACAGGAGGCTATGAGATCTCTGGGCTTGGATGGGTATTGAATACTAACATTTCTTGCTTTCTAAATTTCCTCAAATCTGTCTTACATATATTTCTATGCCAGGTTGACCAAAATGAGGATGAAGGTCAGACACAAAGTTTATAGATGAAAAAATGGCTTTGGCTTCAGACAGTATTGGGTTCAAATATCACCTCAACCAACTCCTAACTGTGTGTCTTTCAGAGCCTCAACTTCCTCATCAGGGAAATGGGACTACCAATGATATCTATCTCATAAGATTGTTCTATGGATTAACATGAGTCTATGTGCACAAAATATTGAGAACTTGTCTAACAGATAGTAAAAACTCAATAAATAATGGCTGCTATTCTTTTATAATATGGTCTTATGGTTGGATGTGTGGAATATGAAAAGCCTCAGACTCATGTTTTTTTTTTACTTCCTCCCTCCCTCTCTCCCTCCACCTCTCTATTACTTGTTTTGTTCATTACCTGCAGTATGGGTAATCTATGGGTTATTTACCTTTCTTAAATAGAATATCAGCCAGTATTCTCAAGTCTATCTCCCTTGGCTCCTTTCTCAATGTGATCTTGTGGATAATTTCAACCCTGCTCACAGAAACCCCAGTGACTTCATAGTACCTCTGCCTTCCTGATCAAAGAAGGAATTTCAAATCCAAAACAAAATGGCTTTTGAATTAACTGTGACATTATTTCCCCTTTCATTTCTGCCCACAATAAAAGCTGTCCTTGCAATATGTTACCTTCTTACTTACCACTGATGTTGAAAGAATAAATGAGATGGTAACTTGGTATAAAGGAAGAAGGCAGAGATGAGGGAGTGATTTGGGGGGAGATTCTCTCTGTTGCTGTAAAACTCAGGAGGAAATTTTGCAGTGCTGATAGGGATACAGCCACATTAAACGTGACAAACAGATTAAGTCATGGGGTGCCTACTTATTTGTTTTGTTACGTGTCCAGCCCTGTGCCAGGTGCCCAGGGGCGACTAAGACTTCTGAGATACTATTCCTGGCCTCAACTTGCTTAAAATCCAGCTTGGAGGTTAAGATTGTGCTTCATAAAATTATTCAATAAAAATGAAGTGGGAAGGTTTTGTGGGGAAATGACATCTTAACTAGGCCTCCAATGATGAATTTGGATAGAAGAGCAGTGTAGAAGTCATTCCAATTCTATGTATATTTGTGGTAGTGGGAGAATTGGGCAATAAATGGAGGTAGTGTTATTAGGGAGACCAGGGATAAGAGTAAATGTGATGTGCACAGAAGACAGTGAGGAGATCAGGTTGATGGGAGCAGAAAATGCCTGGTGGAGAGCAGTGGGAAATATGACTGTAAAGCATAAATATGTCCAGCTTCCAAAAGATCTTGAAAGCCAGGTTGAGGACTTTGACTTTATACAGTGGCAATAGGGAATCATTGGATATTGGGAGTCAGGGATGTTATAGGATTGGAGTAGAGAGATAATAAATGTAGAGACTGGGCAGGAAGCTGCTGCAGTTGTATAGGGCCTGCAATTCAAGCAAGATCCAGCATCAGTATCACCTGGGAACTTGCTGGAAATGCAGACTTTTTCAGGCCCTGCCTCAGGTCTACTGTGTAAGTTATTTACTGCTGCATAAAAAATTACCTCAAAACTTAGCAGTTTAAAACAACAAATATTTATTACCTCATGGTTTCTATGGAAAGGGATTTAGGATTGTGTTAGCTGAGTGGTTCTGGCCCAGAGTCTCTCATAAGTTTGCAATCAAGATGTCAACCTGGGATGCAGACATTGGAAGGCTTGAATAGGGCTGGAAGATCTACTTCCAAACACACTCATGTGACTGTTGGTAGGACGTCTCAATTTTTCACTATGTTGGCCTCTCCATAGTTTGCCTGAGTGACTTCTCAACATGCTCTAAGATTGACAAATTATTTACTTCTCAAAACAGCCTGGTGACATTGATACTATTATTACCCCCATTTTACAGATGAGGACACTGAGGCACAAGTGATAGCACAGTTATAAAGTGATACAGTCAAGTTTCAAGTCCAAGTAGTTTAGCATCAGTGTCCATGCACTTAACCATTTTGCTTGCTGCCTTTCACATACTATATATATATATATATATATATATATATATATATATATATATATATATATATACTATATATAGTTTTCCCCCATTTTTTTAAGAAAAATGAGAGCATACCATATACTATCAACACTGTTATGTTCCTTGCCTTTTCAATTAAGTATATGTTTTGAAGAGCATTTTCTGCCAATAACATAGCTGTCCAATGTTTAGATTTACCATAATTTATAAACAAGTTTCCTATTACTATACTTTTAAATTATGACTAACCTGTTATTATAATAAAATACTCCAATTAATATATTTATACTATTGTCATTTATTATGCATGAGAAAATATGAGAAATAAATTTCTAGAAGTTGAAATGCTAGGTCAAAAATTAAATTCATTTTAAATTTTGATAGATATGGGTGAAGTGTTTTCATATGGTGTGCCAATTTACACTCCCTCCAACAAGTTCCCCATGCCCTCCCAACAAGTGTGTTATCAACACTTTTTCTATTATCACCATTCTGACAGGTGAAAAATAATATCTCAATGAAGTTTTAATTTTCTCTGTCTTATTTTTGGGTGGAGTTGAGCAACTATTTTATGTTTGAGTTGGTATTTCATTTTCTGTAAACCTGCTATGAATTATCCTTTGGTCATTTTCTATTTGATTGTTGGTTTTATTAAACTGATTTATAGGAGACCTTTTATATTAAGAAAGTTAGACCTTTTTCTGTGATATAAATGTCAAAATTTCCCTAATTTGTCACTTTTAAACTTTATGACAGTTTTAATTTTTTCCTTTTTCTTTAAAAATTTATTTTTATATAAATGTTAGAAGTTATTCTGTTATCACAGCAGTTTTTTGCCATGAAGAACTTTACTTTTATGTCATCAGTTGTATCGTCTTTTCTTTTTTGGATTCTGTATTTTGTGTCATACTTACAAAAGACATCTCTCAACATCAAGATTACAAAGAAAAAACAAATCTCACTCTTTCTTCCAGTATTTTTTATGATTTCATTTTTCATGTTAAACCTTTGATCCAATATTATTTGGAATTTATATTGAGTCAGGAGGTCTGAATTACTCTTTTTCTAGATCCTTACACCATTTATTTAATCAACTATTGCTTCCCAATGGTTTTACATACCACTATTAGCATATTCTAAATTCATATGTGTTTGGCTTTATTTCTGAAATTTTTAGTCTGTTCTATTGAGTAATTATTCACATTTTGAAAATGCTCTTCAGCTTATAAAGAAAATCCTAAAGGACTCTTAAAGTTATTAGACTGCCTTTTGTGTTTTTATGTGCTTCTTGATACATCATTAAGGACTTAGCAGAGAAGATTGGGGAAAAATGGGCAGGAGGCAGCAAAATTTAAGACTATTTTGCTAAGAACAAGTGTGTATTGACAGTCCATCTGAAATTTTCATGCAAATCAATGAGAAAATAGGAGTTGATTTATAGAAAATGTAAGGAAACTCCTGTTTATCTAAATTGTGATATATGAATACTTCGCAAGAGAATTTTCTGTGCATGACTTTGAAGCAGGATTTGTAGTTGAAAATCTGAGTAAATTTTGAAACAGACTTTTCAGGTTGTGACCCATTGCTGTTGGAAGCTTGTTTAGGGTAAATC
Source organism: Dasypus novemcinctus (assembly GCF_030445035.2). NCBI lineage: Eukaryota > Metazoa > Chordata > Mammalia > Cingulata > Dasypodidae > Dasypus > Dasypus novemcinctus. The sequence goes on along the minus strand of NC_080704.1, from coordinate 145,960,181 downwards.
AAAGTAACTAGACATGAATTTAGTTTCTTTTTCTTTTTTACTGTATTTTTTTCAAGATACATAGATGACAAAAAATGTTACCTTAAAAAATATGAGGTTCCCTTATACCCCACCCACATCCCCACTCCTCCCACATCAACAACCTCTTTCATCATTCATGTCATTTGTTGAATACATTTTGGTACACTGCTGCATCGCATGGATTATAGTTTACACTCTCACCAGTACATTCAGTGAATATGGCAGGATACATAATGTTCAGCATCACTTCCTGCAATATCATTTGGGACAACTCCAAGCCCGAAAATGCCCCCACATCATATCTCTTCCTCCCTCTCCCTGCCCTCAGCAACTACCGTGGCTACTTTCTCCATATCAATGCTACAGCTTCTTCCATTACTAGTCACAGTAATTCTATAGTATAATACCAGTAAGTACACTCTAATCCATATTATACTGCCCCATCCTGTGGACCCTGGGATGATGATGTCCACTCCATCTCTGTATCAAGAGGGGGCTTAGATCTCACATGGTTGATGGTTGTGATTCTCCTGCTTCCAGGTGTAGGTACTCTTGGTTCTCTGGTGTGGTGGTTGACTATCTTCACCTCCCTATTAGCTGACCTGGGTAAGTCCAATGAATTGGAGAGTAAGAGTTGCAACTGCTGAGCCTCAGGGCACAACTGGCACATGGTCAGTCTAGAGATCCAAGCCTTCTGGCTATACACCAACCCCAGCATCAACCACAGGTTCAGTAAAAGGGACAGAGAGCCATATGTAGAAAGGTCACACTTGAGTCCAGCTTCATTACACTCAAGAATACAAATTCCAGAGTAGGGTCCACAGACAAGGCACTGAACTCCAGAGCCATCTGCCATGACCGTAGAACCTGTGTGTCTCCATAGCCCTCAGGAGCACCAGTATGTGATGTTTTATCTACTTTGGCTGTCTCTGGGATCCTGCTGAGGTATGCATAAGCACAACCTCTTTGATGATTTCCCGACTCTTTTTTGAAGACTCTTAGCCATATAAACTCATTTGATTTTACCATTTCCCCCTTTTAGTCAAGGTCTTTTTCTAGTCACATCACCAGTTAGTGGTTGGCAGTAATTCCTCAGTGCCAAGGAGGCTCATCCCTGGGAGTCATGTCTCATGCTGGGGGGAAGGTAATACATTTACATGCTGAGTTTGGTTTAGAGAGTGGCCACATTTGAACAACACGGAGGCTATCTTTAAGAAAACTACTTTCAAATTTACAGGACAGTTAAAGATAATGCAACAACCCCAGAGAGAATTCCAACATACCCTTAGCCCTCCAGATATCCAAGTACACAAATTTTAACATTTTGCCATATCATTCTATCTATCCATATATCTATTAATCATCTATCTATCAATCATTTATGTATTTATCCATCTATCTATTTATGTATCTATCTGTTTTTCTATCAATCCATTTTCTGAACACTTGAGCATAAGTTGTATGCTTCATGTTTCTTGAGTAATTAATACTACCATGTGTATTTTCTAAGAATAAGGATATTCACTTATGTAACCTCCTAAATGCAGTAATCAAATTCAAGAAATTTAACATTGATATAAATCTTACAGCCCATATTCTAATTTTTCCATATGCCAATAATGTCTTTTGGGGTCTTTTCTCATCCTTTGATAGAGCCTATCTAAGATCATGCATTGCATTTAATTGTCATTGTCTTTTCAATAGTTCTTTCTTTTTTAATGTGGGAACATACATACACTGTCCCATCTTAACCACTCCCAAACAAACCACTTAGTGGGGTTAATCATGTTCACAATGCTGGGGTGCTCTTATCCACTTCCATTACTAAAACTTTCCCATCTCCCCAAACAGAAACTTACAACAATTATGCATTAACCACCAATTTGCCTTGCCCTATAACCCTGGAAAATTGTATTATAATTTCTGTTTCATTGAGTTTGCATAACTCCTTATATTTTCTTTCTACTTACAATGGGACTTAATTCAACATCCTAACTCTGTAACAATTTCTTTTACTTTGAAACCAACTTATACTATTTACAAACTATATTCCTATACTCCTCAATTTCCACACTTTTATTTCTTGTCATAAATTACATGTTTATACATTATGAGTCCAAAACCACTGATTTTTTATTACATTTAATTCATTTGCCTCTTAGGTCCTGTGAGAAGTAAAAAGTGGAGTTACAAACCAAAAATACAATAGAGCTGACATTTATATTTACCCATGTCATTACCCCTACTGAAGATATTTTTGTCTTCTTGTGGCTTAGATCTACTGCATAGTGTCCTTTCCTTTGAATCTCCAAAATTCTCTTTATCATCTCTTGTTGTTTCAGTCTAGTGGTAACAAACTCCTTTAGCTTTTGACTATATGGGAATGTCTTAATCTCTCTCTCATTTTTGAAAGATAGTTTTGCCAGCCATAGAATACTTGGGAAGCAATTTTTTGCTTTCAGCATTTTGAATATGTCATTCCGTTGCCTTTTGCATCCATGGATTCCAATGAGAATTTGGCACTTAATCTTATTGAGGCTCCCTTCTATGTGGCACTTTGCTTCCTTATTGTGGTCTTCAGAATTATCTATCTTTGGTATTTGACAGTTTGATTACAATATGCCACAATGTGGGCCTATTTGGTTTATCATTTTTGGAGTTGTTGAACTTCTTGGATATATAGTCATGTCTTTCATTAAATTTGGGAAGTTTCCATACATTATTGCTTTGAATATTCTCTGTACCCTTTTTTCTCTTTCTTCTCCTTCTGGGACTTCTATAGTACATATATTGGCATGCCAGTGGTTGTCCCGCCCATTCCTCAGGTTCTATTCACTTTTTTCATTCTTTCATCTTTCTGCTCCTCAGCCAGTATGATTTCAATTGTATTATCTTCAAGTTTGCTGATTCTTTCTTCTGCCAACTTGAATTTGTGGTTGAACCCCTCTAAGGATTTTAATTTTTTTTTATTGTGTACTTAAGCTCTTGTTTGTTTCCTTTTCAAAATTTCCATCTCTCTAATGATATTCTCTTTGTGGTCATCTATCATTTTTTTTTCTGATTTCCTTCATTTCTTTTTCCATATTCCTTTAGCTCTTTGAGCATATTTAAGACCATCTTTTAATGTCTTTTTTTATCGTGTCCCAGGTCTGTTACTCATCACTGATGGTTTCTTGTACTTTAATTGTCTCCTTTGCCTTGGCCATTACTCCCTGTTTCTTTGTTTGTTTTGTAACTTTTTGGTGAAACCTTGACATTTTGATATTTTAAGGTGATGTCACTGGAATTTAGATATGAGGCATCTCTTCCTTAAGTTTATATCCAGATAGTGGATGGAGCTTTCCTTGAATGCCTGGAGCTAAAAAAAAAAAAGGAAAAAAGGAAAACACCATTTAAATTTTTGAAGATTAGATTGACCTGTGTGTTTCCTCTCCTTCAGAGCTTATCCATACAACAAATTTAGAAAAAGCTCGATACCAAATTATAGGAGGCTTCCTTATCCTTTCTGCAATGTATGTTGTCTTGGGAATGTGCGTGCGGTCTAGTAACTCTCTCAATTACATAAAAATGAATGTCCCCTCTTCCCTAGGAACCAGTTTCCTCATGGTTCCAGGTATTGCACGTCACTGCATTTTAAGTCTCATGGCTAACAATCCCATGCTCCAAGCAGCAACATTTTGACTGCTCTTCCACAGTGTTCCATAAAAGAACTCTTTGAGTTGGCTTCAACTTGCAGGACAAGTTCTGGGGTAATGAATCTGTGGCAAATAACCTGGTTCAATCTCTTAGGCTGCCAAAATATATCTTCTAGTATATGCGTGAGGTTTACTCTGCTCCCTCTGGAACTTAGACCAGGGAACCACACTGGGAGTGCAGGCCAGCTCCAAGCTTCTCACTCCACTATCTTCTCAGTTTATTTTTAAACCTATTTTTCTTCTAGTTGATTTTCTTGCATATTCGAAGTGAACCATTTTTTTCCTTTGTCTTCCTCCTGTCTTCCTTTCTGCTTGCACACACATGTACACACTCTCTTTAGTTGAATCTCCTAGCTCTTGAGATTATTTCTTGGGTAGATGGATGCATTGAATCATAGAATGTTAGGTATATTTTGGCAAGTAGGGTCTGGAATTATTCTAGCTTTCAAATCATCCTGGGTCTTGACTCCCTGTTCTCATCCCAGTCCTTGAGCTCAACTTCTCTCTTTCTCTCTCCCCTAGGAGTATGTTTAAAGGCTTCTGAAAAAGTTCTTAGGAAAGACTTCCTTACCTATAAGTAGGAAAATAAACAATTTAGAGTGCCCACTTTTATTTCAGATGCTACTTGGTTCATTTTTTCACCTCTCTAGAAACCTATAAGAAATGTTTTGTTCTTCCCAAAGTAGAGCAGAAGCTAATGGTATTTAAGAGGTGGAAACTGTCTTCAGACTTATAGGGTATAACTGTAATGGATAAAGAGTATTACCTTTTTTGTAAACTCATGAGAATATCCTTGACTGAACTCAGAGGAACTTCCACAATTTGAGAAGTTCTCTTGGAGCTTTCAGTTTATCAGTTCAGACCCTAAACTTAAAAGGGACCACTTGTGTTAGCTATACATATGTATCCAAATAACTCTCTGTATTTCTTTGATTGAATTATATATCATAAATTATTTGGGATGATTGATTGAGATGTTGAGTAGGGACCAGTCAGAATAAATGAAGCATTTTAATATTGTGTTCCCTGGTATATGAGTCCTCTGGAATGTCACATAAAAAACTTAACAAGAATCATCTTTCTCTTTTCCATAAATGGTTAGCTGGATATTTTCTTGAATAGATTAAACATCCTCCTGATTATCTAGTTTAAAAAAAATTCAGTGGTTAAGTCCTCATCAATTCCATTTATCTAGGGTTCAAATCAGTGGGTTTCTCATGTGAACTATGCTCATTCTTTGGATTACAAGTAATTATGTTAGAGTCTCTTGCAGTTACACCCACACAGTCAGATTCTATGGAAATGATTGCATCTCTACCTATTTGCAAAGGCAAAGGTATTTAGAAGAGAAAAACAGATGCTGCAAATGGGAGGGGGCAGGATTTTTTCTCAAAAAAAAAAAAAAAGAAATATATATCTCTGGTCACTGAGCAAATATATCTGACCTCATGGTACTTTTCTAAGTTTTTCTTTCAACAATTATTGATCTAGTGCCTACTCTCCCCGGGCACCACCTTTTGTCCTGTGCCTCACAAGTGCCTTTTCCTCACCAGCCTTTTCGTTAAATTGAGAGGCCTGTAGGTTTGTTGAAGGTTTCTTTGTATCTCCTGCTGCTGATGATTATTGACTTCACTTTGCTTCACTTCCTATGTTGGTAACTTTGATACTTGGTGAATTGAGATCCACCTCTCCACAACTCACTTCTCTGAAAGGTGACAGAGTCTTAAATTAGGTAGGTGGCATTCACTGAATATACTCTCAAGTATGCAGCAGATGCTGAACAAGAGCGAAATTTGGGGACTATCCTTGATGACACAGTCAATACTGTATTTTGATAGAGTGGAGGGCCCCAAAGAAGGAAACATTTGAGATGTATGCAGAGAATGATGAGGTGTTCCAGGCTGGGAACCTCTGTTGTAATACTGGCACTTTTTAGTTTCAGTGGTTTCATTTATTGCAGATAAAATTTAATTAGCTAAACCAGTCATTCCTTTCCTTTTGGATTTGCCACACCTCAGCAATTTGATCACAGTAAAATCTTTGAAGCAGGTATCTTACTAAGATTGTCTTCTGATAGCTCATTCTCCCAATTATTCATACTCTTAAAAAACTGACTTAGGCACCCTTTCACTTATCAATGGGGGCTCTATCTGAGCCTGTTTACTGTTTCTGACTTGGCCGCCCATCACTTAACCATTTTATGAGTCCTGTTCCCTAAGAGCCTCATTCTGCTAATGAAGAAGTGTGGTCACTGAGACATAAGATACATGAGCCCATACTAATCCCCTGCTTCTCTCAAAAAGGAGTGTCTCAGTATAATTTCAATTTACATGACTCAAAAAAGGCCCTAAATGTGGAGGGTTTGACTCAGAATTTTCTTATTGAATGCTGAAATTTTCAGGCAATTGACAAACCAATGGAAGAATAATTTTTAGTCGCCGTGGGGATTATTTTTGATATTCCTTGGAAATAGGCACCATGTGAAATGTTGACCCAATACAGTAAGCAATTTTCATACACTTGGAGGCCATAGCCTAAGTGGTTTAGATTCTTATGATGCTGCATACAATCACAGAGGGTCAAATAGGCACGCTCACTCTAGGAAACACAATGGGAAAAGACCCAATTCTACAAAAGGAAAGTTCCACTCTATGTGGAAACTGCTTCCAATATTTGATTTGTACTGTTACTGGATGGTAGCTATATGCTAGCTCAAGCAGGAGAGAGAATAACACCTTTCCCATCTTAACATCCCGGCACAAAAGCACTCAATTCTGCCTTCTAAATAAGTCTCCTTTCTTTCACTTACCACTTCCACCATCTTAGTTAGATGGTCATTGCCTTAACTAAGACTGGGCAATGGCAGCAGGTAATTCAGTTTCTTTACCTCCCACAACAGTCTTTTGTCTCTCCCTACTATAATCCTTTATATGCAATACATAATAGACACTGGAAAATATTTATTGAATTGAATGGAATGCCCCAAAGTCAATTTTCCTACAATGAGGCTGTGATTGGGTCCGTTATTGCTCAAACCCATTTTATAGTTGTCCATTGCTTGCTGATATAGGTGCAGGCTCCATAAACTGCTCTCCCATTCCGCCCATCTTTGCCTCCCACAGTGCTCCAAGATAGACCTGACTCTCCTAAATAGCTCAATTCAGTCTTTGTCCTTTTCCACAGCTCAATGCTTTTTATGTCTCCACCCTCACCATACCTGAAGTTCCTCTACTTATCTCCATCAGTGTGAATCCTAATCATACATCAAGGCTTATCTGAAATACCTTGACCACCCTATATAAAATAGCCACCTTCTCCCAGAATTCCCTGTATTATTTTACTCTTTACTTTACCACCATATGACACACTATGAATTTTAACTGTTTTTAAAAATACATGGTGTCCCCTCCCCCCATCAGAGTTTAAATTCCATGATAGCAGGGTCCTTTATAATTTTGTTTACTGTTATATCTCCTGCACTTAATAGGTTCTTAGTATTTTTGAGTGGATGAATGAATAAGATGAAACCAAACTGAATGAAGTTTTTTTTCCCCTCTGCTGTGATGTTTTGGCACTTTATGTATATTGTATTTTCCTATCGTGACTTCTACTGTGGGTATCTGGTTACTTTTTATATACCTACATGCATATGTAGTGATGTGGGTCTGAAAAAGCATATGTTATGGAAATTATATACACCTTAGTTTGACAATGAGATACTACCACACACCTTCCACTACCACTAAAATTAAAAGGCCAAAAAAAATAACCAAGTGTTGGAGAGGATGTGGAGGGCCTTGAACTGGCATAAATTGTTGAGAGACTAAATATACAAATGGACAATAGCCAGACTATATATAACATAGAACTTTATCCCATGACCCTGCAGCATTCAGTCTGTGAAGCCAAAGAATAACCTCTGTATCAACCAGTCTAGGAATCTAAACCACATCCTCTGCATCAAGCAGTCCAGGACTTGGTCATTAACAGGCACTCCCTTAATTTTTGTCTAGCTTCCAACTTAGGGCCAATCAAAGAAGGACAAATACACTCCCTTAACCAATTACTCAGGGACCCCAATTCTAAATGGCCTGCCTCCAGCTTCCCCATGCCAACAACCTTTAATTAGGCCATACCTGAAATCTTCTCTTTTATCCACAATACAGCTTTCACACTGCCCTCTCTGCCCTTGAGTCTGTGCAAAACACAAGTGATGGTGGCTTACTCCCTTGTTATAGCAAACTCTGAATGAACAGTCTTTGCATGTTCTCATTTGGTTGGTTTTATTTATTTCCATAATGCTTAAGGGAGTGTAAAATTGTATAACCACTTCAGAAAAAGAGTCAGATAATTTCTTATAAAATTAAACACAAATTTGCATATTAAGCATCAATCTATTCCTAGATTTTCATCCAAGAGAAATGAAAATCTTTGTGCACAGAAAGACTTGTACAGAAACGTTCATAGCATTATTCACAATAACCAAAATGTGAAAACTATGTTTATCAATAGGAGAATGGATAAACAAATGGTAGTATATCTATACAATGGAATACAACTTAACAGTAAAAAGTAAGAAGATGTTGATTCATGCAACTACATGAATGGATTCTTAGATAAAAGGATGTTTCAATTTATAAGACAGTATAAAACCCAAAAAAGTAAACTGTGGTGGAATAATTTTAGAGCAGTAGTTGCTGTTGGGATGGAGGTGGGGACTGATAGGTAAAAGGCATAAAGGAACATTCTAGGGAAATGATAATACTTTAAATCTTTATAAGGGTCTGGGTAGCGCAAGTGTATGTATTTGTTAAAACCCAACAAATATGCAAGTGAGATTTGTGCATTTCAATATATGTAAATTTTATACAAAAAGAAAAAATAATCTTGTAAGCACATATTAAAACCTAGTTAATGGTAAGCATGCTATATAGCCTATTTTTTAAAGTGTATTAATATTAACAATTATTTTTAAATGCATCAAAATTAAGATGGATTGGTTGATGAATAAAGGGATAAATGGATGGATATGTGATAAAACAAATATAGTAAAATGTTAATGGTAAAGTTTAGATGATGGGCATATGGTTTAAAACTCAACTTTTCTGTTTTTAAACATTTTAAAAATAAGTTTTTTGATAAAAACCAGAACCTGTATTTGAATTCTGGCTCTAGCTCTTACAGTAAGTTATTGAGAAACATATATAAATTCCCTTGAGCTTCAGTTTCTTTCTCTGCAAAATGACAATGATAATACCTACCCCACTGAGTATTTATAATCCCTTGCCTTTACTCAGCTGATATTTTGGATCAAAGGGGTCAATTTTGGAATCAAAATCATGTTTCTGATTGGGTTCACTAGTGGTGGTGTTTCATATTTCTTGGAAAGTTAGCACAATGAATTAGAGGAGCCCTTCCTAAGCTTCCTTGATCTTGATTCTTTCAAATCTGGACCTACTGAAATAGAATCTTTATTTTTTCTTAACAAAATCATAATATATCAGATGAGGCAAACAGGTAAAGGGAAACTTACAATAAAATGAAATGGTTAAAATAAATTAAGAAAACTCCATCTACTATGGAAGTATAGAACAGGAGCATTAAATCCACGGTGGGGATGATGTTCAGTGAAGGTTTCCTGGAGGAAGTGACAATTGAGTTAAATACTAAAGGACTAGCAGAGTACTCCTGACAATCATGAGGCAGTCAAGGGTTATGGGTATTTATTTCAGACTGAGAAGAGACACCAGGAAGGTTAGGTGAGAGAGTAAGTCTCGTGTATTACTGGAATCAATACTTGAAGTGCTTATCTTCCTTTCTTAGTACATTTATTGCCTACAGCCTAGCAACATAGTACCATTGAACTATCTAGGAATTTCCATTACAAAGCAGTGATTCCCCATCCTGAATGCAGATGATTTAATTGTTTATTTTATTTTAAAAGCTATATTCTGTTGCATATGCAAATGAATGTGCCAGGGTTAGGCCAGTGATTAAATTTTTCTTTGTTTTATTTTTTATTTACATTATTTTTCTTTATCCTTTCTTCCCCCAGATGGTTCACTCCTCTGTCTTATCTGTCTACTCATTGTTTGCTTGCCTTCTCTAGAAGGCACTGGGAACTGAACAAGGGACCTTTCACATGAGGGGCCAGTGCACAATGGACTGGGCCACATCCATTCTCCATAGGCTGATATGTCTGTTGGCTTGTGGCTTCTGCTTGTTGCTGTGGGGGCATAGTCTAGCTTGTTGTGGTGGGAGATGGTTTCTAAGTCTGTGGGGCAAGAGGCGGCATTTGCTCTGCTTCTTTTAGGAGGCACTGAGACCCAACCCAGGACCTCCCATGTGGTAGGTGGGTGCCCAAGTGGTTGAGCCACATTTGCTTCTCCAGCTACTAACTTTTAGGGGCTGGTGTTACTTTGGCAGACTGTTTGGTACTATCCATATTGGTCCTTTCACACATAGGTAACATTTTTGCAAAATAATTTATTCATTAAAAGTCTTGGAATGAATTATGCTCATTTCCTTTTGGGATTTTTTTCAGAACTTATGGTGTAATATGTGATCCACTGAGCTGTTGTCAAAGTATGGCTTGGAATTGTTAGCTAGGAACTTCTTATTCCTCCATTAATCAAAGATTTATTTAATGCCTACAATGTGCCAACACTGTGTGAGGTGGCAGGGGTACAGAGCTGAGTAGGACACAATCCCTGTTCTTAAAGAGCTTGCAGTTTGGTGGGAGAAACAAACAAGCAGACAATGACATTACAGAGTGACAAGAAGTGTGAGAGTGGAAAATACAGGTGGAAGAGAGACTAGACCAGGCCATTAAACATTTCTTGGTACCCTGAAGAGTTACTATGCTGCTCCTCATTCATAGAGGTGACTCTTGGAGCCATGTCTCTGTAATTAGCTTTCACTGAGCCAACCACACAACTCTCTGTTGGTGACCAATGGCACAGATCTGTGAGATGACTGGCCAGAGTTCAGGGGTCAGCTGATGGCTGTGGAAAAAAACAGAGCTAATTGTCCCATGTGGGGTTCAAATTAGCAAGCATGACCTCATTACACAGTACTCTTCCTAGCTGTGTGCTCTGCTACCAATTTGGTTTACTAAAGGGGCCTTTAGAATCCAGGTATCTTTGGTCAGCTTTTTGCTTTCTGGGTTTTACAAGCATGGCTGAGAATATTCTTCACTCTTGATTTTCAGAAGAGAAAATCAAGACACAAAGAAGTCAAGTTGAAATGAAATTGCTGACAATTTCATGAGGACTTTTATAGTTTCTTTGATGAATTTTATGTCCTTATATGCTTTGTGCACCCCTACAGTGGGTAATAGTCAGACTGTGCTTGTCCTACCAATACTTGACCTTCTAAGCTTTGGAAGGTTGCTCATCACAAATTGTAAGGTTAGCTGTGAAAATAAGCTTTTAAGCACAGATGGGGGGAAAAGTCTCCTGATTATCACTTTCTCTGTTTCATCTTCATGCCTTCTCCAAGTTCAAACCACTCAGTTTCTCCAGAATTTCAAGTTTTTTACCCTGCACTCTCAAGTCCTTAATAAGCTGTTGATGTTCCAGGAAATGTCTTTTTTAATGTAAGACCCATCATGGCAGCTAAACAGCTGGAGTCCTCTGACAGCCAATCAGTAAGGCCTTGGGGTATCAGTGTGATGAGCAACTTAGCTAGAAAATGTCTATTCTCTAGCTGAGAAAATGTCATCTCTAACAGGAAGCTGCAAAAGGATGGTGGGAGACTGCACTTAAGTGTCTGTGAGTCTGAGTTCCAAGGGAAAAAATCCATATATACGAATACACTGCAGTATGGGAGTGCCTGATTTAAGTGTAAATGTATGAATGCATCTCTCTTTTGAATGTTCAGAAGCACTCTCTATATGTCCTGTATATTACATGGAATGATTATAAATGATGTGGGTAAATGTGTCTAGAATTCTTCCTTTAACAATATTATTTCATAGATATTCCTATGATAGACTCTGGCAGGAAATTCCTATCATTGTGTAACTAAACTAAATAGAATTTACTGTCCTTTGTACTTGAAGAAAATGGCTGCCCCACAGCAGCAGGAAAAGACTGCTGAGTTGGAATGTTAATTGGGATGGATTTTTCTAATCCTTGCAAAATCACATGAAAGTTATAAAGATCTTTCTGAAGAGAGGTTCTCAGGCCAGTTATAAAAAGAAAAAAAATATATATATGTGTGTGTATAGATAGTTAGAAAAATATTGATATACTTGGGAGTACTAATAATAAATTTCAAGAATTTTATTTGGCCAATAAGAACAAACACACTGCTACTAACTACTATTTCATAAAAGAAAAAGCAGTTTAACAATAAACAAGCAAAGTAGCAAGAATATTAAAATAAAGTACAATCCTTTTAGTTCACTGTGTTAAATTATATGACTAACTTAATCTTTGTTTAAAAAAATATAAATAAGAATTAAAAAATAAGCAAACCAGAGGACAACCAGCAAGATGGCAGCAGAGTAAGGAGATCCAATAGTGTGCTTGTGCTGCAGAGCAGTTAGTAATCACATAGAACTATCTAAATCATCTGTTTGGGGGCTACAGGAGACCAGAAGAGCATCCTGCAACATTCTTGTAAGAATGGAAGGAGGAACTGCCCATCTGCAGTGATGATTTGTGAGTAGAGTACTTCATCCTGCAGAAGCCAATGCCCATACTCCACTGATGGTGAAGCCACCTTGGGAGGTATTCTGTGATTGGAATTGGAAGCTCCAATTCCCAGAAATTGGAAAGGAAGAGACAGTTGGAAAACTTCAGCTACTGATTAGTAAATTAAACTGACTAAAGTATAATCCTAAGAACAGCTAAAGTCTGAACCTGTCCAAGTGATGGATGTTGGATGACCGAATACCTGAAAGTAACTTGTTTCTCAACCTATTGCTAGGATACAAAGGAAAGAATCATAGGTAAATTAGAAGGTAATGAGGTGCAATCTTCTCTTGGTTCCAAATTCCACTTTTTGTGGTCAAGAACATCCTGCTGAAGGAGTGAAGTATGAAAAAGGTCTTCGACCAGTGGCCAGACCTGTGCAGAAGAAGCCCCTTGTTGTCATTACTTCAACTTGCTTAATTAACATAGTAAAATTCCCACCCAGGGGTGGAGTTATCTGCCCCGTTTTTGATCATGCAATGTGCATGCCAGTGTGATTTCCTGAACATACTAATCAAACAGTTACATAACCAGCTATGTGTGTTCATCCATATGCATAAAAACTAATGCATAATGAAAGCAGATGCTAAGTAGTAACTTGTGTATTTAAGCAAGAGTAAAACCACAGCACAGGGAGTCAGATCTGAGTCACTTTGGACTGATGGCTCCTTACCTCTGCAGAGATAATAAATGTGACTTTGCCTAACTCTCGTGTTGAAGGTTTCTTCACGCCATCTGGTTATCCATAAAGGCCCTGCCTTGAGGCCTAACACAAGTCAGAAAACAAAGTTGGAGGACTCTCACTTCTAGACTTTAAACCATATTACCTAGCTACAGTGGTAAAAACATCATGGTACTGGCATAAAGACAGGCACTGAATTGATGGTTCAGAAACAGACTCTCACATCTAGGGTCAAGTGATTTTTGATAAGCCTATCAAACCCACCCAGCTCTGGCAGAAGAGTCCATGCAACAAATGGTGCTGGGAGAATTGGATATCCATAGCCAAAACAAAGAAAAAGGACTCGTATTTCATAATTTATATAAAACTTAACTCAAAATGGTTCAAAGACCTAAATATAAAAGCAAGAACCATACAGCTTCTAGAAGAAAATGTAGGAAAACATCTTCAAGACTTGGTGCTAGGTGGTAGATTTTTAAAATAGGTAAGAGGAGGGCTGAGAAGGCCTACTGATGCTTAATGTATGTAGACGTTTTAATCAACTTTACTATAAAAGTGTGGAAACGCATAGAGTTGATGGTGACATATTGTAGTGAGTAACAGCTGGTTTATAAATGGGAATGTTGCTGGAAGGGGTAGTCTAGAGATGTACATACCAATTGACAGAAAGCTAGAGAATAATTTGGGATTGAATAACAGTGAACCCACACATGGATGAGAATTGTGGTTGATGGTAGCGATGCAAGAGTGTTCTTCTGTGAGTTAGAGCAGATGTACATCACTATTGCAGGGTGGTGGGAATGTGGAGAAGCATGGAAAAAATACAACTGGAGTGACCTATGGACTGTGGTTACAGCAATACTGTAATAGTAATGCATCTAAGCAAAAGATGTACTGTGTTGATAATAAGGGAGTATGGAAAAAGTGTGCCAAATGTTCACTATGGATCATAGTGGTAATAGTCTGATGACATTATCTCATAATCTGTAATAAATCTTCCACCATGGTGTGGTGTGTTGATGAAGGGGTGTTGTAGGGGAAATCTGTACAAGTGCATGATTATTTTGTAAGTTGGCAATTTATGTCACAAAAATATATTTAAAAAATAATAATGATGTAGGTTGGGGGAAAATTCACCAAATGTAAGATATGGACAATAGTTTGTAGTAAGATTTTGATGATATTCTTTCATAATTTTTAACAAATATCTCACAACAATGCAAGGTGTCGGTGGTAGGATGAGACATGAGAGCTCTATATGATGTTATGCATGTTTGTTTTGTAAGTTCACAACTTTTACTATACACTTATTGTCTATGTATGTTTATGTATGGGTGAAATACATCAATAACATTTTTTAATGAAAAAAAAATAAACCAAAAATATAAGAACAAAAATGTAATTAAACTTGGACTTTGTTATCCTTACCTTTCTTTTTCATTTCACCCCTGGCAGTGAAAATCTCCATCACATACTAGCACTAGTCCATGAGCTGGCATATGGGAACCACTGATTGAGAGTCTGGGCTAAATCCAGGTGTAATAAACAGTGCACAGATTAGAAATCTGAATCAGATCTCTTCCTAGAACCTCATATGAAATGTGGAGCTTCCCTACCTTGTGGTACATGCCTCCTTATTACAGAATTTTGATGACACTTGTAAACATTTTTTAAAAATCTAGATGTATCTTGGATTTTCTAGTCTACTGCCTATTCAGGAAAGGTTCTTGCCAAAGAACACTGAATGATTAATGGAGATGTGAAAATTTGATTTATCAGAAAAATTAATATTTTATAACAAAATGAAGCTACTTCTACCTTGAAAGAAAGTCAATAATGACACATCTTCTAAAACTATAATTTTCTCCCCAATTTCTACTGAATTAATGACAGCAATCCAGTGACTATTCATACTGAATCAGGTAGTTGATATTTCTGAATGGTTTGAAATGTCAACTCTTTTCTTTCCATTATTTGAATTGCCCTGATCCTATTTTCTACTGTTGTGTATTGAAATGACATGAATGATTCTGAATTCCCAAAACATTGTAAACACGTGACCACAATTAGAATGTAAACAAATTGAGAAAAATATGCTTTTGTAACAACCAATAACCAAACATTTGTGTGATGATATAATATGGATTTGCTTGATGCCTGCCAGAGGGACAATCCCTTGATAAGTACATTAACAACCAGATCTCTGAGGCATAAAACCCTGGTGCAGATACCACTCCAGTTGAGTGTCAGGTAATGGCAAACTAATACCTGATTGCTCTGACTCCTGGTTCTAATTCCCATGCTGTACTGTGAGGCTTGCTGCTATTCTCAGCGTTACCACAATCAGAACCTCCTACAGACAGCTTTGGACATTCTGCTGATCCTACATTGGCCTGGCTTCTCAGTGTTACCACAATCAGAAACTCCTACTGACACCTTTGGACCTTCTGCTGATCCTACATTGGCCTGGCTCCTGAGACCTCTTATTAAAGCTTGTGTCATCTTTAGGGACTCTGGAATGTTCCACTTTTTATTGTGTTGTTTGTTCTTGACCTGATTATTGAGTATTGATTTTATTGATGGCTTGCACTGAAGGAAGCAAACAGATTACATTGATCTTCCAAAATACAATCATGCTGAACGTGCTTTTGATTGGTAATCATTTATCAGATGCCCGCATGACAATTTTATGATAATTACATGACATCTACTGTTTACCAGTCTGAATGGTTTTATCATATTGTCTATCATTCTGGATTCCCATTGTTCCCTTGACCTTATGATAGGTGGTATCAGTGATTACATGTTGTGGCTTTCATCCTGGCACAATCTCATGCCACATGATTCATACTCTCCTAGCCTAATTGGCCACTCACAACACTCATATTTTAATATACCTACATATTTCCTTCTGGTGTATTTCTTATGCTCTCACAATGATCTATTTCACTTTACATATTTTCACTGTTTCTCACTATTCTTAATTCTTTGTTTCATAGAAAAATGTACATATTGTTCTCAATAGAAAATTAAACTCAGTAAACATATATTAGGCATCCATTATTTGCAAGGCGATGCACTAGGCCCAGCGGAAGATTCAAGATGAGTATGACTCAATTTCTACCTCTAAGGAACTTAAGAGTTGAGTAGAAGTTGAGGATAAAATAATCACCCCACTGTATACTAAAAGGTAAACTACAGTAATTTCCAAAAGGGGAAATATGAGAAAGAAGAGATTGTATCTATCTAGGTTACTATGGAAGGTTCAGAGATGAGAGATGTATTTGAGATAGACCTTAAAGGTGCATAGGACCTTGACAGGCAGAGATGGAGTTGGAATAAGTGTCTGAACAGAGATTTGTAAAGATTCTTGATGATTGGCCATGCCTAAGGAATTTGGAGCACGCACTATAGCCCAGGCATCTGTTGATATAAAACTCAGCAAATTGTAAGAATTTGTTTAGCATAAGTATTTTAATTATGTTAAGAGTAGTGAGATGACAAATTTAAAAAGTACATGGAGTTCGTTGAGTTCTGCAATGAACTAGCTTTGCAATCTTTAACAGATTACATAATTTATGTGTACCTCGGTTCCCTTACCTGTAAAAAATGAGATAATACATGGAAAATGGTTAAAGCAGTGCCTGGCACATAGTAAGCACACAATAGCTTGTTGTAATTATGACTTGAGTTTCAGTTTCTCTCTTAAGATCTCTCTGCCCTTAGGGAGGTCATATATGCTAATTTTCAGACTGCATATAGCATCATCTCGGAGTCCAGTACCAGGCACAACTGAGTTGAGACATTACCAGGAAGATGGGATAGATAGGTGCATTAAAATCATATGTAGCTGGTAGAGAGCTTTGAAACTTATTAGTGAGTTGGTGTCTCTAAGTGATGGAGCTGCACTCAGATGTGATCTCTTTTCACAAGCCTTCCCTGTTATTTTACTGGAATTGTAGTTGATGCTGGGGTTTAAGATATATCTAGGGGATCTGAATCCCTGGACTGACAATATGATAGCCAGGCCCTGAGCCTCAACAGACTTCAGCTCCTACACTCTGGTTTATTGGACTACCCCACTCAGCTAACATGGAGTTGAAGAATGTCAACCACCACACCATGGAGCCTAGAGTGCCTACAACCGAAAGCAGGAGGATTGCATCCAGTACCCATGTGGAATCTAAGCCCCCTCTTGACATAGATGTGGAATGGACACAACCAAGCCAAGGTCCACAGGAAGGAGGAATACAGTAAGGATTAGAGTGGACTTAATGATATTCTATTCATGAACTATTGTGGTTAGTAATCGAGAAAATGTGCCATTGGTGTGGAAAAAGTGGCCACGGTGGCTGCTGGGTGCGGGGAATGGGAGAAAGAGATGAGATGTGGAGGCATTTCGTGACTTGGAGTTGTCCTGAGTGGTGCTGCAGGGACAATTGCCGGACATTGTATGTCCTCCCATGACCCACTGGATGGAACGTGGGAGAGTGTGGGCTATGGTGTGGACCACAGGCCATGGGGTGCATCGATGCCCAGAGATGTACTCACCATATGCAATGGATGTGTCATGATGATGGGGGAGAGTGTTTCTGTGGGGGGAGTGGTGGGGTGGGGGTGGTGGGGGTGAATGGGGACCTCATGTTTTTTGAATGTAATATTTTTAAAAAATGAATAAATAAAATACAATTTAAAAAAAAAAGAAACTTCCAGAAAACACTGAAAGTCACTTTGCCTGAAGTAGACAATTTTCTAGATGTAATCACAAGATGTTCAGTACTGCTACCACTTTTGCAAGCACAGGTGTGAGGCAGTTAGGTGTAGATATGTGATTGTCTTGTTTTTCAGCTGATAAAAAGAAAGCCTGATTGCTTTGCTTTAAGGGTCTAACAATAGGCAGCAGCTGTGCTGCAAAATCACTGTGAGGGAACATTTTTCCACTGGGGTATATTTAAATCAAGGAAGCTGTTTCATGGAAGAGGGGTTGAGAAGAAATTGTTGCTGCATGTGCCCCTGCTTTAAGTAAGCTCAGGTATGTCAAACTCACCTAAAACATCAACTACACTATTGTGGTGGCTATTTTTAGGGTATGAAAATTTTCTTAAAATTAAAGACTTTTCCTCAATGCTTGCAAGTATTGCTAAAATATGACTGATTGAGAGGAGTCAAAACTAAAGTGTTTGCAACTATTGATCATTAAAAATATATTAAGAAAATGTATGAGTCTCTGGAGTCAGTGAGAAAGTAGGATTCAATTTATTTGCAATATTGTTTGTTTGCCACCTGTATTGAGCTTCTACAATGGGTCAGGCTTTATAAAAGGCAGTGGAGATAAGAGAATACTTTCTGTCTTCAAGAAGCTTCCTTTCTAACTAGGAAGTAAGTGATGAATTCAATATAATATGCATGAGGTAGAGTAAGGGGCACTAAGATGAGCTTCTTAGGGATTGTGTTTTCTTCATGTATATGGTTACAATGATTTTCCCAGTTCTTGCCTGGCAAATAGTAAGAAGACAAAAACATTTTCAGAATTTAAAACAGTAAGAGGGAAAATTTTAATAATTCTGCAGAAGTCCAGAGATTGTATAAGGTTGGGCCACTGAGGCAAGTCATTGCAGCCATAGACTTTTCTGAATCAAATTCTTATCTCTCTCTTTGATTAATGAGGTCTGAATCATTGGCTGCTGCTTCTCTCCCCTCCGTCAATCTCCCCTTCTCTCTCACTCACACTATTATTCTGGTTATTTTCCTACCTCATGTGGATCTGTGCTCAGCTGAGGTCTTTAAGAGACATATCATAAACTGTAAGAGTCTGGATGTACTGGAGAGGTAATGGAGAGAATTAACTCTAGGATCCTTTCATCTCTCTGGTTGCCACTTTTACTTAGGAAAAGAAGCTGTCTGTTCCTAAAGAAAGACAAAAAACCAGAAGACAAGCTACAATTGGCCCTAATGTGTTCAGAAGGCACTAAAGAGAAGCAGACTTGGCCCAGTGGTTAGGGCGTCCGTCTATCACATGGGAGGTCCGTGGTTCAAACCCCGAGCCTCCTTGACCCATGTGGAGCTGGCCCATGCGTGGTGCTGATGTGCACAAGGAGTGCCCTGCCATGCAGGGGTGTCCCCGTGCTGGGGAGCCCCATGCGCAAGGAGTGTGCCCTATAAGGAGAGCCGCCCAGTGTGAAAGAAAGAGCAGCTTGCCCAGGAATGGCACCACACACACGGAGAGCTGACACAACAAGATGACGCAACAAAAAGAAACACAGATTCCCGTGCCACTGACAACAACAGAAGTGGATAAAGAAGAAGACTCAGCAAATAGACACAGAGAACGGACAACCGGAGCGGGGCGAACAGGGGGGGAGGGAAATAAATAAATAAATAAATAAATAAATAAATCTTAAAAAAAAAAGAAGGGACTAAAGTTGGTATGTGTGAGTCAGTAATGAGGTATGGTGGAAGAAACGACAGAATAGAAGCTCAAGATGCCATTAGCTGAAGCAACAATTTTGAGATATTCATATTCTTGGCCAATTGAACATATGTTTGGTAGTATTCAAAATGTAATCTTTGTATGACTTATTTTGCCTGGACTGGGATATTGAGGATCATTCATTTATATTTTATTTCTAGAGTCAGAAAGAATGTTGCTCATCATATTTATATTTATGTTTATATTTATTTATATTTATGTATTTATCTATACCTGTATTTATATTATATTTATATTTTCTGGTTTTTACAGGTACATATTTTTCTATAATATAAAACAAACCCTTGGCAAAATTATAAAATCTATAAAATTTGTCTTTGGTACTCCCTCCACTTCACTGTCTTAATACATATATATTTATTAGAGAAGCTTTGAACTTACAATCATGCACATGTGTGGAATTCCCATACAACACTCCTCCACTAACACGCTACATTGTTGTGGAATATATGTTATAGATTATGAGATAATATCATAAAGCTATTACTGATAACTAAGGTCTGTAGCATACATCTGGTATATATTTTTTCCATACTGCCTTATTATTAACACAGTACATCTTTGGCATTGATACAAAAATATTACAGTATTGCTGTTAACTATAGTCTTTAGGTTATATTAATTGTATTTTTCCTATGCTTCTCCACATTCTTACCACCTTGCAATAATGATATACATTTGTTCTAGTTCATTGAAGGACATTCTTGTATTTGTACTAATAATCACAATTCTCATCCACCTCTGAGTTCACTATGCTATTCAGTCCCTAGATTATTGTCAGCTTTTCTTTTGATTGACATTTACATCCCTAGACTAGCTTTTACAACCACAATCCCATTTACAAACAAGTTGCAATAGTTCTACTCACTATAATGTGTTACAATCAACTTTATCCATTTCCACACATTTACAGTCAAGTTAATTAAACCACACCTCAGAACATGTGCTTTTCTTTTTTTCTTGTTTCTTAATAAAAACTTTAATCTCTTACCTTAAAAAAACAAAACAACACAAAAAACACTTCTACTCATTAATCATCAGGACCATCCTCAGCACTCTTCTTATCTCCTAGTAACTTATACTCTAGGTTTTAACAGCATGCATTTATTCTTCATCTTTAGTTCAAATTAGTGAGACCATGCAATATGTGCCCTTTTGCGTCTGGTTATTTCACTTAGCATGTCTTCAAGGTTCATCCATGTTATCATATGTGTCCCAATTTAATTTCTTCTTACTGCAGCATAGTATTCCATCACATGTGTATACCACATTTTGTTTATCCATTCACCAGTTGTTGGACACTGGGGTTGTTGCCATCTTTTGACAATTGTGAATAACGCCGCTATGCACATTGGTGTGCAAATGTCTGTTTATATCACAGTTTTCAGTTCTTCTGGATATATTCCTAGTAGAGGAATTATTGGATCATATGGCAGTTCTATATTTAGCTTCCTGAGAAACCGCTAATCTTTCTTCCACAGAGGCTGAACAATTTCACATTCCCACCAAGAGTGAAGGAGTGTTTCTATTTCTTCACATACTTTCCAGCACTTACTGTTTTCTGTTTTGATTTTTAATAATGGCCATTCTATGTAGTGTGATATGATATCTAAATGTCATTTTGATTTGCATTTCCTTAATAACCAGTGATATTGAACATTTTTCGTGTGCTTTTTGGCTATTTGTATTTCCTCTTTGGAGAAATGTTTTAAGTCTTATGGCCATTTGTAATTGGATTGTTTGTTCTTTTATTGTTGAGTTGTATAATTTCTTTATATAGACTGGAAATCAAACCCTTATTGGATATGAGGCTTCCAAATATGTTCTCCCATCGAGTGAGCTGCGTTTTCACCTTCTTGATGAAGTCCTTTGAATCACAAAACTGTTTAAGTGTGAGGAAGTCCCATATATCCATGTTTTCTTTCATTGCTTTTACTTTTGGTATAAGATTTAGGAATCCACCACCTACCACCAGGTCTTGAAAATGTTTCCCCACATTTTCTTCTAGGAGCTTTATGATTCTAGCTTTTATATTTAAGTCTTTGATCCATTTTGAGTTAATTATTTTTAGATGGTGAGAGATAGGGTTCTCTTTTTTCTTTTAAATACAGATGTCCAGTTCTCCCAACACCATTTGTTGAACATATATTTCTGCCTTAGCTGAGTGGATTTGACTGGCTTGTCAAAAATCAGCTGACTATACATATAAGAGTCTGTTTCTGAACCATCAATTTGGTTCCATTGGCCTATGTGTCTATCTTTATTCCACTACTATGCTATTTTTACCACTGTAGCTAATGAGGTAATATGATCTAAAGTCCAAAGTGAGAGTCCCCCAAATTTGATCTTCCTTTTTAAGAAGCTTCTGGCTATTTGGGGCCCCTTAACCTTCCAGATAATTTGATAATTGTGTTTTCCATTTCCTTAAAAAATGATGGTGGAATTTTTATCGAAATTGCATTGAATGTGTATATCAGTTTGGGTAGAACTGACATCATAACAATATATAGTCTTCCAATCCATGAGCATGGAATATCCGTCCATTTATTTATGTCTTTTTTTTAGCAATGCATTGTCGTTTTCTGAATATAAATGATTTCCATCCTTAGTTAAGTTTATTCCTAAATATTTGATTCTTTTAGTTGTTATTGTAAAAGGAATTTTTTTTCCTGACTTCCTCCTCAGATTGTGCATTACTAGTGTATGGAAACACAACTGAATTTTGCATATTGATCTTGTACCTGCCACCCTGCTGAAATCATTTATTTGCTTTAGCAACTTTGTTATAAATTTTTTGGGTCTTTCTAGGTATAGGATTATGTCATCTGTGAAGAGCAAGTTTTATTTCTTACTTTCAGATTTTCATGAATTTTCTTTCTTTTTGTTGCCTGATTGCTTGAGCTAGAACCTCTAGCCCTGTATTGAACAACACTGGTGACAGTGGGCATCCTTGCCTTGTTTACAATCTCAGTGGGAAAGCTTTCAGTCTTTCACCATTGAGTTCAATGTTAGCTGTGGCTTTTTTATACATGGCCTTTATCATGTTGAGGAAGTTTCCTTCAATTTCTATCTTTTGTAATTTTATCAAGAAAGTATGTTGTATTTTGTCAAAAACCTTTTCTGCATCAGTTGACAGAATCATGTGATTTTTCTTCTATGATTTATTAGTGTGGTGTATTATGCTGATAGCTTTTCCTATGTTGAACCATGATTCCATGCCTGGCATAAAACCCACTTGACAATAATGAATAATTCTTTTAATGTGTTGTTGGATTTGATTAGCAAGTATTTTGTTGAGGATTTCGCACCTGTATTCATTAGGGAAATGGGCCTGTAATTTTCTTTTTTCATAATATCTTTATCTGACATTGCTGTTAGGGTGATATTGAATTCATAGAATGAATTTCATAGCGTTCCTTCTTGTTCAGTTTTTTGGAAGAGTTTAGTAAGTCTGTATTAAATCTTCCTTGAAAGTTTGGTAAAATGTACCTGTGAAGCCATTTGGTCTTGGACTTTTCATTTTGTGGAGCTGTTTGATGACTGTTTCATTATCTTTACTTGTGCTTGGTTTATTAAGATCTTCTATTTCTTCTAGCATCAGTATAGTTTTTTCATACATTCCGAGGTATTTTTCCATTTCATCTTCATTTTCAAGTTTGTTAGCAGCCAGTTTATAGTATCATTTTATGCTATCTTTTATGTCTATGGTGTCAGTAGTAATGTGCCCATTTTTATTTTTTATTTTATCTATTTATCTATTCGTATCTTCTTTCTTTTTTCCTTTGTCAGTCTAGCTAAGAGTTTGTAGATTTTGTTAATCTTCTCAAAGAAGCAACTTTTGGTTTCTTTAATACTCTATTGTTTTTCTATTCTCAATTTCATTTATTTCTGCTCTGATCTTTGCTTTTCATTCCTTCTGCTTGCTTTGGAAATGGTGTGCTGTTCTTTTAATTGTTTATTCAGCTGTGTATTTGGGTCATTAATTTTAGCTCTCTTTCTTCTTTTTTAAAGATTTATTTATCCCTCCCCCCCGCCTCCCCTCCCCCCCCCCCCCCCCACTGCCTGCACTCACTGTCTGCTCTTTGTGTCCATTTGCTGGATATTCTTCTGTATTTGCTTGCCTTCTCTTCTCATCTTCTCTTTAGGAGGCACTGGGAACAGATCCTGGGACCTCTGACATGGGAGAGAGGCACTCAGTTGCTTAAGCCACCTCAGCTTCCTGGTCTGCTGTATCTCTCACTGTTTCTCTGTCTCTCTCTTTGTTGTGTCACCTTGCTGTGCCAGCTCAGCTCTCCTCAGTGCAGGCTGTCAGCTTTCCATGGCATGGTCCAGCTTGCCTTCATGGGAGACTGTGGAAATCAAACTCAGGGCCTCCCATATGGTAGACAGGTGCCCAATTGCTTGAGCCACATCCACTTCCCTCTTTCTTCTTTTTTTTAAAGATTTCTTTTCTTCCTCTCCTCTTCCCCCCTCCCCCCACCCAGGTTGTCTGTTCTCTGTGTCTATTTGCTGCATCTTCTTTGTCTGCTTCTGTTGTTGTCAGCAGCACGGGAATCTGTGTTTCTTTTTGTTGCGTCATCTTGTTGTGTCAGCTCTCCGTGTGTGCGGCAACATTCCTGGGCAGGCTGCACTTTCTTTCGCATTGGGTGGCTCTCCTTACAGGGTTCACTCCTTGCACATGGGGCTCCCCTATACGGGGACAACCCTGTGTAGCATGGCACTCCTTGCGCACATCAGCACTGTGCATGGGCCAGCTCCACAGGGGTTAAGGAGGCACGGGGTTTGAAATGCAGACCTCCCATGTGGTAGACGGGCACCCTAACCACTAGGCCAAGTCTGCTGCCTCTTTCTTCTTTTTCAATATAACTATTGAGCATTATAAATTTCCCTCTCAACAATGCCTTCACTGCATCCCATAGGTTCTGATATTTTGTGTTCTCATTTTCATTCTTTTCAAGATATTTTTTTCACAATTTCTTCTTTGACCCACTGATTATTTAAGAGTGTGTTCTTTAATCTTCATATATTTGTGAATTCTCCATTCTTCCTCTTGTTGTTGATTTCCACCTATATTCCATTATGTTCAGAGAAACTGCTTTGTAAAACTTCAATCTTTTTAAATTTACTGAAATCTACTTTGTGACCTAACATGTGGTCTTTCCTGGAGAAAGATTCATGAGCACTTGAGAAGAATGCATATCCTGCTGTTTTGGGGGCAATGTTCTGTATGTGTCTACTAGGTTTAGTATATTTATCATAGTATTCAAGTGCTTTGTTTCTTTACTGATCCTCTGCCCAGATGTTTTATCCAATGTTAAGAGTGGTCTATTGGAGGGGGGCGGGGCAAGATGGTGGCTGAGTG
Source organism: Dasypus novemcinctus (assembly GCF_030445035.2). Taxonomy (NCBI): domain Eukaryota; kingdom Metazoa; phylum Chordata; class Mammalia; order Cingulata; family Dasypodidae; genus Dasypus; species Dasypus novemcinctus. Next base: position 145,935,232 of record NC_080704.1, on the reverse strand, counting down.
AGCACACCTGAGATTCTCTCCTGCAAAGATGCAGTTGGGCAGCATTGGAAATTCTTTGGGACCAGGCTGTTTCAGGATTTCACAGGGCAGGAAGTGTCTGGACATAGATTTGGTGGGAAGGTAACAGAGAAAATCCATGTATAAGTTATAATTGAGACTCTATTACATGGAGGTGGGAGCTGCGAGCTGGTTGCTCCCTCCTGGGGTGGGCAGAGCCGCAGCACTGGCACTGCGGTGGTGATTTCTGGAGACTCTGCGGTACTAGGGAATTCATAAACCCTGAGAGGGGTATTGGGGGGTTAACAGGACAGGAGGACCCCACAGACCGATTTGGGGAGACAAACAGGAGTTTTTTTGTGAAGCGGGGAATTTTTTACTGGGGACACAAATAATAGCGCTTCTGCCTAGAGCCCCTCCCCCAAGGCTGGCTGCCGATATGAAGCAGCCTTAAATTTTTCACAATAAGGAGACATCACCAGGAGACTGTTTCAGGGCCTGCAGGGTGGGAGACGTCTGGAAGCTGATTAGGGGAATATTTTGGAAAGCATGGGAATTTCGGTATTGGACTCTGTTTTCAGCGTTTCCAGCTGGAGCCCCACCCCCGGGACTGGCTACTGATCTACGTCATTAAAGTGGCTGCAGTGGAGAGGCGCTTCCAGGTGGCTGTCCCAGGGGCTTACAGGGTGGGAGGTGTCCTGAAGTCAAATTGGTGATTCAGCCACAGAATAGACCCAGTGAGTGAGTGAATTGAGTGGTTCAGACACATAGGTTAGAGTTTGCGGAAGTGAACTCTCCCATAGGGCTGGCACCCAGTTACGGGGATCCCTGAAGGCTGTGTTGCACTGTGGTGCTCCCAGGCTCCCTGTTAACCAGATTGTGGTGCCAGGTCTGAGTCCCCTAAACCCTGGTCGCCCACACCCCAGAGACTCACACCTCTTGAGTCTTCAATATCTCAGACTTTCCATCCCTGAATCCATCACGCCCTGAGGTCCATTTGAGGTCCTTGAGTGTCCTAGCCCTCAATGTTTGCATTTTTTGTTTTTTGTTTTGTTTGGTTTGGTTGTGTTTATATTTTTATTTTATTTTTTCTATTTTTTAATGTCCTGATTGCTAACATTGCATTATCTCCTAGTCTTTTCTCCCAGTGTATCCCCCAAAGTCTTTTTTTTTTCAGTTATTTAGGGAGGTTCTTTTGTTCTTGCTGTTGTGGTTGTTCTATATCTTTTTTTTCTTTACCATACATGTTCCCCTCTCTTTACCCACCCATTTTTTCTTTCTTTCTTTCTTCTCTCTTATTTTTCTCTCTCTCTTGTCCCTCATGTTCTTCTTATTTTATCTTAATTATACAATAGGTGCTGCAGGGAACACCTCACATTTCCTGGGTTTCCTCATCCTTCACTGCCTCATTTTTGTGTGAATTGATTTGGGCTACCTATACTATCCCCTTTCCCCTACATCTTGATATCCTCCATGATCTACTGTCTTTCCTATATTCCACCTCACTTTCTTGGATCCCCAAAGTGTCTAACTCTTAATTTCTATTACCTTTGTTTTGTTTCCTGTCTTTTATCCACTCTTGAAACTATTGCCTTTCTTTTCTCTTTCCCTCTCTCACGAAAACACTAGCTTTTTAATTCACACCTATTCCTCCCATATTCAGTCGACTGCCTCATTATAGGTACTCTACCTACTGCTATAACTCTACACAACCTACGTGAATCTCATATCCATCCTCCTAGAACTCATATTGTTGCTCTGTTAATATTTATCACCAATACTACTTTAACTTTTCCCTTGCTTACACAATTGCCTTTCCCTGGCCCTAATACTTTCCTTTAAAGTGAACTCAACCATCAATAAGAAATTAGAATAAGAAGAACAAATTGACAAAGAGAAGATATAACACTTATTCAAAGACAACAGCTAATTAATCCCCAAGACTAGACAAAGAAGCTAAGGAACTGATTAAACCCATCAAGATAAAATGATGATCAGACAGCAACAAAAATCTACAAAACAAATCAGTAATCAGGAAAACATGGCTGAATCCAATGAACAAACTAAAAACCAGGAAGGGGAGCAGAACTTCGTATAAGTAATTAAAGATCTCAGAACATTTATCACCGACAAATTTAATGAAGTAAAGGAAGATGTTAACAACATGAAGACAACACTTGGAGGGGAAATTGCAAACATACGCCAAAAGATAACAGATATGATGGGAATGAACACCACAGTTCAAGAAATAAAAAATACACTTGCAGCACATATCAGTAGACTAGAAGAGGCAAAGCAGAGAATTAGTGATGTGGAAGACAGTACATCAGAAATCAACAGATAGTAGAATTGGTTGATAAAAAGATAGAAAAAATCCAGCTAGGACTTAGGGACCTGAATGATAATGCAAAACGCTCAAACATATGTATTATAGGCATTCCAGAAGGAGAAGAGAAGGGAAAGGGGTCAGAAGGAGCGTTGCAGGAAATAATGGCTGAAAACTTCCCAAATCTACTGAAAGAGACAGATGTACATATCCAAGAAGCACAGTGCACCCCAATCATCATAAACCCCAACAGGCCCACCCAAAGACATATACTTGTCAAATTATCCAATGCTCAAGACAAAGAGAAAATTCTAAAAGCAGCAAGGGAAAAGAAAACCATCACATACAAGGGAAGCTCCATATGATTAAGTGCTGATTTCTCATCTGAAACCATGGAGACAAGAAGGCAGTGGTATGATATAGTCAAGGTACTAAAGGAAAAAAATTTCCAACCAAGAATACCCTATCCAGCTAAACTAGCATTCAAAAATAATGGAGAGTTCAAAATATTCACAGATAAACAGAAACTGAAAGAGTATGCCAACAAGAAGAAACCTCCCCTTCAAGAAATTCTAAAGGGAGTTCTGCAGGAAGAAAGGAAAAAACAGGACAGGCAGAGTTGGGGGAGAGTGTTAGAGCAACAAAAAAGACAAAAAAAGAAGGGATAAAAAACAAACAAACAATATGACAAACACAAGTCCAATCAAAATATGGCTAACACAAATAATTGCTTGAAAGTAATAACACTGAATGTCAACGGATTAAACTCACCTATCAAAAGATTCAGACTGGGACATTGGATAAGGAAATAAGACCCATCTATATGCTGTCTACAAGAGACACATCTTAGATCCAGAGACTCATGGAGGCTGAAAGAGAATGGTAGGAAAACAATCATACAAGCAAACAATGACCAAAAAGAGGCAGGAGTAGCTATATTAATATCAGACAAAATAGACTTTAAATGCGAAACAATTGTGAGAGACAAAGAAGGATACTACATATTAGTGAAAGGGACAATCTGTCAGGGAGATAAAAAAATCATAAATATTTATACTCCTAACAAGGGCACCTCTAAATATGTGAGGCAAACGCTGAAAAAACTAAGTGAAAGAATAGATGCATCTACAATTAAGATGGGGGATTGTAATAAACCACTATCAACTCTGGACAGAACATCTTAAAAGAGAATCACTAAAGAAAGAAAATATTTACACAGTATTTTACAGGAGCTGGATCTAATAGACATATACAGATCATTACACCCAAACACAGCAGGATATCCATTTTTCTCAAGTGCACTTGGATCATTCTCCAAGATAGACCATATGCTAGGCCACAAAGAAAGGCTTAATGAATTCAGAAAGATGGAAATCATACAAAATAATATCTCTGACCACAGTGGAGTGCAGCTGGAAATTTGCAAGGGTCAGAGGCCAAGATTTCACACCAGGATTTGGAAATTAAACAGCACACTCTTAGAAAAACAGTGGATCAAAAGGAAATCTCAAAAGAAATCAATGACTACCTTGAAACAAATGATAATGATAACACAACATACCAAAATTTATGGGATGTAGCAAAAGCAGTACTGAGAGGGAAATTTATAGCCGTAAATTCAAACATCAAAAAAGAAGAAAGAGCAAAAATTGAAGAAATAACTGCACATTTGGAGGAATTAGAAAAAAACAACAAAGTAATCCAACAGGAAGAAGAAGGAAGGAAATAACAAAGATAAGAGTAGAACTAAATGAAATAGAAAATAAGAAAGCACTTGAAAAGATAAATAAGACCAAGAGCTGGTTTTTTGAGAAGATCAATAAAATTGACAAACCTTTAGCAAGACAAACAAAGAAAAAAATGGAGAAGATGCAAATACAGAAAATAAGAAATGAGAAAGGAGATATCACCACAGATCCCACAGAAATAAAGACTATCATAAGAGGATACTTTGAAAAACTATATTCCAACAAAAATGACAATTCAGAGGAAATGGACAAATTCCTAGAAACACATAAGCAGCCTATATTGATGAAAGAAGAAATTGATGATCTCAACAAACCAATCACAAGTAAAGAGATAGAATCAGTCATTAAAAACCTCCCAACTAAGAAGAGCCCAGGGCCAGACGACTTCGCAGGTAAATTCTACAAAACATTCAGGAAAGAACTAACACCAATCCTGCTGAAACTCTTCCAAAAAATCAAAACAGAAGGAACATTGCCTAACTCCTTCTATAATGCCAACATTACCCTAGTACTAAAGCCAAACAAAGACACCACAAGAAAGTAAAATTACTGACCAATTTCTCTAATGAACCTAGATGCAAAAATACTTAACAAAATACTTTCTAATCCTATTCAACAACACATTAAACAAATTATACACCACAACCAAGTGGGATTCATTCCAGATGTGCAAGGATGGTTCAACATAAGAAAATCAATCAATGTAATACACCATATAAACAGATTGATGGAAAAAAAATCACGATTATATCTATAGATGAAGAAAAAGCTTTTGACAAAATACAGCACACTTTCTTGATAAAAACACTCCAAAAGATCAGAATACAAGGAAATTTTTTGAACATGATAAAGAATATATATGAAAAACCTACAGCCAACATTGTTTAAAATGGAGAAATCCTAAAATCCTTTCCTCTAAAGTCAGGAACAAGACAGGGATGTCCACTGTCTCCCCTTCTATTTAACATTGTCTTAGAAGTACTTGCTCGAGCAGTGAGGCAAGAACCACATATAAAAGGCATTCAAATTGGAAAGGAAAAAGTCAAAATTTCATTATTTGCAGATGACATGATCCTATACATAGAAAACCCTGAGAGGTCTACAACAAAGCTTCTAGAACTCTTAAATGAGTTTAGTAAAGTCACAGGTTATAAGATCAATGTGCAAAAATCAATAGCATTTCTGTACACCAATAATGAACAAGATCAGGAGGAAATCAAGAAACATATACCATTCACAATAGTAAATAAAAAAAATCAAGTATTTAGCAGTAAATTTAACTAAAGATGTAAAAACTTATACACTGAGAACTATACAAGACTGCTCAAGGAAATCAAAGAAGACCTAAATAAATGGAAGAATATTCCCTGTTTATGGATAGGAAGACTGAATATTATTAAGATGTCTATCCTACCAAAACTGATCTACACATTCAGTGCAATCCCAATAAAAAATCAACACAGCATTCTTTCAGGAATTAGAAAAACTAACTATGAAATGAAATTTATTTGGAAAGGAAAGAGGTCCCGAATAGTCAAAGACATATTGAAAAAGAAAAAAGAAATTGGAGGAATCACACTACCTGACTTCAAAACATACTACAAAGCTACAGTAGTGAAAATAGCATCATATTGGCATAAGGAGAGACACACAGACAAATGGAATTGAATTGAAAGTTCTGATATAGATCCTCATATATATAGCCATATAATATTTGATAAAGTCACTAAACCCTCTCAACTGGAAGAGAATGGCCTATTCAACAAATGGTGCCTGGAGAACTGGATATCCATATGTAGAAGAATGAAAGAGGATTACCATCTCACACCTTATACAAAGATCAACTCAAGATGGATCAAAGACCTAAATAGAAGAGCCAAGACCATAAAAACCTTGGAAAGCAGTGTAGGGAAACATCTACAAGACCTCGTAAAAGGAAATGGCTTCATGAATATCACACCAAAAGCATGAGCAGCAATGGAACAAATAGATAAATGGGACTTCCTCAAAATTAAAGCCTTCTGCACTTCAAAGGAGTTTGTCAAGAAAGTAAAACGGGAACCCACACAATGGGAGAAAATATTTGGCAACCATATATCTGATAATAGGCTTATAACTTGCATATATAAAGAACTCCTATATCTTGAAAATAAAAATATAAACAACCCATTTAAAAATGGGGAAAAGATTTAAGCAGACACTTCTCCAAAGAAGAAATACAAATGGTTGAAAAGCACATGAAAAATGCTCCAAATCTCTAGCTATGAGGGAAATGCAAATCAAAACTACAATGAGATACCATCTTACTCCCATAAGATTGGCAGCTATGAAAAAAACAGAAGAATACAAATGCTGGAGAGGATGTGAAGAAATGGGAACACTCATGCACTGCTGTTGGGAATGCAGAAGGAGCCAACCATTCTGGAAGACAGTTTGGCAGTTTCTCAAAAAACTAACCATAGATTTGCCATATGACCCAGCAATACCACTGCTTGGTATATATCCAGCAGAACTGAAAACAAGGACACAAACCGATATATGCACACCAATGTTCATAGCAGCATTGTTCACTATCGCCAAAAGTTGGAATCAACCCAAATGCCCATCAACAGATGAGTGGATCAATAAAATGTGGTATATACATACAATGGAATACTACTCAGCTTTAAGAAGAAATACACTACAAACACACGTGATAACATGGATAAATCTTGAGAACCTTATACTGAGTGAAGGAACCCAGGCATTGAAGGACAAATACTACATGACCTCAATGATATGAAATAAGAAAGCTGCCTCTGAGAGCTAGAGACTGGAAGATAGGCTTACAGGAAATTGGGGGGTGGAGGAAGGATGTGAGCTGACATCTGCAGGGGTGGAATCTATGATGAGCTGGCGGTAAGTATGAGCACAAAGAAGAGATAAAATGGGGCCAAGGGGTTACCTTTGGGTGGGGCTTTGTGGGTTTGAGGGGGGCTGGGGATGACAGATGGGTAATATTGCCCAAAAAATTGGGGGGAGGGAGGGGCAACATACGAATATAGGAGATTGTTAGGTGTTGGTTGAGAGTAAAATGCTGAGAAAACCATATCAAAATATAATTAGGAGGGTTACCTGTTTAGGATGCTTGGAGGGGATGGTCTGAAATGGGACGGACTCCTGGGGAGTTTCTGAGTGCTCATTTTGCCAGGGTGGGTTGTACCATTGGGTAGAGACCCAAGTAGTGAGAGTTGGGGTGGACACACGTCCTGGGGAGGGCTAATGCCATCAAATAGAAGGAACTGTATCTCTCAAGAGACAGGGTGGCTCCCAGGGCATTAAGGCAGTTGAGCAAGTCAGGACCTGAACACTGTTGCAAGTATCTCTGGATGTGGCTCCTCGGGAAATGGAGATTGGCTGTCACTGTGGGCCCCAATGGGAGGGGAAAATGGATGTTGAATGGATAAATGTGGGGGCAAGAGAGGAGTTTAGCGAAAGTACAAAAGGATGGATATAAAACATGTAATATTACACCAAAAACATATAGGGGATGACAGACTAATAATGTAAACCATAATGTAAAACATAGGATAACTAAAAAATTTAGAAAACTGTATAGCCTAAAGTATGGACCACACTGTAAGCACAGATGTCACTTTGTTTGAAAGCTATTGTCTCGGAGTCTGTACATCAGTTTCAGTAAATATGATATGAATAAGTTAAAAGATTATCACTGTGGAAGGGAAAAGGTTTTATGGTGGATGTGTGGGAGTACTGTATATTGTATATATGAATTACTGTGATCTAGGGCTCTTGCAAAGAGAATCTCAATAATTAGGAAAAAAAGAAAAGAAAAAGATAGGAAGTAGAATTTTTCCAAATCAATATGTATTCTATATCTAACCTTTAAACTCATCACTATATTCCATTTTCCTAGTAAGGGAACCTGGCATTATATTGGGCTTCACTTTTCAGGAAGTTTTGGATCACAGAGTGGTTCAACAATGGCAGCGGAGGAATACTGGTATGGGATGTTATTGACAGGCGATATATGGTTGACAGGGAGTTATACAGGGCATATGTCCAGGGTGCATGGAAATGTTTGGGTGTACTCATAGTGGAAACAGTTAAAAACAACAGCTGGGGGGGGAACTGGGTTACTGCCCGGTGGGGGGGACTCTGTCGTGGTCCCTAAGGGAGCAGTGGCAGTCCCCCAGGTGCAATGGTAAGGACCAGGAAGGAATGAGGGTCCAACAGTGAGCCCCTGATACTAATGACTATGCTTGTGAGCCTATACACCTGAAATAAGAACAAGGCCTAGAGCAGCACTGTGCCTAAGAGTTCCCTCCTGACAGCCTCCGCGTTACTCAAATGTGGCCAGTCTCCAAGCCAAACTCAGCATGTAAATGCAATGCTTTCCCCCCAGCATGGGACTTGACACCTGGGGATGAGCCTCCCTGGCACTGAGGGATCACTACCAAGTACCAGCTGATGACGTAACTAGAAAATGACCTTGAATTAAAGGTTCAACATGGACCAGCAGAATATCCCTGTCTCCATATAAAAGCAGGAGTTAAAGATGCTGTTTGACCTAAAGTAACTGGGAAATGGAAAAGACAAATGAGTTCATATGGCTATGAGTTTCTAAAAAAAGTTTCTGGAGGTTTTCAGAAGGATTGCCCTTATGCACACCTGAGCAGAGTCTCAGAGATAGATAAAGTAGATACAACCCCAGGTATTGGTCCTTTTGAGGGCTAAAGAGACCCACAGATTCTATGGTCATGACAGATGGGGTTCACTGCCATACCAGTTGGCCCTTCTTTGGTGTTGGTGTTTCTGCATGATGGAGCTGGACTCAGATGGGATCTCTTTTCACAAGAGTTTCATGCTACATTACTGGAATTGTAGTTGATGCTGGGGCTTAAGGTATATCTAGGGGATTTGAATCTCTGGACTGACAATATGGTAGCCAGACCCTGAGCCTCAACAGACTTCAGCTCCTACACTCTGATTTATTGGACTTACCCCACTCAGCTAACATGGAGTTGAAGAGTGTCAACCACCACACCATGGAGCCTAGAGTGCCTACAACTGAAAGCAGGAGGATTGCATCTAATATCCATGTGGAATCTAAACCCCCTCTTGACATAGATGTGGAATGGACTCAACCAAGCCAAGGTCCACAGGAAGGAGGAATACAGTAAGGATGCAGAGTGAACTTAATGATATTCTATTCATGAACTATTGTTAAAAATCGAGAAAATGTGGCATTGATGAGGAAAAAGTGGCCATGGTGGCTGCTGGGTGTGGGGAATGGGAGGAAGAGAAGAGATGTGGAGGCATTCTCGGGACTTGGATTTTTCCTGGGTGGTGCCCCAGGGACAATTGCCGGATGTTGTATGTCCTCCCATGGCCCACTGAATGGAACATGGGAAAGTGTGGGCTATGGTGTGGAACACTGTACATGGGGTGCAGCGAAGCCCAGAGATGAACTCACAAGACGCAATGGATGTGACATGATGATGGCGGAGAGTGTTACTGTGGGGGGAGTGGTGGGGTGGGGGTGGTGGGGGAGAATGGGGACCTCATATTTTTTTTAATGTAATATCTTTTAAAAAAATGAATAAATTGAGTAGAATTTGGAAAAATAAAATACTAAAAAAAAAGAAAAAAAGAAAAAGAGTGGTCTATTGAAGTCTCCAAATATTATTGTAGAGATATCTATTTCTCCCTTCAGTTTTTCCAGTGCATGCCTCATGTAATTCAGGGCATCCTGGTTAGGTGCATATGTATTTATGATTGCTCTTTCTTCCAGGTGAATTGTCGTTTTATTAATATATAATGTTCTTCCTTGTCTCTGATAACAGTTTTGCTTTTTATGTCTATGTCATCCAATATATTTATAGCTACTCCAACTTTTTTGGTTTCTGAAAGTATGGAACATCTGTTTCCAGGCTTTCGTTTTCAATGTTTCTGTATCCTTGGGTCTAAGATGAGTCTCCTCTAGACAGTATGTAGATGGCTCATATTTTCTTATCTATTTAGCCAGTCTGTGTCTTTTGGTTTGGGAGTTTAATCTATTAACATTCAATGTTATTAATGTAAAGGCAGTTTTACTTCACCCTTTTTGACCTTTGAGTTTTATCTGTCATATTTTGTTTTCACTATTTTTAAATACTTTTAGTTATTTTTACTAATAATCATTTCTAGACTCTCTTCTAAGCTTCTCTCTCCTGTCTTTTATTTTTAGACTGTAGCACTCCCTTTAGTATTTCCTGCAAAGGTGGTCTCTTGGGTACAAATTCTTTCAGTTTCTGTTTATTTGTGAATATTCTAAACTTGCCCTTATTTTTGAAAGAGAATGTTGTCAGATATAAGTTTCTTGGCTGGCAGTTTTTCTCTGTAGTATCTTAAATATATCATTCCACTGCCTTCTGGCCTCCATGGTTTCTGATGAGAAGTCAGCACTTAATCTATTAAGTACTCCTTGTATGTGATGCATTGTTTTTCTCTTGCTGCTCTCAAAATTTCCTCTTTGTCCTTGGCATCTGATGTTCTAATTAGTATGTCTCTCAGGGTAGGTCTATTTGGATTTATTTGGAAGTGAGTATGTTGTGCTTTTTGGAAATGGATATCTATGTCCTTCAATAGCGTGGGGACATTTTCTAACATTATTTCTTCAAATAATCCCTCTGCCCCTTTTCCCTTCTCTTCTCCTTCTGCACCACCCATGACCTGTATGTTTGCACATCTGCTGCCATCATTTAGTCTCCTGAGACACTGTTCAATTTTTTCCATTATTTCCTGTTCTTTTGTATGTTTGCTTTTGGAGGCTGTGCCTTCAAACTCACTGATCCTTTCTTCTGCTTTCTCATGCTGCTATTATATGCCCCCAGTGTATTTTTTATTTTATTTATTGTGTCTTTCATTTCCATAAGATCTGCTAATTTCTTATGTATGCTTTCAAATTCTTCTGTGTGCTCATCCAGTGTCTTCTAAATATCCAAAAACTCTTTTGCCATCTCATTGAATGTATTAAGGCAATTTGTTTGAATATTTATGATTAGTTGTCTCAACTCTTTTATGTCATCTAGAAGCTTCTCTTGTTCCTTTGACTGGACCATATTTTCCTGTTTCTTGGTATGTATTGTAATTTTTTGTTGGTAATTTGGTATCTTGCTTACAAGATGTATTCTTTCTAGGTGCATTTTCTCTCTTTTGTTTAGGAATTTCTTGTCTTTTCTCCCTTGCTGGTTGTATAGCAGTAAGGGAGCTCAGGATGTAGTTGGTACTGTAAGCTGTGGTGTCTGAAGCTGCCTGCATTGCCTCAGGAACCAATGAAGCTTCTGCCACTTCTTTACCAGTGGTAGGGATGGAACTGCAACAATGTGTAGAAATATAAGCCATGCATGCCAAGACTGTCTGTAGTTGCTTGGAGAGACTGAAGAAGATTTATGTCCCTTCCTCCCCTGCCTGGGATAGGAATGGAGATGCAGCTGTGGGCAGGAAACTAAGCCATGCAGTTCAAACCTGACCAAAGTTGCTCAAGTAGAGTGACCTAGCACTGGCCACCCTACTGCACTGGCATGGGTCGGGATGGACCCTCTTGAGTTTCCACAATCTAATCCATGTAGCTGAAAGTACCTTCAGTTGCTCTGAGAGGCTGATGGAGTACTGTCCCTTCTGCCTTTTAAGGAGAAGGAAATGGAACCAGAAGTGTCCAACAACCATCCCATGTGTGCTGAAACCACATGCAGTTGCTCAGAGAGGCTGAGGTAACACCAAGCCCCTCCTATCCTATGGAGGTCAAGCCACAGGTGCACTAAATCCTATCTATATAAGCCAAAAGTACCTGCCATTGCCTATAGAAGTTGAGGAAAGACCAGCCTCCTCGTATCCTATTGGGAGGTGGGTGTGTATCCACAGGTACATAACAGTCTAGTCTATGCAGGCAAAAATGTATGCTGTTGCCTCAGAGGCTAAGGAAACACAGCTCCCCTTCTATCCTATTAGGGGGGCAGGGATGGAGCCACAGGTGTCTGACTATTCAGTCTGCATGGGGCAAAAGCACCTGCAGTTGTCCAGAGAGACTGGGAAAACACTGCCCCCCTCTTGTCCTATTGGAGGTGGGGATGGATCTACTGGCACCCAAAAGTCCAGATCATGCAGGATAATTGTCTGCAGTTAAACAGAGAGGCTGAGGAAACACCAGCCTCCTCCTATCCTATGGGGGGAAAGGTGGCAATGAAATTAAAAGCACTAAAAGAATCATTCCATATTGTAGAAAACTGGCTTACCTATTTGTTGCTTCCTGTTATTGTAGATGATGTTGCAATTGCTTCCTGTTACTGTAGGTGTTACCTTATTGTAGATGTTGCAGTTGCTTCCTGTTATTGTAGATTATGTTACAGTTCTGATAGCAAATAGCAGATTGTTAGTTTCTAAATAAATACGATGTGGAAACTAGTGTTGAGGCTCTCAGTTCCAGAACCTGTGAGTCCCGTGGTCCCATCTTTACCTCCTCTCTTGTGTGTGTGTCTCTCTGTCCTTTATTTCTTTAAGTTATACTCTACCTTCCCTTCGTGCAGACCTATTGTGAGCTGATCGCAGAAATTCCATGTGGGCTGAAAGCATCTGGCATTGTCCAGAGAGGCTGAGGGAACACAGCTCCCCTTCTAGCCTATTGGGGTGCAGGAATGGAGCCCCAGGTGTCTGACTTATCCAGTCTGTGTTGTCCAAAAGTGCCCACAGTTGCCCAGAGAGGATTGTGCAGATACCCCTGCCTTCCTCCATGCCAGAGGTATGCCTGGGGTCTAGGCTAAAGCTGCAATCTGACCTGATTGGAAAAAAGCTAGTCCTTACCTCACTGTTATTTTCAATCAGCCCTACTTCCCCTTATGCCACAGGTGGAGTTTAAATGGCAGCTACCAGCCTCTTTCCAACTTGGACAGTTTCAAACTTTAACTGTCCTTATGATTATACTTTAGTCAGATGAGTCCATTAATAAGAAGCTGAAGTCAGTGCCCAACTGATTCTTCCTCCCCCAATTTTGGGGAATGGAGCTTCCAGCTCCAGCCATGGAATAGCTACTAAGGTGGCTTGTGAGGCCTTTGGTGGATGGGCACCTGCTTCCATTGTGGAGTGCTCTACTCATGAATCTTCAGTTGGGCATTTGGGCAGTTTCCTCCTTCCATTCTTTCAAGGATATTGCAGGGTGCTGTTCTGGTCTCCTAGCCTCCTAAACAGATGTTTTAGATAGCTCTGGATCAGTACTAACTGCCTCATAGGACAAGCTAACTCTTGGAGTGCCTTACTGTGCTGCCATTTTGCTCCACCCCACATCCTAATTTCCTGTTATCCATTTGATGATCTAGCCCTTCCTTTTAAATACTGTCCTAGATTCCCAAGACCCCCAAACTTTTTTCTGTCTCACCTCTGTCAAATCCTTCTCCGGAAGGTGCAGACCATTGGGAACTGCACCATCATAAAGAAAAAAAAGAATTGTGGTAGCTCTGAGAGCCACTGTTAGAAAGAGACCTCACTCAGTTAAAGGGATGAATCTCCACAGGAAAAATTTGGTTTCTACCAGTTAGTTAGAGCTTGGGGTGGAGTCAGGTGTGTGAGGAGACAGGATGGGGACATTTTGCTTCATTTCTGATGTACCTTGAGTTTGAATCTCAGCACATAAGAGGTATTTCTTTGCTTAGCACAATGTAAAGCACAGAGGCTTTGAAATCAAACAGACCTGGCTTATATACCAGATTTGTCACTTAATAGTTGTGAGACTTTAAACAAGTTCTGTAACCACTCTGTGCTACAATTTCCTGATCTATAAAATGTAAAAGAAAATACCCAGATCATCAGTTATTAGGATTAAATGAAATAATGTATATAAAGCTCTTTTCATGGGTGTTAGCACATAAGAGTGATCATTTAAGTATTTAGTATTTCACATCCAGCCTTATTCATGTCACCCATTTACTCAGAAAATGTCCATGATTCTCTACTGTTCTATAAAATCAAGTTCCCAGCTCTTACCTTGGCATTTACAGCTCTATGATATTGGACCTTAAGTTAAAATACTCAGAGTGCTTCAGACATTCTCTTGTCCATTCCATCTTCTTTTATTAGAGAAGCTGTGAGTTTAGGTAACAGTCATGCATAAAATATAGGATTCCTGTGTACCACCCCAACTCAACACCTTTCACTGATGTAGAATATTTGTTAATATTGATGATAGCACTTTAAAAAATAATTGTACTGTTTTAAACAGTTACCTATGTTACAATTGATGAAGATTATTAAAATAATTCTATCTATCATCCATTATGTATATTATGTATATTTTCCCCACATACCACCCTATTATTACTACCTTGTATTAGTATCATACATTTGTTATAATTCATGAAAGAAGATTTTTATACTTGTACTATTGATATAGTCCATTGTCTACCACAGGGTTCACTGTATTTTAGAGTCTTATGTTTTATCTTTTAATTTTTTTTTTGTTTTTGTTTTTTTTTTTAAAGATTTATTTTATTTATTTATTTAATTCCCCTCCCCTACCCCGGTTGTCTGTTCTCTGTGTGTATTTGCTGCGTCTTGTTTCTTTGTCCGCTTCTGTTGTCATCAGCGGCACGGGAAGTGTGGGCGGCGCCATTCCTGGGCAGGCTGCTCCCTCCTTCGCGCTGGGCGGCTCTCCTTATGGGCGCACTCCTTGCGCGTGGGGCTCCCCTACGCGGGGGACACCCCTGTGTAGCAGGGCACTCCTTGCGCGCATCAGCACTGCGCATGGGCCAGCTCCACACGGGTCAAGGAGGCCCGAGGCTTGAACCACGGACCTCCCATGTGGTAGACGGACGCCCTAACCACTGGGCCAAAGTCCGTTTCCCTCTTTTAATTTTTGTTCTAATAATATTTATATCCTAAAGTGATCCCTTCTACCCACATTCACCTATGCAGTTTAGTGCTGTTGATTACACCCACAATAATGTGCTTGCCATCACCACCACCCATCCCCAAACATTTACCATCAGACTAAACAGAAAATCTGTACAAGATAAGCATCAATTTCCCCTTCTCTAAATGCAATCTATCTCCTGGTAACCTATATTCTAGATTCTAAGTCTGAGTTTGATTGTTATAGTTAATTCATTACAGTGAATTTGCATATTTGTCCCTTTGTGTCTGGTTTATTTCACTCAACATAATGCCCTCAAGTTTCTTCCATGTTGTCACATGCATCAGGACTTCATTCCTTTTTACACCTGAATAATATTAAATTGTAAGTATATACCACATTTTATTTATCCATTCATTGGTTGGGGGACAGTTGGGTTGCTACCATCTTTTGGTAATTGTGCCTACTCTGCTATGAACATATATGTGAAAATATCTGTTGAAGTTCCTGCTTTCCATTCTTCTGAGTATATACCTAGTATTGGGGCTACTGGATCATATGGTAATTCTATACTTAATTTCCTGGGGAACTGGCAAAAAGCCTTCTAGAGGGGTGGCACCATTTTACATTACCATTAGAAATAAAGGAGTGTTCTTATTTCTCCACATCCTCTCCAACACTTGTAGTTTTCTGTTTGTTTTTTTGTAATAGTGGCCATTCTAGTAAGTATGAAATGAAATCTCATTGTGATTTTGAATTGCATTTCCCCAATAGCTAGTGATGTTGAGCATCTCTTCATGTGCTTTTTAGGCATTTGTATTTTCTCTTTGGAAAAATGTCTATTCAAGTCTTTTGCCCATTTTAAAATTTGGTTGTTTATCTTTTCATTGTTGAATTGTAAGATTTCTTTATATGTTCTGTATATTAAACCTTTAACAGATACATGGTTTCCAAATATTTTCTCCCACTAAGTAAGTTGAATTTCATTTTCTGGACAAATTTGTTTGCTCAAAAGTTTTCAGTTTTGAATAGGTCACATGTACAAAATTTTCTTTTGTTGCTTGTGCACTGGGTGTAAAGTCTAAGAAATCATTGCCTATCACAAGATCTTAAAGATCCTCCCCAAATTTTCTTCTAGGAATTTTATAATCCTGGCTCTTATAATTAGGTCTTTCATTCATTTTGAGTTCATTTTTTGTATATGGTGTGTGATAGGTGTCCTCGATCATTCTTTTGCATATAGATATTTGGTTTTCCCAGCACCATTTTTGGAAGAAAGTTTTCTCTCCCAGTTGAGTGGACTTTTATGCATTAGCAAATATCAATTGGCCATAGATGTGAGGGTCTATACCTGAAATTTCAATTCTATTATTTGGTCAGTATATCTATCTTTATTCCAGTTCCATGCTGTTTTCACCACTATAGCTAAGTAATACACTTTATAGTCAGGAAGTGTGAGACTTCCAATTTTGTTCTTCTTGTTCAAGATGTTTTTGGCTATTCTGGGCCCCTTACTAACCCAAATAAATTTGAAATTGGCTTTTCTTTTTCTGCAAAGTAGGCTGTTGAAATTTTGATAGGTATTGCATTGAATTTGTAAATCAATTTGGGTTGGGTGGAATTGACATATTAATGATATTTAGTCTTCCAATCCATGAACATGAAATATCCTTCTATTTATTTAGGACCTCTTTGGGTTCTTTTAGCAAAGTTTCATAGACTTCTGTGTATGAGCACTTTACATCCTTGGTTAAATTTATTCCTTGATATGTAATTATTTTAATTGCTATTGTAAATTAAATTTTTTTCTTGACTTCCTCCTCAGATTGCTCCTTACTAGTATAAAGAAATACTACTAATTTTAAGGGTTGATCTTGTATCTTGCCATTTTTTTGAACTCATGTATCAGTTCTATCAGCAATGTTGTAGATATTTTGGATTATATATATATATATCATTATATCATCTGCAAATAGGTAATATTTTACTTCTTTTCCAATTTGGATGCCTTTTGCTTAATTTTCTTGCCTTACTGCTTTAGCTACAACTTCTAGCACAATGTTAAATAACAGTGGTGACAGTGGGCATCTCTGTGTTGTTCTAGATATTAGAGTGAAAGCTATCTGTCTTTTACCATTGATTATTATTTTAGTTGTGGATTTTCAAATATGCCCTTTATCATGTTGAGGAAGTTTCCTTCTATTCCTATTTTTCTAAATTTGTTTTTATCAAAAATGTATGCTGATTTTGTCAAATACCTTTTTTCTGTCAATTGAGATGATCACATGGTTTTTCCACTTTAGTTTGTCAATGTGGTGTATTTTATTAATTTATTTTTAAATTTTAAACACCCTTCCATACCTGGGACAAAACCCACTTGATTATGGTATATAATACTTTTAATATGCTGTTAGATTCAAACTGAAAATATTTTGGTGAGGATGTTTGTATCTATAATCATTAGAGAAATTGGTTTGTAATTTTTTATCTGGCTTCAAATTTAGGGTGATGTTGGCCTGATAGAATGACTTAGGTAGGGTTCCCTCCTCTTTTATTTTTTGGAGAGTTGGAGGAAGATTGTTATTAATAAATCTTGGAATGACTGGTAGAATTCCCCCTGTGAAGCCATCTGGTTCTTGGCTTTTCTTTGATGGGAGGTTTTTTGTACTGATTCAATCTACTTTTAATTGGTCTAGTGAGGTCTACTATTTCTTCTAGAGACAATGTAGGTAGTATGTGTGTTCTAGGAATTTGTCCAATTCATCTTCATTGTCTAATTAGTTGGCAAAAATTCTTCATAGGATCCTCTTATGATTCTTTCATTTCTGTGTGGTTGGTAGTAATGTACCTGCTCTCATTTCTGATTTTATTTATATGCATCTTTTCTCTTATTCTTTTTGTCAGTCTAGTTAAAATTTTGTCAATTTTATTGGTATTCTCAAAGAACTAATTTTTGGTATTGTTAATTGCCTCTATAGCAATTCTCAGTTCTTTTATTTATGCTCTAATCTTTGTTATTTCTATCTTCTGCTTGATTTGGGATTAGTTTGCTGTTCTTTTTCTAGTTCTTCCAGGTGTACAGTTAGGTGTTTTATTTTAACTCTATCTTCTTTTGAAATGTAAGCTTTTAGGGTCATAAATTTCCCTCTCAGCACTGCCTTTGCTGCATCCCATAAGTTTTGATATATTGTCTTCATGTTTTCATTTATCTCAAGATATTTACTGATTTCTCTTGCAATTTCCTCTTTGATTCACTGATATTTTAGAGTATGCTGTTTAATCTCTATATATTTGTGAATGTTCCAGTTCACCTGTTATTGTTTTCCACCTTCATCCCTTTATGGTCAGAGAAAGTGGTTTGTATAATTTCAATCTTCTTAAATTTATTGAGTCTTGTTTTGTGACCCAACATGTGGTCTATCCAGGAGAATAATCTGTGCACACTTGAGAAGTATATATGTCGTGCTGTTTTGGGGTGCAGAATTCTGTTATGTCTGTTAGGTCTAGTTCACTTATCATATAAATCAAGTTCTCTGTTTCCTTGTCAGTCCTCAGTCTAGATCTCCTATCCAATGATGAGAGTTGTGTATTGAAATCTCCAACTATTGTTGTAGAGACATTTCTTTCTCCTTCAGTTTTGCTATTGTGTGACTCATATATTTTGGGGCAGCCTGGCTAGGTGGATAAATATTTATGATTGATATTTATTCCTAACAGACTGCCACTTTTATTAATATATGGTACCCTAATTTGTCTCTTATAACAGTTTTGCCTTTGAAGTCTATTTTGCCCAATATTAGTATAGCCACCTCAGCTCTTTTTTGGTGTCTGAATGCAATGAATATCTTTTTCCAACTTTTCACTTTCAATCTATTTTTGTCTTTGGGCCTGAGGTGTCTTTACAAACAGAACATAATTGGATCATATGTTTTTATCCATTTTGCTAATCTGTGTCTTTTCATCGTGGTGCTTAATCCATTAACATTCAATGTTATTACTGTAAAGGCATGTACTTCAGCCATTTTTTCCTTTTTTTTTTATATTTCAGCTTTTAATTACCTTTACTGATAATCTTCATTTCTATACTCTACTCCAAGCCTCTTTCTCTTATTTTTTCCTTTCATCCTGCAGAACTCCCTTTACTCTTTCTTGTATGACAGATCTCTCTTTCACAAACCCTCTCAGTTGCTGCGTACCTGTGAACACTTAAAACTCCCCCTCACTTTTTTAGCATTTATTTTTTATTGTATTTTTTTGAAGATACATAGATCACAAAAAATATTACATTAAAACATATAAGAGGTTCCCACACACCACACACCCTACTACCAAACTCCTCCTAAATCAACAGCTTCTTCATCATTGTGGCACATTCATAGCATTTGGTGAATATATTTTGGAGCACTGCTGCACCACATGGATTATAGTTTACTTTGTAGTTTAAACTCTCCCACAGTGCATTCAGTGGGTTGTAGCAGGAAATATAATGTCCAGCATCTATTCCTGCACTATCATTTAGGACAAATCCAAGTCCCCAAAACGCACCCATATCCCATCTCTTCTTCCCTCCCCCTTCCCTCAGCAAATACTGTTGCCATTTTCTACATATCAATGCTACAGTTTTTTCGATTACTAGTCACAATAATTCTATAGTAGAATAACATTAAGTCCACTATAATCCCTATTTTATTCCTCCATCCTGTGGACCCTGTGATGGTAATGTCTACTCCACATTCATTGAGAGGGATCTTAGATCTCATATGGCTGAAGGATGTGATTCTCCTGCTTAGAGTTGTAGGAATTCTTGGTTCGCTGGTATGGTGGTTGACATCTTCACCTCCCTGTTAGATGACCTGGGAAAGTCCAATGAATTGGAGAGTAGGAATTGCAACTCTTTTGAGGCTCAGGACCCGGGTGGAACATAGCCAGTCCAGAGATTTGAGTCTCTTGAGTATAAACAAACCCCAGTGCCAACCCATAGGTTCAGTAAAAGTGACAGAAGAGGCATATGTAGAAAGATTAAATCTGAGTCCAACTCCATTACACTCAGGAGCACAAATTCCAAAGTGGTACCATTGAAAAGGCACTGAACTCCAGAGACAACTGCCATGACCATAGAACTTGTGTGTCTACATTGCCCTCAGCAGCACCAGTAGTTGGGGTTGTATCTACTTTGGCTGTCTCTGGAATCCTGCTGAGGAGTGTGTAAGTGTGTCCTCTCTGATGACCTCCTGACACTTTTTTGAAGACTCTTAGCCATATAAACTAATTGTGTTTACCATTTCCCCCTTTTATTCAAGGCCTTCTTCTAGTTGCATCACCAATTAGTGATTGGTAGTAATCCCTTTGTGCCAGGGAGGCTCATCCCCAGAGGACATGTCCCATGCTTGGGGGAAGGTAATGCATTTACATGCTGAGTTTGTCTTAGAGATTGGCCACATTTAACCAACATGGAGGCTCTCAGGAGGTAACTCTTAGGCATCCTGCAGCTATAGGTCTAGTTGAAATTTCAGGCAAACAGACTCATAAGCATAGTCATCAGTATCAAGGTCTCATCATTGGATCATCTGTCTTCACTGGTCTTTGCTCTTGAATTTGGGGGATTGTTGCTGTTCCATTGGTGAATGTGAAACAGTTCCCCTGGCTAGGGACTCAGCACTCCCTCAGTTATCATTTGTAACTGTAACTACTATGAAAATACCCAATGACTATCTGAATATTTTTATCTACCCTATATATATGCCTTGGAGAACTCCCTCCCAACCATGTGTCACCCATCAATAACACTTCACATCAGCATTCTTCCCCTGCCATAGTTGAACCCCTCTGTGGTTTAAAACTTCTTAAAAAATGGAGCCTATTATATCACAAAATTCAATTAATGGGAAAATGAAATAGTAATGGTAGTTTTAAAGATTAGAAATAGAATACATAATAATTTAGAAAAAGTAAAATAAAGTAAAAATAAATTGGGGATATTGAAAAATGAAAAATATCATAATAATTTGTTTTTGGCATTTTGCCTTTCATCACTGTAATAGGTGTTGCCCTGTATGTACAGTGGCAGGGCAAATGCTTTCATTTCTTCCTCAGTATCTACATCCTTTTTTTTCTTCTAATTTTGAATTTTGTCTTCAAATAGTTTTAGATCACAGAGAAGTAACATATACAATATAAGGAACTTACAGTTATCCAACATCAAACACTTTTCCCCCTTCCCCAGAAATGATCTTTTTATAAGTTCTTGTTATTTTGCTGCAGCTGAAGTACAGATATTGAAACATAGCTATCAAACAAGTTTCCATTTTCATTTACATTATGGTTTGTATTTTAGGCTGTACAATTTTCTAAATTTTTAGGTACACTATGATTTACATTATGGTTTACATTTTAGCCTATAGACTTTTATACATATTTGGCGAAATTTTACATGTCATATATCCATCATTGTATGATCTTGTGGAACACTTCCATTGCTCGCCAGTTACCCCTGCTTTCAGCTATTCTATTCCTCACTACCCCTCCACTCAGGCTCTTTAGTGACAACCAATCTTCACTGCTTGAAGGACCATATTCAGAGATACTTGCAACAATGCTGAGGGCTTGACCTACTAGACCTACTAGACTGTCTTCCCACATTGGGAGAGAAACAATTCTCTCTGAGAACATCAGTCCTCCCCAGGATGTAGGTACACCTTCCCACTCATTGTATGGGTCTCCACCCAATGATATAACACACTATGAAAAGGTGAGCACTCATACACTCCCTAGAAGACTGCTCCTGGGCCAGGTGCTCATCTGTAAGTACCTTAAACAGGTAATCCTTCCTTATTATATTTTCTACAGTGTTTTCTCAACATTATAGTTTCAACCACATACATGACAATCTCCCATTTCAACTGTTCCCCACAACCCTACCCCCAATTTCTTCAGCCATCTGACCCATCCTCCAAACACTAGCCCCCCCTCAAGCCTGCAAAGCCCAACCTGATAGAATCCCTATACCCCTGGTTTATCCCTTCCCTGTACAAATACTCATCTCCACTTTATCATAGATTTCACTGATATAGGCATCAGCTCCCAAACTTCCTCTCCCCCACCCCATTTTCCTGTGAGCCTATCATCCAGTGTCTAACTCTCTGAGACAGTTTTGTTTGTTTATTACATAATAGTGAGGTCATGTTGTATTTGTCCTTCAATGCCTGACTTGCTTCATTCAACATAAGATCCTCAAGATTCATCCATGTTATCCCATGTGTATATATTGTGTTACTTCTTGTAACTGAGTAGTATTCCATTGCATGAATATACCACATTTTGTTTATCCCTTCATCTGTTGATGGGTAATTAGGTGGATTCCAACTTTTGGCAATAGTGAATAATACCACTATGAACATTTGTGTACATACATCGGTTTAGGTCTTTTTTTTCAGTTCTTTGGTGTATACACCCAGCAGTGGAATTTTTGGGTCATATGGCATATCTATAGCTCATTTTTTGAGATAACTGCTAAACTGTCCTCCAGAATGACTGGATACTTCTGCATTCCTACCAGCAGTGCATGAGTGTACCCATTCCTGCACATTCTCTCCAACACTTGTAGTTTCTGTTTTTTTCTTTTTTTTATAGCTGCCAGTCTTATGGGAATAAGATGGTATATCATCATAGTTTTGATTTGCATTTCCCTAATAGCTAGTGATTTTGAGCAACTTTTCTTGTGCTTTTTAGGCATTTGTGTTTCTTTGGAGGAGCATCTGTTCAAATCTATTGCCAATTTTTTAAATGGGTTTTTTTTTTTCTTTTTCTTTTTGAGATATAGGAGTTCTTTATATATGCAGGACATTTGTCTCCTATCAGATATATGGTTAACAAATATTTTCTCCCATTGGGTAGGCTCTCTTTTCACTTTCTTGACAAAGTCTGTTGAGGTGCAAAAGGCTTTAATTTTGAGGAGGTCCCATTTATCTATTTGTTCTTTTGCTGCTCGTGGTCTGGTTGTAAAGTTCTTTTTTTTTTTTTTAAAGATTTATTTATTTATTTAATTTCCCCCCCCTCCCCTGGTTGTTCTTGGTGTCTATTTGCTGCGTCTTGTTTCTTTGTCTGCTTTTGTTTCTTTGTCCGCTTCTGTTGTCGTCAGCGGCACAGGAAGTGTGGGCGGCGCCATTCCTGGGCAGGCTGCACTTTCTTTTCACGCTGGGCGGCTTTCCTCACAGGCGCACTCCTTGCGCGTGGGGGCTCCCCCACGCGGGGGACACCCTTGCGTGGCACGGCACTCCTTGCGCGCATCAGCACTGCGCATGGCCAGCTCCACACGGGTCAAGGAGGCCTGGGGTTTGAACCACGGACCTCCCATATGGTAGACGGACGCCCTAACCACTGGGCCAAAGTCTGTTTCCCTGGTTGTGAAGTTCTTTAAGCCATTTCCTACTACAAGTTCCTATAGATGTTTCCCTACATTGTTTTCCAAGGTCTTTGTCATCTTGACCCTTATATTTAGGGCATTGATCCATCTTGATTTGATTTTTGTATAAGGTGTGAGATAGTAATCCTCTTTCATTCTTTTGCATACGTATATCCAGTTCTCCAAGCTCCATTTGTTGAAAAGGCCATTCTCTACCAGTTGTGTATGCTTGGTGGCCTTGTCTTATATCAGATGACTGTATATATGAGGATCTGTATAACAACTCTCAGTTTGGTTCCACTGGTCAGTGTCTCTATCCTTGTGCCAATACCATGCCATTTTCACAATAGTAGCTTTGTAGTATGTTTGGAAGTCAGGTAGTGTGATTCCTCCAATTTCATCTTTCTTTTTCTATACATCTTTTGTCTATTTGGGACCTCTTTCATTTCCAAATAAATTTCATAATTATTTTTTCTAGCTCATTAAAAAATGTGTTGATTTTTATTGGGATTGCATTGAATCTGTAGATCTTTTTGGGTAGGGTAGACATTTAAATGATATTTAATCTTCCTATCCTTGAACAGGGAATATCCTTCCATTTATGTATGTCTTCCTTGAATTCCTTGAACAGTGTTGTGTAGTTTTCTGTGTATAAGTCTTTTGCATCTTTAGTTAAATTTATTCCTAGGTAATTGCTTTTTGTATTTACAATTGTAAATGGTATTTTTTTGAAGTCCATAACTTTTTTTCTCCTTCATTATTATTTTTAAATGTTACATTAAAAAATATGAGGTTCTCTTGTATCCCCACTCCTCCCACATCAACAATCCTGCCCACCACCTTGGCACACTCATTGACCTTGGCAAGTACACTCTGGAGCACTGCTGCACCACATGAATAACAGTCTACATTGTACTCTGCCCTCTCCCCAGTCCCCTCAGTGGGTTATGGCAGGATATATAATGTCCAGCATCTGTCCCTGCAACAACATTCAGGGCAACTCCAAGTCCCCAAAACACCCCCCCCCACACACACACACACATCTCTTCTTCCCTCTCCCTGCCCCCAGGCCATGGTGCCACTTTCTCCAAATCAATGCTACAATTTCTTCCATTACTAGTCAAAATAGTTCCATAGTAAAGTATCTGTAAGTCCACTCTAATCCATATTTTGTCCCTCCATTCTGTGAACCCTGGGATGGTGATGTCCACTCCACCTCTATATCAGGAGGGGACTTAGATTCCACATGGATGATGAATGCAATTCTCCTGCTTGCAGTTGTAGGCACTCTGGGTTCCCTACTGTGGTGGTGGACCATCTTCACCTCCCTGTTACCTGGCCTGGGTAAGTCCAATGAACCAGAGGGTAGGAGTTGCAAGACTGCTGAAGCTCAGGGCCCAGCTGGCACAGGGACGATCCAGAGATTCAAGTCTCCTGAGTATACACCAATCCTAGTGCCAACCACAGGTTCAATAAAAGTGACAGAAGAAGTAAGTGTAGGAAGGTCACCTTTGAGTCCAACTCAATCATACTCAGGAACGCAAATTCCCAAGTAGGGCCCACTAATATGGCACTGAATTCCAGAGTCATTTGCCATGACCATAGAACCTGTGTGTCTCCATAGCCCTCAGGAGGACCAGTACCTGAAGTTGTATCTACTTTGGCTGTCTCTGGGATGCTGCGAGATGTGTGTAAATGCAATCCCTCTAATGACCTCTTGATTGTTCTTTTGTTTTTGTCTTCTTGTGGCCTTTTTCCTTTCCAAATATATTTCATAGTTAGTTTTTCTAGTTAATTAAAAAATGAAGTGTTGATTTTTATTGAGATTGCATTGAATGTGCAGATCAATTTGGGTAGGATAGACATTTTAATGATATCTAGCCTCCCTGTCATGCACAGAGATTATTCTTCTATTTATTCAATTCTTCTTTGATTTCCTCTAACAGTGTTGTGTAGTTTTCTGTGTATAAGTCTTTTACATCTTTAGTTAAATTTATTCCTGGATATTTGATTTTTTAATTTACTATTGTAAATGTTATTTTTTCTTGATTTCCCCCTTAGATTGATCATTATTGATGTACAGAAATGCTACTGATTTTTATGCATTAAGTACCTCTTACCACTGCCTTCTCACTACATGGTTTCTGGTGAGAAATCGGTACTTAGTCTTATTGTGGTTCCTTTGTATGTGATGATTTGCTTTACTATTGCTGCTTTCGGGATTCTGTCTTTATCTTTGGCACTTGACATTCTTATTTCTTTGCACCCCAGAAATTTTCTATAGGGTATTTTCACATTGCAATACATTATGCTTCTTGGACATGTGTATTTTTTTCTTTCATAAAAAATGTCTGGCCATTAATTCCTCAAATATATTTTCTGCCCCTTTTTCCTTCTATTCTCCTTCTGGAAACCTTTAGTGCACATATTTGTGTGTTTCTTGCTGTCATTCAAATCCCTGACTCTTTGCTTAATTTTTTCTAATGTTTTCACTGTATTTTCTTTCTGTAAAATTTCAAATTTCCTGTCTTCTAATTTGCTGATACTTTCTTCTGCCTGTTCAACTCCAATTTATGTTTCTAGTATATTTTTAATCTCTACTATTGAGCCTTTCATTTCCACCATTTCTGTTATTTTTTATACTTTCAAAATTTTCTTTATCATTTCATATTTTCTTCTTAGTAATCATTATCTCTTTTGGCATATTTTCCTTCATCTCATTGAATTAGTTTAAGGGATTTGAGTGAACATCTTTGATTACTTGTTCCCAATTCTATGATTTCTCTGAAGTTTTCCTTTTTTTCTTTGACTGGGCCATACCTTCTCAATACTTATGATGGATTGCATTTTTTTTTTTTTGCTGTTGTCTATTAATCTGGTTATCTTCAATTTATGCTGAAAGTCAGTTTTTCCCTTTTGCCTATGGTTCTTTAGTTGACATTTATTAAGGCTCTTCTTTGACACTTGCATCAACTTTTTCTAGACCTTTGGAATAACCCATGTTTTACTGATCAGATTCTTTTTCAGCTTTTTTTTGTCTGATTCTTTCTCTGGGTGTTCAGTACAAAATTTAAGATTGCATTATTTGAGCAATTGTTTCACACCCAGGATGAAACCTCCTTTCTTCTGTCTCTTTTCCGTGAATATTGATCTGTTCTGTTTGTTTTTGTTTTATTGATACAGTTATTTAACACTCCTTTCATTATCTCTATCTGCTTTTGCCTGTATGGCAAATTGTGGGAAGCAAGTCACTTCAAAGAGAAGTTTCCCAATCCAGTATTTCTCAGCCAAAGTAGGGTCAGGGTCCCACCAGAGGGGCATAGATAAGTTCCAATATGCCCTGTGAGGGGAACAGGAAGGATGCCAAATCTCTTTGATGTCTCCACAAATCTGTGCTTTTCTGGCATGCTCAGCAGATGGCACTCTCCAGCAAACTGTTTCCCACAGCTCAAAGAAGGCACTGTGTCTTTTAATCTCAATTGCCTCTGCCCCTGTCAGGGGTGGGATTGAAACATTGGCTGCCACAGATGCTTTTATCTGGTATAGGTTGAGACAGTAGCTCAGAGCCATGACCCAGCAATCCAAATTTGCTAATAAAACACTTTGGTGAGTGTTCAAACTTGCCCACTATATTAGTCAGTCAAAAGGGTTGCTAATGCAAAGTACCAGAAATCTGCTGACTTTTATAAAGGGTATTTATTTGGGTAAAAGCTTACAGTTACAGGGCCCTAAAGAGTTCAACTCAAGGTTAGTTCCTCACCAAATATGTTGCCACATGTTGAAGCAAGATGGCAAGTAACATCTGCAAGGGTTCAACCTTTCTCTTTCCTCTAAGGCACCATGGGCCTAGCTTCTTACAATCTCAGTTGTAGGCTGGAGGGCTCATCTCTTTCCAGGCCTGCTCACCTGCTCAGGGATCTGGTCTCTGCAGCTGCAAACTATTAGGCAAATGATTCATCTCTCTTCATCGGACCTCTGCTGTGTCTATGGAGTAGTTTCTCTTCCTTTACGTTCTTATTTTGTGTGTGTCCATTTATATAACCCACCAAGGGGGCAGGGAATTAACCCTGAGTTACACCCTACTGACATGGTTGAATCAAAACCCTAATCTTAACATAATGCAATCAGAAACATTTCAGATGAATCTAATACAATCAAAGGGGATTACACCCAGAGGAACAGAGCAGTTTACAAACATGGTCTCTCTTTTTGGAATTCATAAATAGTCTCAAACTGCCACACCCACCCCTGTTTTGGGGAAGAGGACTTTTATTTCTCTTTCTGACAGCAGCAGACAGGGATTGGATCCCAGAGCAACCTCCCATAAGAGTAGGTGAATGGGTGCTGTTAGCCACTATGCAGAGGGAGTTACTCACATTTCTTTACTGTGGTTTATCAGCCTCTTCCTCCCATTCTTCCCTTGATACTGTTCAGTGTTCTACTCACCCCTGGGGGTCCCAGAAGAGTTGTTTCAAAGAGTTCCTGCCTTTTACTCACTGTTTTGAAGGAAGAACTAAGACTTAGAGCTCCTTACTCCAACATAGTCCCTGGAAGTTATGCCCCCATTCCTTCATTAAACTGTAGAGATTCAATTAGGGAAATGAGAAAGACTCTCCAGGAGAAAAGTGATATATGTATAAACAAAATAAAGCCAGTCCTTTTTGTAAAGATACATACAGAAATCTCAAAATAAGTCCTCTTCACTTTGGTCTAGGCAGGGATAGATTGTAGGGATATGCAGGGGAGTATTGGTAATCCACAGGCAAGGATAATGGGTTTTGGTCATGATTAAGAAATTAATGGCCAGAGAGAAGAAATCACACATCCCAACAGTAAAGGCCTTGAACTAGGTTCCTGCTGTCCTGACTTTGAATCAGATGGATTTTCAAGCAAGCTTTTATCTACTATACTACATTGACTCCTATTATCCTGGTTGGAATAGCCATGGGATTAAACAATACACATTTTCAGCAGTATCAAATTAGTAAAATTTAATTTCTCAGAACCACTTGAAATCCCATGAGCTAGTCTAAAGAAAGTGTTCACTTAAATAGGTAATTGTAGTTGAGGGACATGAGATATTGCAGAGATGGCAACACCAGATGGTACACAGCAATGGGAGGCAGCATGGGGGAAGTGAGCTTTTGGGGACCAGAGAGCCAGAAGGGGATGAAAATATGTCCTAAACAAGATTCTTATATATTTTAATCTTCCCTGTGTACTTCATTTGCCTTAGAGGAGAGCGGAGTGTGGGGAGTGCATGAATGTCTGAGATTCAGGGAAGTTGCCTTGAAATTTGCCACAGAAAGGCCACCCAATCTTGACCTCCATTAATTGACTGATGCTGAATTCTTCATTCAAACAAATTACACTTTGCATTTAAAATCACCACAGATGAGTCTTCTGTAAGCTGTGCTTCATAACTAATGAGTAATTCTTGCCTATGGATTTACCATTGGAGGGCATATGAGGTGTAGTCTATCAAATAATGGCATAGATCTTCAACTTGTTTCTATGATTTTTGTTGGTGAGTGAATTTGGCTACTCAGAGATTTCCCCATCATGGAATCTCACTAGATCTTGCCCTTGTTCCTAATCTTTAGCTTTGGATGTTGTGGCAAATTGGTATTGTTTATGAATTTCAAAAATAGATATTGGATTATATTTGTAAACTGGTTGGTTCCTCTGGGTATATTAGATTATATTGGATTCAGGTTTTACTTTTACTTGGTTAAATAAGGATTGAGGCTTTTATTGGGCCACCTCAGTATGATGTTGAGTCCCCGCCCCCTTGGTGGGTAGGAATTCATAGAGAAACTGCACCACAGAGAAGGGAGTTTGGAGTTTTGATCCTGGAGCCTGGGAAGTAAAAACATATAGAATCAGACACAAGAGGAAAGAGAGAAGTATCAAATGGACACAGTAGAGGCCCCAGGAAGAGAGATGAGCTGGCCTTGAGGAGTGAGCAGAGTTGTTGAACCTGGAGAGAAACAAGGCAGGAAGAGAGGAACCCAGGAAGCCAGAACCCTTGCATACGTCGGCAGTCATCATGCTCCAACATGTGGCAACAGACTTTGGTGAGGGAAGTAACTTATGCTTTATGGCCTGGTAACTGGGGGCTTCTACCCCAAATAAATACCCAATGTAAAAGCTAACAGATTTCTGGTATCTTGCATCAGTAACCCTTTTGCTGAGTAATACAGATGGCTTGTGCCCTGATACCTCAGTAGAGTTGCTATTTTTTAATTCCATGAAACTTAATCAGACAAAATTTTTGAAAGGCATTTCTAGGAAATAGAATAATCATTTTACCTGGTCAAGGGAGCACTTACTATCTCCAGATAGCCAAGAAACAAATTTAGGATGGCAGCTTCTGCATATTGGCAATAACACATAATACTTACTTGCTGTTAGGCTTTGATCAAGTCACTTCTCCTGAATCTAGTTTCCCTACATGAAATGGGGAATCATTTCCCTACTTCACAACATTGTGGTGTTGATTTAATAGGAAACCATATTAAAGTATGCTATAAATTATAAAGTACAGAAAGTGCTCTTAGGAGGAATAAATCCTATGCAAAGGTCAGAAATTAATGTTGAGAGTTAGAGTGTAGTGGTTTAAACCATTGGTTCTGGGATCAAACTACTTGAACTCAAATTTTGGTTCTGCCACTTATTAGCATGTTTAGGCATGCTAAACTCCCTGAGGGTCAATTTCCTCACCTGTAAAATTGGGGTATTAATAGAACATATTTCCACAAGATAGTTTTGAGGAGTAAATCGTTAATGAATATTAAGATTTTAGCACAGAACTTCTGGTGAAGATGGTAGAGTACAGAGTTCCAGGCTTCAGTCCTTCCACCAAAACAACTCTTAAACAGGCAGGATCTGTCTGAAACAACTATATTGAGACTCCTGAGGCCAGAAGAACACTCTACAGTATCCAGGGAAGAGTGGGAGGAAGAGCCTAACAAATTATGGTAAAGAATTATAAATTGCTTTTTACATTCAGCAGTGACAGGTGCCCATCCCCCTCTCTTGTGGCAGGCTACTGAAAGGACCAGCCCCTGGCTAGCTGCTGCTTACCAAAAAGGACTTAGAAATCCTCTTCCCCAAGAACAAGGTTGTGCATGGCTGATTATTGATCATGACTTTTAATCAGCAGATTTGAATTGCTGGGTCCTGTCTCTGAGGGCAGTCATTGTTTCAAACTTCCCTAGACAAAAGAAGCAGCAGTCATTGTTTGTACCCCACCCTGGGCAAAGGCAGCACCAGCTATGGTTTCAACTCTCCCTGCACAGGGGCAGAGGTGGTGGATATTTAAAGACACAGGGCTTTCTCAGAGCTGTAGGGCTAGTTAACTGAAGGGTTGCATTAGCTGGGATGGCCAGGAAAGCTCAGCTTTGGGGAGCCATTGGAGAAGTTTTTGGCATTCTTCCTGAAACCCTTAACAGGGCACTCTAGAGCCAGTCAGTACACCTTTATGGTCCCTAGCCCTGTTTTGTCTGGGAAAGACCAAATTTGGGAATCCCTCCCTGAGGTGACCCTCTTTCCAGAATTTATCCTCCAGTCAAAAACAGCTTCAGACAATGAAAAGAGTGCAAAAAATTATGGAGACCAATAGTTTGGGGCAAAGGCCTGATGGCTTCAGATGCCTAGGGGAGGGAGGTTTGCCTCCTGGAAAACAGAGGGGATGACCTAACTCCTGTCAACAAGGGACCTCCAAAACAAATAAGAAGCAAAAGCTCAGGACAAAACAGTGGCTCAGTAAGACAAGGAAAACCCTGCACACATCTTCTGCCTCATGTAGACCTTCCTAATAGGAGAACTGAAGCTCAAGAAAATCTGTCTTATCGGCAGCTGGTTACAAAACCAAGAAATGAATCATCCCATGGAATAAATCCCAGAGTTAGTATTTTAAAATATTAAATTGTACAGTGTATAAAAAAGAAGGATAAACAGCAGGAGATGATGGCACATCCAAAGGAAGAGGCTAAAATGCAGAAAATACCAATGAAGAAGACAAGAATGTGGATATACTAAACAAAGCCTTTAAAAATCATCTTAAAAATGCTCAAAGAGGGAATGAGCAAGATGGTGGCAGAGTAAGGAGCTCCTAGAATCAGCTCCTGCTACAGAGCAATTAGAAAACACCCAGAGCTCTCTGTAGCTAGATGAAGCACCTGTTTGGGGGCTTCAGGAGACCAGAAGAACATCCTACAACATCCTGGAAGGAGTGGAGGTAGAAGACTGCCCATCGGCAGAGAAGACTCATAAGTAGAGAGCTCCACACCCTGGAGGCTAGTGCCAATCCTTCCCTGGAAGCACAAATGGCCTCAGGGGCTATTCTGCAGCTGGAATTGAAAGCTCCACTTCCTCAAAACGTGGGGAGGAAGAGATGGTTGGGCACCAATTTCAGCTACTGATGTGTAAATTCAATGGGCTACAGTGTAATACTGAGAACAGCTAAAGGTTGAAACTGTCCAAGTCAGAAAGAGGCAGAGGAGGAAGGGGCATGAAGCTTCATCAGTCTCTCTGGACAACTACAGTCTAGGCCTACACTTGGATTATTCCACACAGCTGTGACACTGTCCCTGCCCCTGGCAAAGGAGAAAGTTGGAAGAAGTTTCATTGGTCCCTGGTGCAAAGAGGGCAGCTTGAGGCTCCACAGCTCACAGCACTGACTACATCCTTGGCTCCAACTGTACAACCACCAAGGGAGAAAGGATAGGAAGCCATAAATTAAAGAGAGAACCTGTACCCAGAAAAAATACTCTAGTATGCCAGATGCAAAGATACCAATAAAAAATTGCAATGCACACCAAGAAACAGGAAACTATGACCCCATTAAAGGAACAAGATAAGCCTCCAGATGACATAAAGGAGTTGAGAAAACTAATCATAGATGTTCAAACAAATCCCCTTAATACATTCAATGAGATAGCTAAAGTGATTAAGGATATTAACAAGATATTGGATAAGCACAAAGAAGAATTTGAAAGCATACATAGAAAAATAGCAGATCTTATGGGAATGAAAGGTACATTCAATGAAATTAAAAAAAACATTGGAATCATATAATAGCAGATTTGAGGAGGCAGAAGAAAGGATTGGTGAGCCTGAAGAAATGGCATCTGAAAGTGAGCATACAAGAGAACAGATGAAGAAAAGAGTGGAAAAAATTGAACAAGGTCTAAGGGAAGTAAAGGACAGCCAAAGACATGCAAATATATGGGTCATGGGTGTCCCAGAAGGAGAAGAGAAGGGAGAAGGGGCAGAAGGGATATTTGAAGAAATAACGGTAGAAAGTTTCCCAACCATATTGAAGGATGTAGATATTCTTTTCCAAGAAGCACAATGTGCTCCTATCTGAAAAAATCCAAATAGACCAACTCCAAGACACATACTAATCAGAATGTCAAATGCCAAAGACAAAGAGAGAATCCTGAGACCAGCAAGAGAAAAGCCATGTATAACATATAAGGGATATCAAATAAGATTAAGTGCTGATTTCTCACCAGAAACTATGGAGGCAAAAAGACAGTGGTCTGATATATTTAAGATACTACAAGAGAAAAAATTCCAGCCAAGAATACTATATCCAGCAAGACTGTCTTTTAAAACTGAGGGCAAAATTAGAATATTCACAGATAATCAGAAACTGAGATAATTTCTAAGCAAGAGACCAGATTTTCAGGAAATACTAAAGTGTGTGCTAGAGCCTGAGAAGAAAAGGCAGGAGAAAGGGGCCTGGAGGAGAGCCTAGAAATGAAGATTATATCAATAAAAGTAACTAAAAGTGTCAAAAGAGTGGTGAAAACAAAATATGACAGATAAAACTCAAATAGTCAGGAATAAACTTAACCAATTATGTAAAGCACTTGCATTCAGAAAACTGCAACTCAATGTTAAATCAAAAAAGCCCTAAATAACTGGAAGAACATCTCATGCTCATGGATTGGAAACTAAATATCATTAAGATGTCAATTCTACTCAAATTGATACACAGATTTAATACAATCCTGATAAAAATTCCACCAACATTAAAGAAAAAATTGAACATATGATCATTGAATTTATTTGGAAGAGTAAGTGATCCTGAATAACCAGAAACATCACAAAAGGAAAAGTGAACCCTCATCTCCAGACATTAAATCATAATGCCTACCAATAGTGGTAAAAACAGCATGGTAATGGCCTAAAGACATATAATAGACCAATGGAACCAAATTTATGGTTCAGAAACAGACCCTCACAGGTATGCTCACGTGGTTTTTAACTAGCCTATCAAACTCACACAGCTCGGGCAGAATAATCCATTCAAAAAATGGTGCCAAAAGAATTGGATATCCATAGCTGAGAGAAGGAAAGAGGACCCCTATCTCATACCTTATCCAAAAATTAACTTCAAATGGATCAAAAAATTAAAAATAAAAGCAATAACCATAAAACTTCTAGAAGAAATTATTGGAAAATATCTTCAAGACCTGGTGGTATGTGGTAGATTCTTAAAGGAGATAAGAGGAGGACTGAGTGGACTACTGATGTTTAATGTATGTAGAAATTTTAATTAGCTTTACTGTAATAGTGTGGAAATGTTTAGAGTGGATGATGACACACAGTGGGTAACAGCTAGTTTATAAATGGTGATGTGACTGAAAATGGTAGTCTAGTTATGTAAATGCCAATTGACAGAATGCTAGAGAATAATCTAGGAAATGGATAGCACAGTAAACAAAGAGGTGGATGAGAATTGTGGTTGATGGTACACATGCAAGAGTGTCCTTTGTTAACTAGAACAAATGTATATCACTACTGCAGGGTGTTGGGAATGTGGAGAAGTGTAGGAAAAATACAGCTGTAGAGACCTATGGACTGTGGTTATTAGTAATAATATAATATTCTTGCATCTATGTGAAAAATGTACTGTATTGATAATGAGGCAGTATGGAAAATATGAGCCAAATGTACACTATGGGCATGGTAACAATCAGATGATATTATTTTATCTGTAGCAAGTGACACACCACATTGCTAAAGGATATTGGGAAAATAGTGACTAAACAATATGACAGTCTACATAATGAGAGAGAAGAAACAAACAAACAAACAGAAGTACTGGAGTTGAAGACCACAATAAATGAAAAGGGAAATTCTTAGGAGGGTTTCAAGTATAGATTGTCACTGGCAGATAAAAGAGTCAGTGAACTTGAAAACAAGACACTTGAAATGAGTCAGGCCAAGGAGCAGAAAGACAAAACAAATATTAAAAGTGAAAATTGACAAAGACACTTCTAGGACACCATCAAGCACTCCAACACAGACTTTATGGACATCTGAGAAGGAGAAGAGAAAAAGGGGCAAAAGGAATAGTCGAAGAAATAATGACAGAGAACTTCCAAAACTTAGCAAAATATATGAATATACACATCAGAGAAGCTCAGAAAACAGGATAAACATGACTCAAATCAGAGTCTTACCAGCAAATCTGGAAGAATTAGGAAAAGAAGAGCAAATGAAAACAAAATCAAACAGGAGAAAATAAGTAACAAAGATTAACATGGAGATAAATGAAATAGAAAACAAACAATAGAGACAATCATCAAAACCAAATTTGGCTCTTTGTAATGATAAATAAAATAACACACTTTTATTAGACTGACAAAGAAAAAAAAGATAAAGGATACAAATAATGAAAATCAGAAATGAAAAGGGGGATATTACTGCGACCTGGCTGAAATAAAAAAAAAATACTATAAGTGGATACCATGAAAAAGTGTATGCCAATAAATTAAATAACCTAGATGAAATGAGGAGTGGGGTGAGGGGGGTGGGGGGATATATGGGGACCTCATTTTTTTAAATCTAACATTAAAAAAATAAATAAAGTGAAGGCAAAAAAAGAGAAGAAATAGAAGATCTAAACAAAGCAATTAACTTGTTTAAACATTAAAACAATAATCAAGAACATCCCATCAAAGAAAAGCCCAGGACAGATGGTTTCACCAGGGAATTCTACCCAACTTTCCAAAAAGACATAACTCCAATTATGCTCAAATTTTTCCCAAATTTTGAATAGGAAGAAACATACCATAACTCATTCTATGAGGCCAATATCATCCTCATACCATAACCAAATAAAGGCACCAGAGGAAAAAAAAACCAAAATTACAGAGCAATATCTTTTATGAATATAGTTGCAAAAATCATCAACAAAATGCTAGCAAAATGAATTCAAACACATATTAAAAGAATTATATACAACATGATCAAATGGGATTTATTTGGCATGCAAGGTTGGTTCAACGTAAGAAAATCACATCAAATTAACAGAATGAAATGGAAAAAACACATAACAATCTCAATGAAGGCAGAAAAGGCAATTGACAAAATACAGCAATCTTTCTTGATAAAACCATGTAGAACACTAGGAATAGAAGGAAAGTTAATCAACAGGGAAAAGGGCATATATGAAAAGTCCATAGCTAACATCATAGGAATGGTGAAAGACTAAAAGCTTTCCCTCCGAGATCAGAACAAGACAAGGATGCCCACCATCACCATTGTTATTCAACATTGTACTGTAAATTCTTGCCAGAGCAGTTAGGCAAGGAAAATAAATAAAAGCCATCCAAATTGGAATGGAAAAAAATAAAACTTTCCCCATTTGAAAATGATATGTTCCTATATACAGAAAATCCTGAAAAATACACAACAAAGCACCCAGAGGTAATAAATGAGTTCAGCAAAGTGGCAGGCTACAAGATCAACAGCCAAAAAAACCAGGAGTGTTTCTATACACAAGCAATGAACAAACAGAAAAAAAATCAAGAAAAACATTCCATTCACAATAGCAACAAAAAGAATCAAATATCTTGGAATAAACCTAACCAAAGATGTAAAGGACTTGTACACAGAAAACTAAAAAAATTGCTAAAATGATTTAAAGAAGGCCTAAAAAACAAAAAGACATTCCCTTTCTTGGATTGGAAGAGTAAATATTGTAAAAATGTCAATACTACCCAAAACCACTTATAGATTCAATGCAATTCCAATAAAAATTTGAACAACCTTATTTGCAGAAATGGAAAAACCAATTGTCAAATTTATATTGAAGGGTGATCTCACTCTCCATCATGGCGGTGGTAGATTAGGACCATGAATCTAAGCAGTCACCACTGCTGGGGCACCCTGTCGGAAGCAACTGATGCTGCCACTGCATCTTTCATCTCTTCTGAGGCAGCAGCCAGGGCTAGGGCCAGGTTTTGCACGTCTGTAAGTAGACTTGTTTGGAGCAGTGCCAGCCAACTCAATGTCATCCTCTACTGTTGTGCCGGTAGTATCTTACTGTGAAAAAAAGTATGCTGTTCTCAGCTACTTGGTACTCCTCTCAAGAGAGAAACTACAAGAGCAATATCTTTCCTCACCCCAAAGGGTTCAACCAGATGTAGTTTCACTATCTGTGAATTAAGACGATCTATTAAAAGTTAAAACTGAAATTGAAGAAGAGCTGAAATCCCTGGACAAAGAAATTTCTGAAGCCTTCCCCATCACAGGCTTTGACTGTCATCCCTCCCCAGTGCTCAGCTCTACTAACCCAGAAAGATCAATAGAAGACTGCATGGCCCATCTTGGAGAAAGAGTGTCAAAGGAACTGAAAGAGACTTTGCATAAAACTTTACAAATACTCCTCTGCCAATCAGTGACATATCAGGCACATTGGGAATAAACACTGGAGATTTCAGTTCCTGCCAGAAGCTGGAATAAGATTTTGGTACCTCTGGTTTTGCTACAACAAATGCTTTTGGAGTTTACCAAATGTGCTCAAGAATCTTTTAGTGCACTACTACAGTTTAACATGACATATCTGGAAGAGTATGCCGTGAAGTACAACATTCAGCAAGGTGGCTACTGTCTTTCATCTTGAGTGAGAGGAGGAAGAATACCCTGGGGTCATTGTAGAAGGCAGTAATGACACTTATATCCTGTCCAGTGCCAACTCTGGGTAAGTCATTCCCCCAGAGTCTCCAGCTGTGACCACAACATGTCAGTCAGAAAGCTTACCTGTTTCATTATCAGCCAGCCAGAGCTGACAAACAGAGAGTCTCGTAGTGTCCCTTGGTCTTGAGTTCTGGCAACAGACAGCAATGGATCCTGAAGAAGTAAAAAACTTAGATAGCAGTGGAGTTGGAAAGAAGAGTGAAAACAACTCTTCTAATTCTAACATTGTGTGTGTGGAAAAAGAAGAAATATTGGAGGGCATGGAAGAGGCTGCTATGGCTTCTGTAGTCCTGCCAACCAGTGAGCCACCAGAGGCATTCACTGAAACCTCAGCCGCCTTGCTTCCACTTATCACTGCCACTTCCTTGCTGGAGGAGATAGAAATGGATACAGAAAAGATTGCAGTTGAGAAAGCCAACCCTACCACATCTTTGCAGAACTTGATGAAGAAGAGGTGAAAGCAGCAACAAGAGAACCTATTGAACTTTAGGAGGTGCTAGTCCCTGGCATCCATAAAATCACTGCTGTGTGATTTTACTTATCAGGAAAGACATTCTTATGGCAGAGTCCTCCCATGCTGGAGAAGAGAAGGCCTACCCCCTGTCTGAGGGCAAGTCAGTTTTGCTGCTTGGAGGGGTTGCTGCAGTTGCCACCCTAGCTGTGGCAGTGAGGGTGGAACAGACTCTGAGAAAGAAATACCTCTTTCCAAAAGAGAAAGAAGAAACGAAGATTTTAAGGTTTTAGTGGTAGTGACTGGAATTTGAACCACCAGCCGCTGATGACATTTGTAGAACAATCAGATCATTGAGGACTTCTGCTAAGTAGGCCAGTGGATTTATTTATACATTAGTGCTTGAGGTAGAGGATGTTCCTTTTTGTCCTCTCTTTCTTAGGCCTGTAGTGTGAGGGCTACTCTCCCTTTATGTCTCAGCTGTCTCTCAGGTACTGCACTGCTCCTCTTCATCCCAGGTTCTGTCTAAGGTCCTGTGGCAGAGGGCTTGCTCTGTACTTCTATACTCAGATCCTTCAAATCTCCAAAAATTCAATTTTTTTGCTTTTTGTTTTTTTAAAGATACATAAATCACAAAAATGTTACAGTAAAAAATATAAGAGGTTCCCATATACCCCACACCCCACCCCCATCCCAAGGCTGCCACATCAACAACCTCTTTCATCATTGTGGTACATTCATTGCATTTGGTGAATACACTTTGGAGCACTGCTGCACTGAATGAATTATAGTTTACTTTGTAGTATACACTCTCCATCAGTCCATTCAGTGGGTTATGGCAGGATACTCCCAACAGTCCCACCTTGTAAAGATGCTTTATTTAGGAATCTTCTTAAAAATTAAGTAAATATAGAATAAAATGAATGAATAAAAGGAGTGAATAAAATCAATGAAATGAAAGAATGAAAATAATAAAATAAAACCTATGGTTCCCTGCCTATGAGTGCAAGGGCACATAAACCTGGTCAGAGAGATATTTGTCACATTTAGAAGCAGTAGGATGACATACCTGACCTCCCAATGTCTCCTCCAGCCCTGTGCATCTATGGTCACCGTCCTGACATTATAGTTACTTGCCAGCAGCATCTCTGTTGTTGGAAGATTGCCACCTAGGAGTCAGGACTGATATGTTTTCCCCAAACCTGGCCTCAGTCTCCCTAGTGGGTATCCAGATCCTAAGCACGTCACTTGCCATATGGTAAGGATTTCCATACATGGGCTTACAAAACCAATAGATTCATAACTCATAAATACAGAAAGGTTCTTAAATAGTATTGAAATAAAAACTGGGAAAACAGAGACTTGAATTTCAAGACTGAGACTACCCCTGAGATGCTATTTTGGCTTTCAGAATTCAAGGAGAGCAGCTTCTTTGCCCTAACTCTTCACAGAGATTAACCAAAATTATCCCAATCAGTACATGTTAGCTGTGTTAGTCTAAATTCCTTTCATCTGGCTTGATCCTACCCCTAAAGAAGTGGTGGAACTGTGTCCTTTGATGCTTGAGGGTCACAGGGTCACTAAGCAGGACACACATTTTTTTGTCTATGTTTTTAATATTACATTCAAATATATGAGGTCTTCATATACCCCCCACACCCCTTCACTCCACTCCTCCCCCCATAGCAACAATCTCCTTCATCATCATTAGACATTCTTTGCATTTGGTGAATACAACTCTGAGTACTGCTGCAACTCATGGTCAATGGTCCACATCATAGCCCACACTTTCCCACACCATCCAGTGGGCCATGGGAGGACATACAATGTCCGGTAACTGTCCCTGCAGCACCACGCATGACAACTCCAAGTCCCGAAAAGGCCTCCACATCTCATCACTTCCTCCCATTCCCCACACCCAGCAGCCACCACGGCCACTTTCTTCACACCAATGACACATTTTCTTCAATTACTAATCACAATAGTTCATGAATAGAATATCAGTAAGTCCACTCTAATCCATATTCTATTCCTCCATCCTGTGGACCTTGGGATGGTTGTATCCACTCCACATCTATATCAAGAGGGAGCTTAGATTCCAAATGGATGCTGGAAGCAATTCTCCTGCTTTCAGTTGTAGGCACTCTTGGCTCCATGGTGTGGTGTTTGACATTCTTTAACTCCATGTTAGCTGAGTAGGGTAAGTCCAATAAACCAGAGTGTAGGAGCTGAAGTCTGTTGAGGCTCAGGGCCTGACTATCATATGGTCAGTCCAGAGATTCAGATCCCCTGGGTATATATTAAACCCAAGCACCAACTACAGTTCTGGTAAAAGTAACAAGAGAGGCTTGTGAAAAAAGATCACATCTGAGTCCAGCTCCATCACACAGAAACAAAAATTCCAAAGAAGGGCCAACTGACATGGCATTGAACTCCATCTGCCATGACCATAGAACCTGTGGGTCTATGTAGTCCTCAGAAGAACCAATGCCTAGGGTTGTATCTACTTTATCTGTCTCTGGGACTCTGCTGAGGTGTGCATAAGGGCAAACCATCTGATAACCTCCTGGCTCTTTTTCAGAGACTCATAGCCATATAAACTCATTTGTCCTTTCCTTTTCCCCCTTGATTCCGGTCAAAAAGCATGTTTAACTCCTGGTATTATATGTAGACTGAGATATTCTGCTGGTCCGAGTTGACCCTTTTATTCAAGGTCATTTTCTAGGTACATCATCAGCTGGTACTTGGTAGTAATCCCTCAGTGCCAGGGAGGCTCATCCCCAGAAGTCATGTCCCACACTGGGGGGAAGGCAACGCATTTACATGCTGAGTTTGGCTTCGAGACTGGCCACATTTAAGCAACACAGAGGCTCTCAGGAGGTAACTCTTAGGCACCCTGCAGCTCTAATCCTTGTTCTTATTTCAGGTGCACAGGCTCACAAGCATAGTCATTAGTATCAAGGGCTCATTGTTGGACCTTCCTTTTTTTCTGTTCTTTGTCGTTGCACTTAGGGGATTGTTCCTATTCCTTTAGGGACTGTGATAGAGCTCCCCTGGCTAGGAACTCAGCACTCCCTCAGTTGTTTTTAATCGTATCCACTGTGAAAATTTCCAAACATTTTTATGGACTCTGGATATATGCCCTGGAGAACTCCCTCCCAATCATGTGTCCCCTGTCAATAACATCCCACACCAGTATTACTCTGCTGCCATTGTTGAACTTCTCTCTGATCCAAAACTTCCTGAAAAGTGAATCCCAATATATTGCCATTGCCATGTTCCCTTAATAGAAAAATGGAATATAGTGATGATTTTAAAGGTTAGATATAGAATACATATTAATTTGGGAAAATTATGGTAAAAATAAATTGGGGTATCAAAAAATTAAAAAATGTGAAAGGTTTGTTTCTGATGTTTTGCCTTCCATCACTGCAATAAGTGTTGCACTGTATGCAAATTGGCAAGGCAACTACTCCTGTCTTTTCCTCAGTGTCTATGTCCTATCTTTTTCTTCTCTTTTTTCTAGCTATTAAGCTTATCTTCACAAGAGTTTTAGATCACAGTAAATCATATATACAATACACAGTACTCCCACATATCCAACATAAAACCTTTTCCCTTCCACAGCAATAAAGTTTTTACATATTCATATTATCTTTACTGAAACTGATGTACAGATATTGAGACAATAGCTTTCAAATGAAGTAACATTTGTGTTTACATTGTGGTTTATATTTTAGACTATACAATTTTCTAAATTTTTAGTTATCTTATGTTTTACATTATGATTTACATTTTAGCCTATCAGCCCCTATATATTTTTGGTGTAATTTTACATGTCTTATATCCTACCTTGCGTACTCTTCTGAAACACTTCTATTGCCCATACAGTTACATTGGTTCCATCTATTCAATACCTCTTCCCCCGCCCCTTAG
The DNA here is from genome assembly GCF_030445035.2 of Dasypus novemcinctus. Classification (NCBI taxonomy): domain Eukaryota; kingdom Metazoa; phylum Chordata; class Mammalia; order Cingulata; family Dasypodidae; genus Dasypus; species Dasypus novemcinctus. Next base: position 145,893,490 of record NC_080704.1, on the reverse strand, counting down.
GGCCCACAGTGACAGTCAATCTTCATTGCTTGAAGGGCCATGTTCAGAGATACTTGCAACAGTGTTGATGGCTTGACATGCTCAACTGCCCTAATGCACTGGGAGCCACCATTTCTCTTGAAAGATACATTTCCTTCTATTTGATGGTATCAGTCCTCCCCAGGATGTGGGTATACTTTCTCCTTCATTATATGGGTCTCTATCCAAAGATATAACCCATTATGGCAAAATGAGCATTCACATATTCCCTAGGAGCCTGTCCTGCATCAGATTATCCCCTTTATTCATCTTAAACAGGTAAATTTCCTAATTATATTTTTGAAAAGTTTTTTTAGCATTAAACTCAACAAAATACCTGACAATCTCCTATGTTTGTATGTTGCAATATTACCCATCCTCCCATCCCTAGCCCCCCTCAAGTCTGCAAAGCCCCACCCAAATGTAACCCTATGCCTCCATTTTATCCCTTCCTTGTATAAATACTTACCTCCAACATATCATAGATTTCACCCTTGTAGGTGTCAGCTTACATCATTCCTCTACCCCGCAATTTCCTATAAGCCTATCATCCAGTCACTAGCTCTCTGAGGTAGCTTTGTTTGCTTATTTCATATCATTAAGGTCATGTAGTATTTATCCTTCAATGCCTGGGTTGCTTCATTCAACATAAGGTTCTCAAGATAACATAAGGTTATCACGTGTTTGTAGTATATTTGTTCTTAAAGCCGAGTAGTATTCCATTGTATGTATATACCACATTTTATTTATCCATTCATCACTTGATGGGCATTTGAGTTGATTCCAACTTTTAGCAATAGTCAACAATGCTGCTATGAACATTGGTGTGCATATATCTTTTTTTGGCCTTGTTTTCAGTTCTACTGAGTATATACCCAGCAGTGGAATTGCTGGGTCATATGACAAATCTAATGTTAGTTTTTTGAGAAACCGCCTGACTGTCCTGCAGAATGGTTGGATCCTTCTGCATTCCCACCAGCAGTGGATGAGTGTTCCCATTCCTCCACATCCTCTCCAGCATTTGTTGTCTTCTGTTTTTTTCACAGCTACCAATCTTATGGGTGTAAGATGGTATCTCATTGTAGTTTTGATTTACATTTCCCTGATAGCTAGAGATTTGGAGCATTTTTTCATGTGCTTTTTAACCATTTATATTTCTTCTTTGGAGAATTGTCTATTTAAATGTTTTCACCATTTTTCAAATGGGTTGTTTATATTTTTATTTTCAAGATATAGGAGTTATTTATATATGCAGGGTATAAGTTTCTTATTTGATATATGGTTACCAAATATTTTCTCCCATTGTGTAGGCTCTCTTCATTTTCTTGAAAAAGTTCTTTGAGGTTCAGAAGTCTTTAATTCTGAGGAGATCACATTTATCTATTTGTTCTTTTCCTTTTGTGCTTTTGGTGTGAAGTTCATGAAGCCATTTCCTATTACAAGGTGTTGTAGATGCTTCCCTACATGGCTTTCCAAAATCTTTATGGTCTTGGCTCTTATATTTAGATCTTACATTTAGATCTTATATTTGATCCATCTTGAGTTGATTTTTGTATAAGGTGTGAGATGGTAATCCTCTTTCATTCTTTTACATATGGATATCCAGTTCTCCAGGCACCATTTGTTGAATGGGCCATTCTCTCCCAGTTAAGAGGGTTTGGTGGCTTTATCGAATATTGTATGACTGTATATATGAGTATCTATATCAGAACTCTCAATTTGGTTCCATTGGTCTGTGTTTCTCTCCTTGTGCCAATACCATGATGTTTTCTCTACTGTAGCTTTGTAGTATGTTTTGAAGTCTGGTAGTGTGATTCCTTGAATTTCGTTTCTCTTTTTCAGTATGTCTTTGGCTATTTGGGTCTGGTTTCCTTTCCAAATAAATTTCATAGCTAGTTTTTCTAGTTCCTTAAAGAATGCTGTATTAATTTTTATTGGGATTGCATTGAATTTGTAGATCAGTTTTGGTAGGATAGACATCTTAATAATATTTAGTCTTCCTATCCATTTATTTAGATCTTCTTTGTTTTCCTTGAATGCTGTTGTGTAGTTCTCTGTGTATAAGTTTCTTACATTTTAGTTAAATTTATTCCTAGATATTTGAAGTTTTTATTTACTATTGTAAATGGTATTTGTTTCTTGATTTCCTCCTGAGCTTGCTCATTATTGGTGTTCAGAAATGCTACTGATTTTTGCACATTTATCTTATAAACTGCGACTTTACTAAACGCATTATGATTTCTAGAAGCTTCGTTGTAGACCTCTCAGGGTTTTCTATGTATAGGATCATGTCATCTGCAAATAATGAAATTTTGAATTCTTCCTTTCCAATTTGAATGCCTTTTATAACTGGTTCTTGTCTCAGTGCTTGAGCAAGTACTTCTAAGACAATGTTAAATAGAAGGGGTGAGAGTGGGCATCCTTGTCTTGTTCCTGATCTTAGAGGAAGGATTTTAGGATTTCGCCATTGTAAACAATGTTGGCTGTGGGTTTTTCATATATACTCTTTATCATGTTAAAAAAATTTCCTTTTATTCCAATCATTTGGAGTGTTTTTATCAAGAAAGTGTGCTGTATTTTGTCAAATGCTTTTTCTGCATCTATAGATATAATCATGTGATTTTTTTTTCCTTCCATCTGTTTATATGGTGTTTTACATTGATTGATTTTCTTATGTTGAACCATCCTTGCATACCCAGAATAATCCCATTGGTCATGGTATATAATTCATTTAATGTGTTGTTGAATATGTTTGGCACTTATTTTGTTGAGTATTTTTGCATCTAGGTTCATTAGAGAAATTGGTCTGTAATTTTTCTTCCTGTGGTGTCTTTGTTTGGCTTTGGTACTAGGGTATTTTGGCATCATAGAATGAGGTAGGTAATGTTCCTTCTGTTTCGATTTTTTGGAATTGGTGTTAGTTCTCTCCGGAATGTTTTGTAGAATTCACCTTGAAGCCATCTGGCCCTGGGTTCTTCTTAGTTTGGACATTTATTAATGACTGATTCTATCTCTTTACTTGTGATTGCTTTGTTGAGATATCAATTTCTTCTTTCGTCAATATAGGCTGCTTGTATGTTTCTAGGAATTTTTCCGTTTCCTCTGAATTGTCCTTTTTGTTGGAATATAGTTTTTCAAAGTACCCTCTTATGATAGTCTTTATTTCTGTGGGGCCAGTGGTGATATCTCCTTTCTCATTTCTTATTTTGTATTTTTGCATCTTCTCTCTTTTTTTCTTTGTTAGTCTAGCTAATGGTTTGTCAATTTTATTTATCTTCTCAAAATACCAGCTCTTGGTTTTGTTTATGTTTTCAAGTGCTTTCTTATTTTCTATTTCATTTAGTTCTGCTCTTATTTTTTTTAAGTCTGTCTTTCTTCTTCCTGTGGGGTTAATTTGTTGCTTTTTTACTAAGTCCTCCAAATGTGCAGTTAGTTTTTCAATTTTTGCTCTTTCTTCTTTTTTGATTTATGCATTTTATGGCTATAAATTTCCCTCTCAGGACTGCTTTTGCTGCAACCCATAAGTTTTGGTATGTTGTTTTATCATTTTCATTAGTTTCAAGGTAGTTATCAATTTCTTTTGAGATTTCCTCTTTCACCCACTGTTCTTCCTAGAGTGTGCTGTTTAGTTTCCATATCTTCATGTGAAATCTGGCCCTCTGGCCCTTGCAGATTTCAAGCTTCACTCCACTCTGATCAGAGATATTATTTTGTAGGAATACAAACTTTCTGAATTCATTGAGCCTTTCTTTGTGGCCAAGCATATGGTCTGTCTTGGAGAATGATCCATGTGCCCTTGAGAAAAATGTAAATATCTATATATGTCTATTAGATCCAGATCCTCTAATATACTGTTCAAGGTTTTTGCTTCTTTAGTGTTTCTCTTTTTAGGTGTTCTGTCCAAAGTTGATAGTGGTATATTAAAGTCCCCCACTATAATTGTAAAGGGATCTGTTCTTCCATTTAGTTTTTCCAGTGTTTGTCCGATGTATTTGGAGGCGCCCTTGTTAGGAGCAAAAATATTTATGATTGTTCATTCTTCTTGAGAGATCGCTGCTTTCACTAATATATAGTATCCTTCTTTGTCTCTCACAATTTTTTTTTTTTGCATTTAAAGTCTATTTTGTCTGATATTAATATAGCTACTCCTGCCTTTTTTTTGGTTATTGTTTGCTTGTAAGATTGTTTCCAACCATTCATTTTCAACCTTCATGAATCCCTGGGTCTAAGATGTGTTTCATGTAGACAGCATAAAGATGGGTCATATTTCCTTATCCAATCTCCCAGTCTGAATCTTTTGATACTTGAGTTTAATCCATTGACATTCAGTGTTATTACTTTCAAGGAATTATTTACGTTAGCCATATTTTGATTGGACTTTTGTTTGTCATATTTTTCCCCTTCTCTTTTTGACTTTTTTGTTGCTCTTCCACTCTCCTCCAACTCTGCCTGTCCTGTTTTTCCTTTCTTCCTGCAGAACTCCCTTTAGTATTTCTTGAAGGGGAGGGTTCTTGTTGGCATACTCTTTCAATTTCTGTTTATCTGTGAATATTTTGAACTCTCCATCATTTTTGAATGCTAGTTTAGCTGGGTAGAGTATTCTTGGCTGGAAATTTTTTTCTTTTAGTACCTTTACTATATTTTACCACTGCCTTCTTGCCTCCATGGTTTCAGATGAGAAATCAGCACTTAATCTTATGGAGCCTCCCTTGTATGTGATGGTTCTCTTTTCTCTTGCTGCTTTTAGAATTTTCTCTTTGTCTTGAGCATTGGATAATTTGACAAGTATACGTCTTGGGGTGGGCCTGTTGGGATTTACGATGTTTAGGATGCGTGTGCTTCCTGGACATGTACATCCACCTCTCTCAGTAGATTTGGTAAATTTTCAGCCATTATTTCCTCCAACATCCTTTTGTCCCCTTTCCCTTCTCTTGTCCTTCTGGGATTCCTATAATATGTATGTTTGTGCATTTTGCATTGTAATTAAGGTCCCTAATTCCTGGCTGGATTTTTTTCTATCTTTTTATCGATCCATTCTACTATCTGTTTGATTTCAGATGTACTGTCTTCCACGTCACTAATTCTCTCCTCTGCTTCTTCTAATCTGCTGCTATTTGCTTAGAGTGTATTTATGATTTCTTGAACTGTGGTGTTCATCCCCATCATATCTGTTATCTTTTTGTGTAAGTCTGAAATTTCCTCTCCAAGTGTTTTCTTCATATTGTTAATCTCTTCCTTTACTTCATTAAGTTGGTCTCTGATATATGTTTTGAGATCTTTAATTACTTGTCCAATGTTCTGCTCCCCTTTCTGGTTTTTAGTTTGTTCATTGGATTCAGCCATGTTTTCCTGATTATTGGTTTGGTTTGTTGTTTTTTGTTGCTGACTGGTCATCATTTTATCTTGACCGGTTTTATCAGTTCTTTAGCTTCTTTGTCTAGTCTTGGGGATTAATTAGTTCTTGTTCTTGCATAAGTGTTATGTCTTCTCTTTGTCACTTTGTTCTTCTTACTGTAATTTCTTGTTGCTGGCTAAGTTCACTTTGAAGGAAAATATTAGGTCCAGGGAAATAAAAATGTGTAAGAAAGAAAATGTGTAAAGTAGTGTTGGTAATATTTGTTAACAGAACAATAATGGGAGATCTGGGAGAATGGATATTAGACTCATATAAGTTGTGTAGTGTTATAGCAGTAAGTAGAGTACCTATAATGAGATAGTCAGCTGAATAGGGGAGAACTATAGTATGAATTAAAAGGCCTGTGTTTTCATGAGAGAGGGAAAGAGAAAAGAAAGACAATAATATCAAGAGTGGATAAAAGACAGAAAACAGAACAAAGGTGTTAGAAATTAAAAGTCAGACAAAAGCTATTGTCTCGGAATCTGTACATCAGTTTCAGGAAATGTGATATGAATAAGTTAAAAGATTATCGCTGTGGAAGGGAAAAGGTTTTATGGTGAATCTGGGGAAGTACTCTATATTGTATATATGAATTTAGGTGATCTAAGACTCTTGTGAAGCTGACATTATGTTGGGATTCACTTTACAGGAAGTTTTGGATCACAGAGTGGTTCAACAATGGCAGCGGAGGAATACTGATATAGGATGTTATTGACAGAATATATATGGTTGACAGGGAGTTATACAGGGCATATGCCCAGGGTATATAGTTATGTCTAGATATACTCATAGTGGAAACAATTAAAAACAACAGCTGGGGGGATAATGGGCCCCTGGCCAGGGGTCACTGTCGTGGACTCTGGGGAAGCAGTGACAGTCCCCCAGGTGCAACGGCAAGAACCAGGAAGGAAGGAGGGCCCAACAGTGGGCTCCTGATACTAATGGCTATGCTTTTGAGCCTATACACCTGCAATAAGAATAAGGCCTAGAGTAGCACTGTGCCTGGGAGTTTCCTCCTGACAGCCTTCATGTTACTCAAATGTGGCCACTCTCACAGCCAAACTCAGCATGTAGATGCAGTGCATTCCCCCCAGCGTGGGACATGACACCTGGGGATGAGCCTCCCTGGCACCGAGGGATCACTACCACATACCAGCTGAAGATGCAACTAGAAAATGACCTTGAATTAAAGGTTCAATACGGATCAGCAGAATATCCCTGTCTACATATAATAACATGACTTCAAAATGCTGTTTGACCTAATGTAAGGGGGAAATGGAAAGGAGAAATGAGAATATAAGGCTATGAGTCTCTAAAAAAGTCTGGAGGTTGTCAGAAGGAATGCCCTTATGCACAACTGAGCAGAGTCTAAGAGATAGATAAAGCAGATACAACCCCAGGTATTGGTTCTTTTGAGGAATAAAGAGACCCACGGGTTCTATGGTCATGGCAGATGGGGTTCACTACCATGGCAGATGGCCCTTCTTTGGAGCTGGTGTTTCTGCGTGATGGAATTGGACTCAGAGGGGATCTCTTTTCACAAGACTTGCATGCTACTTTATTGGAATTGTAGTTGGTGCTGGGGTCTTAGATATATTTAGGGGATTTGAATCTCTGGACTGATAATATGACACCCAGGCCCAGAGCCTCAACAGACTTCAGCTCCTACACTTTGATTTATTGGACTTACCCCACTCAGCTAACATAGAGTCGAAGAAGGTCAACCACCACACCATGGAGCCTAGAGTGTCTACAACTGAAAGCAGGAGGAGTGCATCCAGTATCCATGTGGAATCTAAGCCCCCACTTGACATAGATGTGCAATGGACACAACCAATCCAATGTCCACAGAGAAAATGTGGAATGGGTGTGGGAAGGGTAGCCATGGTGGCTGCTGGGTTTGGGGAATGGGAGGAAGAGATGAGATGTGGAGGCATTTTCAGGACATGGAGCTGTCCTGGGTGGTGCTTCACGGACAAATATGGGACATTGTAGATCCCCCCAGGGCCCACTGGATGGAACGTGGGAGAGTGTGGGCTATGATGTGGACCATTGACTATGGGGTGCAGTGATGCTCAGAGATGTACTTACCAGGTGCAAGGGATGTGTCACGATGATGGGAGAGAGTGTTGCTTTGGGGGGAGTGGGGGGTGGGGGTGGTGGGGTTGAATGGGACCTCATATTTTTTTAATGTAATTTTTAAATATAAATAAATAATTAAAAAAAAAGAATGAATCAATTTGGAATCTTCTAAAAATATTTCTTCTTTTACTCTTTCCAAATGGTTTTCCACTTTGGTATTTGCCATAACTTTATTTCAAATCTTAAGGCATAAGAAGTGTATTATTTTTCAGTGTGTCAATAACTGGGTGGGTTGGGGGGAAAATAAACCACATGTAAGATAATGGCTATAGTTAGTAGTAATGTTTTGGTGTTGCTTTTTCATAGTTTTTAACATTGGTTCACAACGATGCAAGATGTTGATGGTGGTGTAATGTAGGGGAGCCCTGTATGATGATACGCATGTTTGTTTTTTAGGTTCACAACTTTTACTATATACTTATTAATTATGGATATTCACATATGAACAATAAACTTCAATAAAACAAAAGTTAAAAAAAAAAGTCTGACAATTTGGGGGCCAAAGAAAGGGAGGTGGAATGTAAGAGATATAGTAGATGACAGAGGATAGCAAGATGTGGGAGAAAGGGGACAGTGTAGTTGGCCAAAATCAACTCACACAGAAAAGAGGAAATGGAGGATGAGGAAACACAGCAAATGTGAAGTGCTCCCTGCAGCACATATTATATAAAGAAAATAAAATAGAATAAGAAGAAAAAGAGAGAAAAGGAAAAAAAAGAGAAGAAAAAAGGAGACAGGCAAAGAAAAGGGAGGGAAACAAGCAAGAAAAAGAAAAGGAGAAAAAACTAAATCAATGAAAAAGGACCTTGGGGGATAAAATGTGAGAAAAGAGCAGGAGATAACACAATATTAGCAACCAAGACAAGAAAAAAAAGAAGAAAAAAAGCACAAACACCGAGGGCTAGGATAATCAAGGACCTCAGATGGACCTCAGGGTGCAGTGAATTCAGGGATAGGACGTCCATGATATTGCAGACTCAAGGTGTGTGAGTTTCTCGAGCGTGGGCCACCAGTATTTAGGGGGCACAGACCTGGGAACCATGCATCCGGTTAACAGCGGGCCTGGGAGCACTGCAGCGTAACACAGCCTTCAGGGTTCCCCGCCACTGGGTGCCAGACCTAGAGGGAGTGCCCCCGCCCACAAACTCTGACCTCTATGTCAGAAACCCAAAATTCCACCTCTCACAAAATCTCTTCTGTCACTGTCTTACCAAATCGACATCCAGACACCTCTTGCCCTGCAAGCCCCCGAAACAGCCTGTTGGGGGTGCCGCTGCACTACAAAGTGTTCAGGGGCTGCCGCAGACAGGCTGCCAGCCCTAAGTGGAAGGGTTCCTCCTAGAACTTCTGACCTCCATGTCAGAAACTGAAAATTCCACCTCTTGCAAGAATCTCTTCTGTCACTGTCTCACCAAATCGACGTCCAGACACCTCCTGTCCTGCAAGCCCCTGAAACAGCCCACTCAGGGTTTGGGAACTCCACACACAACAAAGATCCCAGGGATCACTGCAGCCTGGCCGCCAGCCCTAGGGTGAGGGGCTCCAGCCAGAACCTCTGACCTCTGAGTCAGAAACCCAAAATTCCACCTCTCTCAAGAATCTCCTTCATCACTGTCTCACCAAATCGACTTCCAGACACCTCCCGCCCTGCAAGCCCAAGAGACAGCCCGTTCAGTGCTTCAGAACTCCCCAGCACAGCAAAGCCTTAAGGAATCTCCGCTGCTGGGCCGCCAGCCCCAGGGGGAGGGTCCCACCCACAACCCCCACCTCCGTGAAAGAGACCCAAAATTCTACCTCTTCCAAGCATCTCCTTTGTCACTTTCCCACCAAATTGATGTACAATCACCTCCTGCCCTGAAAACACCTGAAACATCCCAGTCCAGCAGGACTCCAACCCTACTCAGTGGCTTCTTTGCAGGAGAGATTATAAGGTGCACTCACTCAGATGCCATCTTGCCCCACCCCACACATTCTTTTTTTTTTTTATTGACTTTGTAATAATATTACATTAAAAATATATATGTGAGGTCCCATTCAACCCCACCCCCCCACCCCCCTCTCCCCCCCCAACAACACTCATTCCCATCATCATGACACATACATTCATCTCAGATTTATCTTAGTAGTTGTAACAAATTACTTTTTAGATCCTGAAATTTGTAATAAAATTAATTTACCAAACCTGGTCACACACACACACAAATTATATTGAAGGGTAAGGGGCTTCAAAAGGCTAAAGCCATCTTGAAAAAGAAGAATGAGGTTGGAGTACTCATACTTTCTGATCATAGAACTTATTATGAAGCTGCATTAATCAAAGCATCATGGTACTGACAGAAAGACAGATATGTAGTCCAATGGAATTGAATTGAGAGCTCAGAAATCCACCTTCAGATTTATGGCTAACTGATTTTTGACAAGGGGGCCAAGAACACTCAATTGTGAAAGAATAGTCTCTTCAATAAATGGTTCTGAAAAAAACTGGATCTCCATTGCAAAAAAGAGGACCCCTCCCTAACACCATATATAAAAATCAACTCAAAATGGATCAAAGACCTAAATATAAGAGCTATAACTATCAAACTCTTAGAAGAAAGGGTAGGGAATCATCCTTAGAATCTTGTGTTAGGCAATAATTTCTTAGAGTTTACACTCAAAGCACAAGCAATAAAAGAAAAATAGATAAATGGGATGTCATTTAAATAAAACAAACAAAAATACCACACTTTTATTCCTAAATGGACTTTATTAAGAAAGTAAAAAGACAGCCTACACAGTGGGAGAAAATATTTGGAAACCACATATAAAATAAAACTTAAATATCTATTATATATAAAGAAATCCTTCAACTTAACAACAAAAAGACAAACAGCCTATAAAATTGTGCAGGGCAGAATGTAAACTATCATGCAAACTATACTCCACGGTTAGTAGCAATGGTTCAATATGTGTTCATCAATTGTAACAAATGTACCATACTAATGAAAGATGTTGTTAATGTGGGAAAATGTGGGAGGGTGGGGGTGGGGCATATGGGATATACCTATACTTTTTATGTAATGTTATATAATCTAAAGCTTATTAAAAATTAATTTAAAAAAGGACAAAAGACTCAAACAGACATCTCTCCAAAGAAGATGTACAAATGGCTGGAAAGCACATTGAAAGATGCTTTACATCATTTGCCATCAGGGAAATGCCAATCAAAACCACAATGAGATAACATTTAATGCCCTTTAGAATGGCTGTTATTTAAAAATCATAATCAACAAGTATTGGAGAGGATTCAGAGAAATAGGAACACTTGTTCATTGCTGTTGTTAATGCAAAATGGTCCAGATGTTATGGAAGACAATTTGGAGGTTCCTCAGAAAGCTAAGTAAAGAACTATCATATGACCCAGCAATCCCACTACTAGTTATATACTCAAAAGATTTGAAAGCAGGGGCATGAAGAGTTATATGTATATTGATGTTCATAGTGGAATCATTTACATTTGCCAAAAGATGGAAGCAACCTAAGTGTCCATCAACTGATGAATGCATAAATAAAATGTATTTAATACACACAATGATATATTATTCAGTCATTAAAAGGAATGAAGTCTTGATACATGAAACAGTATGGATTAACCTTGAAGACATCATATTGAGTGAAATTAACCATATACAAAAGGACAAATATTTTGTCATCACAATGATTTGAAACAATTAGAATATGCAAAATCATAGAATCAGAATCTAGAATATAGATTACCAGGGGAGGGGTGGACACAGGGAATGAGAAGTTAAGGTTTACAATGTAGAGGGTTCCTATTTGGAATGATGGAAATGTTTTGGTAATGAATGGTGGTGATGATAGCACAACTATGTTAACACAATTAACAGCAATGAAATATATATCTGAATATGATATAAGGGGAAATGTTAGATTGTATATGTTAGGATTAAAAAAAATGTTAAGTCCATTGAACTATACTACACAGTGAACCTTAAGTTAAATGATGGACTTTATTTAATAGTAAATGTGGCAGTTTGAAATTATTTTCTGAATCCTAAAGAAAGAAATATCATGTTTGTAAAGTAATCTATTCCTCTGGGTGTGAAATCCTTTGATGGCATTAAATCCAGTTGAAAGGACTTTAATTAGATTACTTGATAAAACAGATTTAGGGCTTTTGAATGGACTACATCAGTGAGGCAATGACTCGGGTTGAGTCTCCATCCCCTTACTGGGTCTGATATAAACAAAAACACAGAGACTGACTCAGACAGACATAGGAAGAGGAAGCCACCATGTTTGATTATACCATGTAAGAGAGAGGACTACAGGATCACTTAAGCACAAAGTTCCAAGAAGCTGGTCTGATGGAGTAGTTCAAGAGGAGATGGTGGGAAGCAGACTTTGCCCAGTGGTTAGGGCATCCCCCTTCCACATGGGAGGTCCACGGTTCAAAATCTGGGCCTCCTTGACCTGTGTGGAGCTGGCCCACGCACAGTGCTGATGCGCGCAAGGAGTGCCGTGCCATGCAGTGGTGATCCCTGCATAGGGGAGCCCCACGGGCAAGGAGTACGCACTGTAAGAAGAGCTGCCCAGCATGAAAGAAAGCGTAGGCTGCCCAGGAATGGCACTGCACACACGGAGAGCTGACACAACAAGATGATGCAACAAAAAGAAACACAAATTCCCGTGCCACTGACAACAACAGAAGTGGACAAAGAAGAAGACACAGCAAATAGACACAGAAAACAAACAACTGGGGCAGGGGGTGGGAAGGGGAGAGAAATAAATAAATAAATAAATCATAAAAAAAAAAGAGGAGATGGTGAGCTCAGTGGGGAAGGTTGAAACCTAGGCAGATAGCGGTGGCCATCTTGCTTCACCATGTGACAACATGCCAGGATCTACAGTAGCTGACTTTGGTAAGAAAGCATCTCTGATGGTGCCTTGGTTTGGATGTTTCATGGCCCTGGAATCGTAAGCTTTTACCCCAAATAAATATCCTTTATAAAAGCCAAAGCATTTCTGGTACTTTGCATCAGCAGCCCTTTGGCAAACAGAAAACGTACAATTATAAAAATATTCTATGATCAATTGTAAGAAATGTTCCATACTAATGCAAGTTGTTGTTGGTGGGGTGGTGTATGGGAATCCTGCATTTTATGCATGATCATTCTGTACACCCACACAACTTCTCGAATAAAGAAAAAAAATTAAAAAGTAAAAGATTTATGCACAGTATCTGACACATAGTAAGATGTTATTATTTATTATACAAAATAGGAAAACAGTAAAAATTCCTTACACTGTGAAGCTATGATCATCTTGCACACACCTGGTCTCACTTTATTCTTAAACAACTTTGTGAGGGCAGCAGGGCAAGCATCATCAGCACCATTTTACAGAGAAGTTGATTCCTTCAAGGACCCTCAATAAGTAGGTGGTAGGTCTTTGATTAAAAGCCAGATCTTTATTCTGAAATTGTCTGGAAAGATGGCAGTCTAGATGGGTAGAGCTTTCTGGCTAGGGACGTTTGTGCAGTGCCTTATGCCTCCTTATAGACAAAAGCCTTCCTCCACTGCTTATGTTTCAGGCCCTGTGCTGCCCTATGAAATATTATCAGATTATTTAACAGGTCACCAGTGGGGGCAAAGAAGGCTTCTTCACTTCCTTTCTTTGTTGGGTAACATTTGAATTGAATCCCCTCATTCCTGTTCTTGTTATTTCTAAAATACATTTCATCATGAATTAAAATGCAGTTTCTATCTAATATAATTTAAGAAAATCACTGTCTATTGTACTCTGAAAGCCTTTCCCACGCCTATTTCTTATATAAGTATGTCTTTTTTTTTTAAACTTTGTTAATCACAGCAGATATCTTTTGTCACTTGGGGACCCAATCTGTATTAATGAATATGGATTGGACTCTTCCTAAATGTTCTCTGAACACTTCACAATTTTCAGGAGGGTAATTGATTTCAATCAACTTCTTTAGTGCACTGTCTATACTCTTGAAAGCTTTAATTTTCAAGTTCAATATTTGCATGCTCATACCCTCCAGAGTGATTCAGTTGGATCCTGTTTCAATCCTTCAATTCTAAGCAGTCACCAGCTTGTAGTATATTTATCATACACTCATCGATTTTTTAGTCTGACTACTTTAAAGCACAACCCATATACAAATATCTAAGTTTTCTGAAAAGCAAAATTACAAGAACACTTTTTAACTTAAAATATAAACAACTTGACTTTAGTGAAAAATGTATTTAAATGTTTCCCATGCCTTTAGTTGTGTAATAGAGTCTAGGGCAAGAAATTAAGGTCAGGGGTTACATGTTTACTATGGACAGTTAGTCAAAGAGAAAACAGCTCAAAATTGAGAGGAGCTCATTGGGAAGATAAGACTTCATTTACAAAAATTCTGCTTTACTTTAAGTCCTATAAATGCAGATACCAAAGGAAAGTATATTTGGATACATTTCCACATAATACCTAGGTTTTTATCATTATGAAGCTTTTCCCTTACTCATAATTTTTTTTTTCATAAATGGTTTTCTATGCCCAAGTTCACATTTGAAGGTCTGTGGTGGCTTACTGCATTTCTGTGGAATTTGGGAGAGCCTAATTTTATTCTGCACTTGATAGTTTATCATTAGTTCTGCCTCTGAAGATTCAAATCTCCTTATCAGATTTTTTTGGGAATATATAAATTGAGGATATAGACACTTTCATCATTACTTTTCAGTTACAATTAACTTAACTGATGTTTTTATTATGATTCTTTCACCCAGAATAATGAAAAAGCCTGACTGAAACTTCCTGTCTTTTCTCCCCACTTTAACCCATCACACAGACTTTTCCCAGAATAAGGTGTCATTCCTTTGTTAGATTTTCAGTGACTCCCTGTTCCCTATGGACTAGAATGCAGGATGACCCTAAAATCTGTTTTTTAACATACATTTCCAATTCTACTTGCTATTACAGATTCATATACCATATATTCCAGTCAGACAAACTATTTAAATACCTTGAATCTTCTCTGTATTTGTACATACCTGTCTACTTATGCTGCTCCTTCAACCAGCAATGCCTTTCTTACCATCTCTCCGTATCTGTGTTTTTTGTGTCTGCATTTGTTAGGCTCATGTATAAAAGAGACCGTATCTTAGTGTGGCTTAGAAGTTCATTTTTCTCTAATGTAACAGTCCTGCATTTCAGTGCATATTTCAGAATGGCCAGTGGCTCTGTTCCTCATGGTCATTCAGGAACTCAGACGCTTTATATTGGCAAGTCAACAAGTTATTGCTCTACCTTCCCCTAAGGCAGGGGTTCTTAACCAAGGGTCCATGAACCCCCAAAGGGTCTTTGGAAAGATTTCAGGGGGTCAATGAGCTTGAGTTGAAAAAAAATTAACTTATTATCTTCATTTTTTCTGACCTCTAACTGAAACCCACCAATTCCTTTACTTATGAATGTATGCAATAAGTAACAGTAGTATTAATTTCATATCATGTTACAGTTGTTGTATATCTTGAAAAATCGCTTATGCTCATGCATTCTTCAAAATTATGGTAGTTGTTAGACGTGACACTAGTTGAGTATCATAAAAATGTCACTACATTCTGAGAAAGGGTTCATGGTTTTCACCTGACTGGCAAAGGGGTTTGTGGAACAGAAAAGGTTAAGAACCCCTGCCCTAGGGTGTAGTCCTCATCAAAATGGTTCAGGTGGTTACTTATCCAGGTTCCAGCTGCAGGAAGAGGAAAGAGTGGATGAAGCATGTCCACTGTCTTAAGGCCCAGGTCTGGAAGTAGCTCATCCCCTTCTGCTCACATTCCATTGGAAGTAAATCAGCCACACAATCACAAATAAATGAGGAGGAAGCAAGGAAATGTAGTCTAAGCACACATATGGAAGAAGGGAAGAACACATTTTGGTGGCCAACTGGAAGTTTATGTCAAAATCTGGCTCACAGAGGGGAGGGTCTGATGCAGGACGGGCTCCTGGGCAATGTCTAAATGCTCATTCTGCCAGAGTGGGTTACACCATGGGGTAGAAACCCAAGTAGTGAGAGTGGGGGTGGACCCACATCCTGGGGAGGACTAATGCCATCAAATAGAGGGAACTGTATCCCTCGAAAGAAAGGGTGGCTCCCAGGGCATTGGGGCAGTTGAGCAAGTTAGACCCTGAACACTATTCCATCTATATGTGGAAGTGGCTCCTCGGGAAACGGAGGCTGGCTGTCACTGTGGGCACCAAGGTGGAAGGGAAAATGGACGTTAAATGTGTGTAACCAAGGTAAATGGGGGGTAAGAGAGGAGTTTCGTGAGAGTACACAAGGATGGATATAAAACATGTAATATTACACCATAACATATAGGAGATGACAGACTGATAATGTAAACCATAATGTAAAACATAGGTTAACTAAGAATGTAAAAAACTGTGTATCCTAAAGTATGCACCACAATGTAAGCACAAATGTCACCTTGTTTGAAAGCTATTGTCTCAGACTCTGTACATTACGTTAAGTAAATATGATGTGAATAGGGTGTAAGAGTATCGCTGTGGAAGGGAAAGGTTTTGTGGTGGATGTAAGGGAGTGCTATATTATATATATATGCATTGCTGTGGTCTAGGGCTCCTGTGAAGAGAAACTCAATAATTAGGGGGGGGGGAAAGATAGGATGTAGAATTTTTTCCAAGTCAACACGTATTCTTTATATAACCTTTAAACCCATCGCTATATGCCATTTCCTAGTAAGGGACCCTGACATTATATTGGGCTTCAAATTTCAGGGAGTTCTGGATCAAAGAGTGGTTCAACAAAGGCAATGGAGGAATACTGGTATGGGATACCACTGACAGGGGATATATGGCTGAGAGGGAGCTGTACAGAACATATGTCCAGGGTGCATGGCAATGTTTGGATATACTCATAGTGGCAACAATTAAAAACCACAGCAGGGGGGGTACTGGGTTCCTGGCCAGTGGTGCTCTGTCGTGGTCCCTAGGGGAGCAGCGACAGTCTCCCAGGTGCAGTGGCGGGGACCGGGAGGGAGTGAGGGTTCAACAGTGAGCCCCTGATGCTAATGACTATGCTTGTGAGCTGATAAGCCTAAAATAAGAACAAGGCCTAGAGCAGCATTGTGCCTGGGAATTTCCTCCTGTCAGCCTTCATGTTACTCAAATGTGGCCAGTCTCGAAGCCAAACTCAGCATGTAAATGCAATGCCTTCCCCCCAGCGTGGGACATGACACCCGGGGATGAGCCTCCCTGGCACCGAGGGACCACTATCAACTACCAACTGATGATGCAACTGGAAAATGACCTCATACGGAAGGTTCAACGCGGATCAGCGGAATATCCCTGTCTACATAAAATAACATGACTTTAAAATGCTGTTTGACCTAATGTAAGGGGGAAATGGAAAGGAGAAATGAGTTTATATGGCTACGAGTCTCTAAAAAAGAGTCTGGAGGCTGTCAGAAGGATTGCCCTTATGCACAACTGAGCAGAGTCTGAGAGACAGATAAAGCAGATACAACCCCCAGATATCGGTTCCTTCGAGGGCTAAAGAGACCCATGGGAGTTATGGTCATGGCCGATGGGGTTAACTACCAGGTCAGATGGCCCCTCTTTGGAACTGGTGTTTATGTGTGATGAATCTGGACTCAGATGGGGTCTCTCTTCATAAGACTTTCATGCTAATGTGCTGGAGGTGCAGTTAGTGTCGGGGTTTAAGATATATTTAGGGGATTTGAATCTCTGGACTGACAATGTGATAGCCAGGTCCTGAGCCTCAACAGACTCCAGCACCTACAATCTGACTTATTGGGCTCACCACACTCAGCTAAGATGGAGTTGAAGAAGGACAACCACCACACCATGGAGCCTAGAGTGATTACAACTGAAAGTGGGAGGATTGCATCCAGCATCCATGTGGAATCTGAGCCTCCTCTTGACATAGAGGTGCAATGGACACAACCAATCCAATGTCCACATAGAAAAGGTGGCATTGGATTGGGAAAAGTGGACATGATGGCTGATGGGTATGGGGAAAGGCAGGAAGAGATGAGAGGTGGAGGCGTCTTTGGGGCATGGAGCTGCCCTGGATGGTGCTTCAGGGGCAATCACTGGACATTGTAAATCCTCACAGGGCCCACTGGATGAAATGGGGGAGAGTGTGGGCCATGGTGTGGACCGTTGACCATGGGGTGCGGGGGTGCCCAGAGATGTACTTGCCAAATGCAATGGATCTGTCATGATGATGGGAGGGAGTGTTGCTGGGGGGGGGGGGGGAGAGGTGGGGTGGGGGTGGTAGGGTTCAATGGGACCTCATATATATATTTTTTTAATGTAATATTATTACAAAGTCAATAAAAAAATAAATAAATAAAAAAACAAAAAAAAAACATAAAAAACAAAATCTGGCTCACATGCTTCTGTCTTCAGGACTTTCCTGTCCTCCTCAGCTGGAAGTTATTTCTCCTTGTTCTGAACTACTGTAGACCAGGGCTTTTCAAATGATAACGTATATAAGAATCATCTGTAACTCTTATTTAACTACAGCATCTGAATCAGTGGGGCAGGGTGAGGGCCTGAGATTCTGCATTTCTAACAAGCACTGAGCTGATACCCATGCCCTGGTATATGGAACACACTTTGATTAACCATGTTATAGCCCATTTTCTGGTTTTATTTTTTCTTGTGTAATGTAGATTTTCCTGCTTTATATTAGCTATTCATGTACATATTTTAAACTCCTTATTATACAATTAACTCTTATAGCAGATTTTGGATCTCTTTGTCCTCTGTCTCTCACACTGCCTCCCTCCAGCACCAAGAATTGCACCTTGTACACCTAAAGGTACCCAATATTTGAATAATTGGTGATCAGCTTCAACTAATTGGGAATGTTGAATATACACTTTTTAAAGAATTGTATTTTTATTTTTTAAATTTTTTCTTATGAATACATTTAATTGTATTTTTTGAAGATACATAGATTACAAAAAATTTACATTAATAAATATAAGGGGTTCTCATATACCCCACCCTCCACCCCTCCACTACTCCACATCAACAACCTCTTTCATCACTGTTGCACATTCATTGCATTTGGCTAGTACATTTTGGAGCACTACTGAACCACATGGATAATAGTTTACATTCTCCCAGTATTTTCAGTGGGTAGTGGCAGGATATATAATGTCCAGCATCTGTCCTTGCAATATCATTTGGGACAACTCCAAGACCCCAAAATGCCCCCACATCAATCTGTTCTTCCCTCTCCCTGTCCTCAGCAACTACCATGGCCACTTTCTCCCCATCAATGCTATAATTTCATCCCTTACTAGTCACAATAGTTCTATAGTAGAATACCAGTAAGTCCACTCTAATCCATACTCTATTCCTCCATCCTGTGGACCCTGGGATGGTTATGTCCACCCCATCTCTGTATCGAGAGGGGTCTTAGATTCCACATGGCTGTTGGTTGGGATTCTCCTGCTTGCAGTTGTAGGCACTTTCTGTTCATTGGTGTGGTGGTTGACTATCTTCACCTTCCTGTTAACTGACCTGGGTAAGACCAATGAACCAGAGAGTAGGAGTTGCAACTTTGCTGAGGCTCAGGGTCCAGCTGCGCCATGGCCAGTCCAGAAATTCATGTCTTCTGAGTATACAACAACCCTAGCACCAACCACAGGTTCAGTAAAAGTGACAGAAGAGACATGTAAAAAGGTCACATCTGTGTCCAACTCCATCACACTCAGGAGCACAAATTCCAAAGTAGGGCCCTCTGACATGGCACAGAACTCTAAATCTATCTTCCATGACCATATCCCTGTGGATCTCCATAGCCTTCAGGAGAACCAGCACCTAGGGTTGTATTTACTTCATCTCTCTCTGGGGTCCTACTGAGGTGTGCATTAGTGTGACCCCTCTGATGACCTCTCAACTCTTTTTGGAAGACTCTAAGCCATATAAATTTATTTGTCTTTGCCATATGTACTCCTATGCTGGACTTGGAGCTCCCACCTTCCAAAAAGGCCCAGAGACAGTTTGTAAAGCTCTATGCTTTGGAACCCAGGGCTGGCTTCCCTTCATATCTCAGAATGTTCCTGAGAGGCCCCAGCTACTGGTATTTACAAGAGTCACTCTAATGGTAAGATGTATCAAGCATAGCACAGAAGATCAAACTCAAAAATGAACAAGTTCGGTTTATAATAACTCATAACTTTATTCCCTTTCTATATTATTTGAAATTATATTTTAGATATACACCATTATTTCCACCACCAAACTGAAATCTCCTTGAATTTTCCAACCATTCCTTACTTATTTCTCCATTTCCCATTAATGCCTGGCACAGCGCCTTCTAAATACAGGTTTAATGAATTGAAATATGCTTGCATCCGGAAAATGACTAAGGATGGGAAAATAACAGAATCAGGAAAACAGAAACCCTCCTTCTCTTTGCAGATTCTCTGCTCAGTCATCAACTTAATGAACCAGGACACACCAAGAACTACATAACAAGATGTGTGACAAGTTATACAAGATACAATGCATTGCGATCTAGAACAAACAAAAAAGCAAAAGATATTGAAAGATAACTTAAAAAGCTTTGAAACTAAATTTGAGATTCAACTCTAGGGCCTAGTAACTTGAGGCAGGGCTATATAGCAGAAAGAGCACAGATTTTGAAGAGTATGACCTTGAGCAAGTTACTTAACCTCTGCAAGACTCCATTTCCATTTGTAAAATGGCAGAATATTTATAGAACCTACCTCGTAGGGTTTTTGAAGATTAATTAAATTAATATTTGTAATATACTTAGAAAAATGTCTGATAATAATAAGCACTAATACATTTTAGCAACTATTTCTATAAAGATTAAGTTAAATTAAATGAAATGAAGCATGTATAGCAGGGGTTACAGTTTGTGTATAATTTGAGCTCAGACATGTTTGGGTATGTATTAGTCAGGGTTCTCCAGAGAATGTGTATATATATATATATATATATTTTTTTTTTTAGTATATAATGAGATATAGGAATTGACTCATGCAACTGTGTGGGGAGGTTGGCAAGTCTGAATTCTGTAGAGCATGCCTCAAGTTGGTAACAAAATGGTGGCATTTAATTCCCCAGGAGAAGTCTTAAATTGGGAACTCTGATGAAGATGACAATGAATTTCCCATTAGAAAGTGGCTAGCTGAAGTAGAGATAGAAATTCTTCCTGACTGCTGAAATTATCAGTTTTCCCTTTAAGCCCTGGTGGGGAGTATTTCAACACAGAAATTGGCGAAAGTTACAAATCAAGGCCTGATTTACAGTTTTGTTGATTGTCTAGACTTAGAAAATTGGTGGAGAAAATGTTAATAATGCCCATTAAACTTAAGTATGCCCCGATTTGTTACTAACACACAAAAAAGGATGTGATCATCCACTTGAAAAAACTGTTATCCAATTCAAAAAAGGACTTTTTCACACCATTGTTGAATGAGTGAAGTTCCAATATGCATCTTTCTTGTTTTACTTTTGACTTACGCATTAATATAAATGAAAACAACCAAAATTTATGTCAGAACTGTATTCATTCATCAATACAATCACAAGGGCTAGGGATACACAAGTTAAACAAAAATCAACAAAAGTATTCTGTGAGAATGTACTAACTATAAAGGATTTACAATAAAGAGTAATACATATTATTTTTCAAATTATATATACATTTATACATAAAAATGCACATTTTTGAGGGTATGAATTGGTTAAGCATTTACCAGCAAACCACAAGTTCCTCTTCTCTTTGGTCTGAGGATGCCTATATATACACACACAGAAACTTATATGTGCACACATGTGCATGCACACATACATGCACATACCCATCCATACCCATATATGTTTGTGTGTATACAAATATGTGTGTGTGTGTGTGTGTATCAGCAGTTGCTACAATCCTAGTTCATTGCTTAGGTTTCTCCAAGTGACAAGGTTTTCTGGGCAACTGGTCCAGCTTGAGAATAAAAATAAGAAAGGAGGAACTGTGTGAGGTAAACTGAGCAGAAGCTGAAGAATGAGCATGAGATACCTATGGAATATCAAAGGAATCAGGACCAAACTTCACACACATTAAGCAGTTTTGGCTAATTTTGGTTCTAGCTTTCACTCTGCTTTCCCCACCTGGACCAATCACAAGGAAGCCATTCATTTTCATTCATCCTTGTCTTCCAAGTTACTGTAAACACAGTCAACTTGCAGAAGCTTGTGTTGGCAGCAGATTGTTCTATTAAATTGAGGGAAGCATTTTTTTAGCTATATGTTCAAGAACTTGGAAAGAAGGTGAAATACAAAAGTGAATAATGTAGTATACTTATGAATATTTTGATTACTGCTCCCTGCCAGCTTTACCATAGCTAATGGAGAGAGGACTCCAGCTATTATAAAAGATGGCTCAGGGAACTTAACATCAGCCTGGCTGAAACTTGACTTTCAGAGAAGCTTTTGTCAGTTCTTAGAGAACATTACTGCTGTTATGTTAGTCCTTCCTGCTGTTCTTGATCTAATTATTGCTAAAGAATTAGCAGCCAACATCCGTCCCTAACACAGCCATGATTTCATAGTATGCATATTAATTCTACAAGAAACACTTTCATTTCTGTCCTGATTTTGAGTATAGGAAAGGAGTTCTATTGTTTACTTTTGGCATTTTAACAATTGCATGTGTGTTATAATAGGGAATGGAAAGGAAAAATGACCAAGACAATAAAGTCATAAAATGTCAGAGTTCAAGGCAATAGGGTAGTGGAGTCAACGTAAAATGGTTCACAAGAGCCAACTGTGGCCATCTCTTCCAAACATCACATTTAGTGAGGAAATGTTGATAGCTTTAAATTGGCCTTGATGGGAGTATTTACACCATGGGAAATTGACAAACACTACAAACAAGGTTTTGTTTTTTGTCTTTTTTCCAGAGAGCTGATTATCCAGAGAACTGGCTCAAAGGGTCCTGAGTCATCAGCAAACATAACCCCCTGGAGAATACTAAAAAGGTCAAATGGGTTTTGGACATTGAAAGAAAAGCCAAAAGGTGTGAGTTTATAAGGGAACTGGGTGTTAGAGAAACCTTTCCCGTCTACCGTCCCCTCAGGACTTGCCTCTTATTCCCCATTCTTGGCCTTGCACTGTAGTGTGTCTGTGAGAGAGGGGCAGGAGAGCAGTTGCCATAAATACTCCCCCAAGTGGAGAACCACTTATAGAGCTAGGCATACCCAGGAATGAAAATACAACTTCCTCTGCCTTTATTTTCAGTCCGTAGAGGGACTAAAACCCAAACGGTCACAGATACCTGCCTGGTGGCAAGGAGAGCAAAACTGCAGTATACCTCAGTGCCATGGTCTCTGTTTACAAATTAGCTACACATAATTCACTCACCTGCTGCTCCAAATGGCTAGGCTGGACTCAAGTGGCAATTTCCAAGAAACAGAGGAATTAAGTGATCAAGTTTATCCACACCCACTTCCTTGAGCCCTCTCATTTTCCCTGGGTCATTCAAATGCCCATGCGCAGTGCTCAGGCGCGCAAGGACTGCCGTGCCACACAGGGGTGCCCCTGTGTAGGGGACACGCACAAGGAGTGCACCCCATAAGGAGAGCCGCCCAGCGCGAAAGAAAGTGCAGCCTGCCCAGGAATGGGGCCGCCCACACACGGAGAGCTGACACAACAAGATGACGCAACTAAAAGAAACACAGATTCCCATGTCGCTGACAACAGCAGAAGCGGACAAAGAAGACGCAGCAAATGGACACAGAGAACAGACAACCAGGGTGGGGGGGGAGGGGAGAGAAATAAATAAATCTTTTTTAAAAATGCTCATAAAAGCTCCTGTATTGCTTCTGTCACTGTTCTTCAATAATTAGAGTTTAAAACAGCTCAAGAAATAAGCTATTAATGCTGTATCATAATCATCTAGCACTCATTATGTGTACTGCCTTCAAAAATCTAGCCTGACTCTGCACTCTCACTGTAATTTTCCTTTTCAGGCAGACTTAGAGAAGACATTTTCAACTGCAAATTTTCAGAGGGCCTATTATGTACTAATGATATTTAGATGTAGTCACTTAAAGTGATACATAGATGAATAGTACATGGACCTTGCCCTCAAACAATTTACAACTAGCCAAAGAAGACATACATATATTATTATACATTATAGGACAGAATGAAATTGGTTCTAAATAGGAATAGAGACACAGAGATGTTTGGCATCTGGAAAGATGAGGGGACTTATAATGAAAACTATTAACTGATGTTTAATTAGCATTTACCATGTGCCAGATTGCATGATAAGCCTTTTACATAAATCACCTCATTTAATCCTCACAACACTCAAGTATGATACGTAGCATCATCCCTATTTTATGGCTGAAAATAAAATCAAAGCATAAACAGGTTAACTAATTAATCTGAAATCATACAGCTAGTTAAATGTTGGAATGGGGTCTATTCCAGGTCTTTATGACTCAAGATTTCAAGGCTTTGAAGCTGGAATGAAGTACCATATTCTTTTATAAGAATATGGGGAAAATTTTTATCACTTTAAGGGGTAGCACTAGAATTAATTCATTTATTCTTTTTTTTTAAGATAAATAGATCACAAAAAAGTTACATTAAAAAATATGAGGTTCCCATATACCCCACACCCCACCCCTCCACTCCTCCCACATCAACAATGTGCTTGCTATGTCCAAGCACTTTTCTATACAAGTGAAGAAAGCAGGCAAATTTTCCTGCCTTTATAGAGATTATGTTTTAATGAAAGATAACTCCTAGTGGGGAGAAAACAGCATGTATTAGGATAAATAATTTAATATATGCAGAAGATGATAAAGTCCATCTGATAAAGATCACCAGGAACACCCCTGTAATCTGACAAAGTTTGGATTACAAAGTGCAAGAAAGCCTGCACACCAGAGGAACCATCCAGCAACTCACCAAATAAAAGAAGTGACAGGGATATTTTGAATTTGGGGGAAGAGTAGAGTATAGGTAAATTTAAATAAAGCAATGTTTTCATAGCCTTAAAGCAAAGGAGGACTGCATGGAAAAGGGGTCAACATCAGGCCTGGGCTGACAAGCAGATTGAAGGTCCCATTTCCTTGGAAACTATGAAGTTAAGATAAATGTAGAATATTGAAAACCGCTTATCTGAAGCTCTGCACCTGAGTTAGAAATCAAGGCTGCTTCCAGGCAGAAGTGGAATGTTCCATTGTTACTAATATTATTTCGTGCAGCATAGTTTCTGACAGTCTAAGATTTAGGAGAACAAGATTTCTCAGGACTATATGTTTTTGTCCATTAACAAAAGAACCTAAGTTTTTCCGGTACACAAAGGTGATCCCCAACCCTAAATACCTGAATGCTAACTGGCAACAAGCAAACAGAAGAATGAAGTGGCTGCTCTGTCAGTATGGATTGGAAAGAATTTAGAAAGAATTTAGGGTTCTCAAGGCAATATGGGAGGGAGGGGTCAGGAGCTGAGATGTAAAGGTCATAGTGAATGGAATGAGTAAATTTGTATAAGCCCTTGGACAAAGTGGTAATAATTTGACTCTGCCAAACATACTTGATAACATCTACTGAGCTCATGCATGCTGAGAGAGAGTGTGAAGGAGATACAGTGGTTAGGTTTCATACCAAGTAAATATAGATTAGGGCAGGGACAGCATACCTTGGAAGGAGCCCAGGAAACATATGAACCTCCACTGGCAGTGAAAAATATTTTTGGGATTTGTTTGAATTCCACCAGCCGTGAAGTAATTCCACATCTTAGATCACATGGTTAGGGAAAGTCCAAGTTGATAAAAGATTCAGGGCAAATCAAAGAAGTATTACTTCAACCCATAAGGAATAAGTTTAGAGAAAAAATTTCCTTGAGAAGCAGATTCCTGGATTCAAGCTCCACCTCTATTAGTCAACAACTGCCAAATACATAAAAACTAAGGAGAAGTCACCAGGGCCAAAAAGTAAGCAGTCAAGGCAAGCTTGAAATTAAGAATTAAGAACACCAAGATGGTTAGCACAGCACTTTTCCATGTACTTCTTCCTCAGGAAGGGAGGTGTTCCATGGGATGCTCTGGCCTGATCCTACAGGTGAAAGTAGGATAGTCGCTTGCATCTGGTCAATGGAAGCATGTGTCTACCTTTGTGTTATGCTGGGAATATGGAGAAGGAGCTACAGCTACAGGTAATAAGAGCCACCTGTATGCAGTGTGATAAATATCACTGTAAACCTGACTGTTTAAAAGAAAATCTCAACATCTTGTCATCTTAAAAATATACAACCTAAATATGACTGGCTGAACCATTAAAAATCATCAAGTGAATTTAGAGTTAATTCCGGGCAAGAAATCACAAATGAACTGGAGCTAGATTTCAACCTAGCAAGACACATCTGGCCTTCAATATTTTACTTGTTTCCCAGAGAGACTTTAAAAATTATTAACTAACTTTCCAACATTTAAGAAAGTGGGAGCCATCGTTAAAAAACAAACAGATTCCCTGCTTCTATTAGAGAATCAGAGGATCTATTAAGATTTGGTCCACACTTCCATATGTCAAAAGTAGTCTAGAGGAGAGTAGCCTTCTTTTAGGTGGGAAATGTAATTCCATTTTCCTGCAGTTGCTACCATTCCCAAATGTCTCAAACCCAGCCTGCTTCACTTATTTTTTTTTTTAATATTTATTTATTATTATTACTTTTAATTACATTAAAAAAAATATATGAGGTCCCATTCAACCCCACCGCCCCCGCCCCCCACTCCCCCCACAGCAACACTCTCTCCCATCATCGTGATACATCCATTGCACCTGGTAAGTTCATCTCTGAGCATCACTGCACCCCATAGTCAATGGTCCACATCATAGCCCAGACTCTCTCACGTTCCATCCAGTGGGCCCTGGGGGGATCTACAGTGTCCCGTAATTGTCCGTGAAGCACTATCCAGGACAACTCCACGTCCCGAAAATGCCTCCACATCTCATCTCTTCCTCCCGTTCCCCACACCCAGCAGCCCCCATGGCTACCGTTCCCACACCCATTCCACATTTTCTCTGTGGACATTGGATTGGTTGTTTTATTACCTGGCAGATTACTAGAGGAGTTCGAAATTCCTGCCTGAAGGCATGGTTGTTATTCAAGGTGCTTCACTGGAAAAAAATAGTGAATATATTCTTTCTGTTCACTCATAAACTCAAACTGTGGTTTGGGGAACTTTTTTTCCAAACTATAATATTGGGTTTTGTGAGACTTTTTTTCTGGGTTGTGCAAAGGAACATGTATCGCCTTGCCCCAGGTTCCCTTCTTTGTTCACTGAATCAACGTCAGTTTGCTGTCTTCATTTGGTTGTCAGAATTTGTTAAGAAGGACAGTGTGACCTTAGGGGCAAGAGGACCCCTAAAAGTGGAAAAAAAAGCCATTAACAAATCAATCCTAAAGTGATTTATTTCCAAGCAGTAGATAGCAAGGAGGCAGTATATATTTATCATTTGGACAAGGCCTTAATAAAGATAAATTCAGTGTTTGAGTTTCTCCAAGGAAGTGGCTTTAACTTCCGACATATGCCAAAATGTACTTCACAGCTAGTAAGGCAGTATTCACATATGCTTTGCAAAGTGGGTAAAATTAGGAAGCTGGATAGGAGTGATAGGTTTGTCCACATTTACATGTGCAATGGATGGTCTGTAAAATCAGGGGGCTTTGAGACCAAGAAGTAAGGTCAAGAGTTAAAATCAAGGAGATTCCTAAAGCCAATAATTAATGTATACTCCTTACAAAGTCTATATCAAGACTGTTTAGATGCAGCATGAAGTGCAAATAAACAGAATGGCAGTCTTTCATCCATGTGATTAATAAAATGATTGCTGAATTTCATTTTTAGTGTCTCTTGTCTGCATTTGTATAAACTCTATATTCATAAAAAATGTGTTAACAGACTGCCTTCATTGTCCAAATCACTTCTGAAACTGTACCTTGGACTCTCTCATTTGGGAGTCAGCATCTGGACTAGGGTGAGGAAAGCAAGGCATTCAGGGCACAAAATTCAAGGAGGAACTCAATCTCAGAGCTGCACAAGTACAAGGTCAGCGCCTGCTAATGAATGCCTCCTTAAGGTTTGTTGCCTAGGTGCCTAGTTTCTCTCATCCTAGTTCCTGATCTGTTGTAAATATTTTCATTCTTGAATTGTGATGCTTTACAATCTCCCTTAGGGAATAGGAAGGCCAAAAAATGAGGAAGGCTTACAAAACCAAATGCAAATATGTGTAATAGCAATTTATGAGGACACCCTGCCAAGATAATACAGTAAACTCGTATAAAGCCAGAGTAAAGAAAGAGAAGAGTCAGTCTAAATTAGTGGCCTGTCTGAATATCTTTTTCTCCATTTCAAATCCTAGCAATGGAACTAAGAGCTACTTCCAAGGAGAAAGCCTATCAGGTAAAAAGTGAAGGATCCCAACTCTGGAATTTTGTGATTTGTAATTGGTGCATTAGTTAATTGTATTGTATTAGCTCCCATTGGGGCTGATAGAGACAAACTCATTTCTTCAACTTGGCTAAGAGTCTCTAAAACCTTGATCACATGATTCATTTGTTTTTGAAATCTTCCGTACAGGCCTTAGACCTGTCACATATACAACAAAATCAAAGAGGATAATAGTTCACGCAGGATGGAGGAATGAGGCAGGAGACCTCAGCTCTCCTAATTTTGCTCTCTATTACTCAGGATAGATTACAAAGTACCTATTTAAAATCCTGGCCTACTTCATCCCCTCTTCCTTATTCTACTCCAAATCTGAAGTCCCAGATCATAACTACATATGCCATGACTAAGAAAAAAAATGGCCAAAATAGTGCCAAGTTGAGAATAGACATTCTCATTCAGGTAGTTGGAACCTAACTTGAAACTTCCCAAAAGGAAGATCATTGAGTGCTTCTAGGTGGAACAAAACAACCACCTCTTCAATAAAATAGATCAAACTGGCTAGTGAAGATTTTTAAGTACAAAATCACTCCTGTTAAACAAAGAGGCTTTCTAGAAATGAATTCCAAACTTAGGGATTAACATTTCCTTTGAAATAGTTACAGTATATGGAAGGGAAAAGTTCTTGATAAAATGTGGTTTCTATTTGTTGACTTCTACTGAGCTCAGCTCGCTGGTAGGTTCTCCCTTAGTTTGGTTGGGCTATATGGGTGTAGCATTTGTACCAGACCATTTCCAAACAAGAAATTGCAGTACACATGGTCCAGAACCTGGTATATTAGTGTTGCCTTAATGAATTTATATGGATAAGAGTCTTAAAAAATGAATCGAGCAGTCATTAGAGGGGTCATGTATATGAACGCCTCAGCAGGATCCCATAGACAGCAAAAGTAGATACAACCCCAGGTACTGGTGTTCCTGAGGACTAGAGAGACCCACAGGTTCTATGGTCATGGCAGATGGCTCAAGTTCAGTGCCTTGTCAGTGGGCCCTACTTTGGAATTTGTGTTCCTGTGTGTGATGGAGTAGGGCTCAGATGTGACCTTTCTACACATGCCTCTTCTGTCACTTTTACTGAACCTGTGATTGGCGCTGAGGTTGATATACACTCAGGAGACATGAATCTCTGGACTGGCCATGTGACAGCTGGACTCTGAGCCTCAGCAGAGTTGCAACTCCTACTCTTCAGTTTTTTGGACTTACCCAGGTCAACTAACAGGGAAGTGAAGATGGCCAACCACCACACCAGGGAACCAAAAATGCCTAGTTGCTGAGCCATGTTTGTATATATTTTTAAACCTTTTCTAGAGTTCCAATTTTGTAATTTAACTTGCCATATATTTTTTGAGCAACTACTATGAAAACTACATAATATTTTTGTGGTTAAAATTGCATTTAATGGCTAATTCTTAGGTGTGATTAATTTGACTATTATGAAATGATTAGAGTACAATTAAGTGTTAAATTTCATAGTATCGATGATAAGTGCAATAGTATTTTAAGAGGTCAGTTTGCACTTGGGGTGGCTGGAGATGAAGGAGGGAGAAGGCTTTTCAGGCAGGATGGGATAACATTGCAAGGAATGGGTTTGAGAAGAGGGTGAGAATGGAGCAATAAGCAGATTTACCTGGCTAGCATAGTGGTTTTTAAGTTTCTATATAATTATGATTAGAACCTCCCAAATCCTGTGGCCACAGCCCTTCCTGCTGCTTCTGTCAAGGAGTATCTCTAGCACAGAAGGTGCATTGTTCCTCAAACCAACTATATGACTTTGGAATCATTTCTCTCCATTTTACAAATGAGGAAACGAGGCTTAGAGATACAAAGAATATTGCCCAAACTCACATAGCTAGTTAGAAGTAGAACTGGGTGATGAACCCAGGCAATCTGACTCCAGAGACTGATCTTAATGACTGATTTGCTTGGAAAGTTCAACTACTTTCCAGTCCCTTGTCTCCACTCGGAATTCTTCTCCCCTGTAAATTAAGTTGAACCATATATTTGAGAGGCTTCCTTTTATTCTTATTGCCTATGGCCTAGACCAGAAGCAAACCAATTAGCCACTTTGATTCTTTTTTCTAGGGCCCAACTTTAGTTTTGGCCCTCAGTGTCTTCATTACTTTGGCAAAATGCAGCACAGAACAACAACATGAAGGAAAGAAAGGAGAGACAGTCCTCCTAAAATCTAAGGCAGATCTGGCCTTTATGTTAATATTTGCTAGACTTGTATACTCTGGGACCAACCATGATCCTGTTGGACCTTACACAGAATAAGGGTCCCTCCCATTAGATGCTTGAAGAGGAAGACTTAGTTACGAGAGAGAAGCAATTAAAAGTATTGTTTTCAGGCAGCAGGCAGGGCATGGGGCCTGGGCCTAGCTGTACTTAGCTGCTGCCACAACCCCTCCACAGTGCCCCACCCTCCACTGCCACCAGAGGAAGTGAGGAACTGCAGTGTTCTAAGAACCTCTGCATCTGGGCTGCATGGACATCAGCATCTTTGACCTTTCTACACACGCCTCTTCTGTCACTTTTACTGAGCCTGTGGTTGGAGCTAGGGTTGGTGTATATTCAGGAGACATGAATCTCTGGACTGGCCATGTGCCAGTTGGACCCTGAGCCTCAGCCGAGTTGCAAATCCTGGTTTGTTGGTCTTACCCAGATCAGCTAACAGGGAGGTGAAGTTGGTCAACTACCACACCAGTGAACAGAAAGTGCCTACAACTGCAAGCAGGAGAATCCCAACCAACAGCCATGTGGAATCTAAGCCCCCTCTTGATACCATCCCAGGGTCCACAGGATTTTGGAGGAATAGAGTATGGATTAGAGTGGACATACCGATATTCTATTATAGAACTATTATGACTAGTAATGGAAGAAATTGTAGCATTGATATGGAGAAAGTGGCCATGGTAGTTGCTGAGGGCAGGGAGAGGGAAGAAGAGATGTGCTGTCGGGGCATTTTTGTTACTTGGAGTTGTCCTAAATGATATCGCAGGGACAGATGCTGGACATTATATATTCTGCCATAACCAACTGAATGTACTGGGGGAGAGTGATAACTACAATGAAAACTCATATCCATGTGGTGCAGCAGTGTTCCAAAATGTATTCACCAAATGCAAGGAATGGGCCACGATGATGAAAGAAGTTTTTGATGTGGGAGGAGTGTTATAGGGAGGTGTGGAGTATATGGGAACCTCTTATATTTTTCCAATGTAAATTTATTTTGTAATCTATGTATCATCAAAAAATACAATTAAAAAAATGATGGAACTTCACAAACCTATTGAGGGAGATGCATGTACATGTCCAGAAAGCACAAGGCA
Organism: Dasypus novemcinctus; assembly: GCF_030445035.2. NCBI lineage: Eukaryota > Metazoa > Chordata > Mammalia > Cingulata > Dasypodidae > Dasypus > Dasypus novemcinctus. The sequence continues at coordinate 145,862,054 of NC_080704.1, read as the reverse complement.
CCCCAAATAGCATAAATCCCAACAGGCCTACCCCAAGACATACACTTGTCAAATTATCCAATGCTCAAGACAAAGAGAAAATACTACAAACAGCAAGAGAAAAGAGAATCATCATATACAAAGGAGACTCCAAAAGATTAAGTGCTGATCTCTCATCTGAAACCACGTAGGAAAGAAGGCAATATATGATATAGTCAAGGTACTAAAAGAAAACAAATTCCAACCAAGAATACTCTATCCAGCAAAATTAGCATTGAAAAATGATGGAGAGTTCAAAATATTCAAAGATAAACAGAAACTAAGAGTATACCAAAAAGAATCCTGCCCTTCAAGAAACACTAAAGGGAGTTCTGCAGGAAGAAAGAAAGAAACAGGAGAGACAGAGTTGGAAGAGAGTGTAAGAGCAACCAAAGAGACAAAAGAGAAAAAAAAATCGAACAAAATATGACAAACACAAATCCAAAGAAAATATGGCTAATATAAGTAATTACTTGAAAATAATAACACCGAATGTCAACAGATTAAACTCACCTGTCAAGAGACTCAGACTGGAATAATGGATAAGGAAATATGACCCATCTATATGCTGTCTACTAAAAACACATCTTAGATATAGGGATTCAAGGAAGTTGAAAGTGAATGGCTGGACAACAATCTTATAAGGAAACAATAAACAAAAAAGGGCAGGAATAGCTATATTAATATCAGACAAAATAGACTTTAAGTGCAAAACAATTGTGAGAGACAAAGGAGGACACTACATATTAGTGAAAGGGATAATCTTTCAAGAAAAAAGAACATTCGTAAACATTTATGCTCCTAACAAGGGTGCCTCCAAACATGAGGCAAACACTGGAAAAACTAAGTGAAGGAATAGATGCCTCTACAATTAAAGTGGGGGACTTTAATACAGCATTATCAACTTTGGACAGAACATCTCAAAAGAGAATCAAAGGAAACAAAGACTTTGAACACTATATTAGAGGATCTAGACCTAATACACATATACAGAACATTACACCCAAATACAATAGGATATACATTCTTCTCAAGTGCATATGGACCATACTCCAAGACAGACCACATGCTAGTCCATAAAGAAAGTCTCAATGAATTCAGAAAGATTGAAATCATACAAAATAATTTCTCTGGACCACAGTGGAATGAAGCTGGAAATCTGCAAAGGCCAGAGATGTAGATTTGGCAACAAGATATGGAAGTTAAACAACACAGTCTTAGAAAAACAGTGCATCAAGGAGGAAATCTCAACAGAAATCAATAACTACCTTGATTCCATCTATTCAATACCTCTTTCCCCCTCCCTTCAGGGCCCACACTGACAGTAAATCTTCAAAAAGAGCCAGGAGGTTATCAGAGGGGTTGCAGATGAATTGATAAGTAAAATGTGGTATATACATACAATGAAATACTACTCAGCAAGGTCCAACAATGAACCCTTGATACTAATGATTATGCTTGTAAGCATGTGCACCTGAAATAAGAACAAGGCCTAGAGCTGCAGGGTGCCAAAGAGTTACCTCCTGAGAACCTCCATGTTGTTCAAAGGTGGCCAGTCTCGAAGCCAAACTCAGCATGTAAATGTGCTGCCTTCCCCCAAGCATGGGACATGACTCCCAGGGATGAGCCTCCATGGCACTGAGGGATTACTACCAAGTACCAGCTGATGATGTAACTAGAAAATGACCTTGAACAAAAGGGTCAACACGGACCAGCAGAATATCTCAGTCTAAATATAATACCAGGAGTTAAAAATGCTTTTTGACCTGAACAAAAGGGGGAAAGGAAAGGACAAATGAGTTTATATGGCTATAAGTCCCCCAAAAGAGCTGGGAGATTATCAGAGGGGTTGCCCTTATGCACAATTGAGCAGAGTCCCAGAGACAGATAAAGTAGATACAACCCCGGGTATTGGTTCTTCTGAGGGCAACAGAGACTCACAGGTTCTATGGTCATGGCAGATGCAGTTCAGTGCCATGTCAGTTCGCCCTATTTTGGAGTTTGTGCTTCTGTGTGATGGAGCTGGACACAGATGTGATCTTTGTCCACAAGCCTCTTCAGTTACTTTTACCGAACCTGTAGTTGGTGCTGGGGTTTAATGTATACCCAGGGGACCTGAATCTCAGGACTGACCATGTGATAGACAGGTCCTGAGCCTCAACAGACTTGCAACTCCTACACTCTGGTTTATGGGACTTACCTCACTCAGCTAACATGGAGGTGAAGAAGGTCAACCACCACACCATGGAGCCAAGAGTGCCTACAACTGGAAGCAGAATTGCATCCAGCATCCATGTAGAATCTAAGCGCCCTCTTGATATAGATGTGGAGTGGACACAACCACTCTAAGGTCCACTGGATGGAGGAATAGAGTATGGATTAGAGTGGACTTATTGATATTCTATTCATGAACTATTGTGATTAGTAATCAAAGAAAATGTGGCATTGATGTGGAGAAAGTGGCCATGGTAGCTGCTGGGGATAGGAAGTGGGAGGAAGAGATGTGATGTGGGAGCATTTTCGGGGGTTGGAGTTGTCCTGGGTCGTGCTGCAGTGATAGTTACCGGACATTTTATGTCCTCCCTTGGCCCACTGGCTGGACTGTGGGAGAGTGTGGGCTATGGTGTGAACCATTGACCGCCAGGTGCAGCGGTGCTCAGAGATGTATTCACCAAATGCAATGAATGTCTCATGATGAGGGAGGAGGTTGTTGTTATGGGGGGAGGAGTGTGGTGAGGGGGGCGGGGGTATATGGGGACTTCATATTTTTTAATGTAACATAAAAAAATAAAGACAAAAAAAGAAATACTAACAAAAAAAAAAGAGGCAATACAATACAAACACATGTGATAACATTGATGAATCTTGAGGACCTTATGTTGAGTGAAGTAAGCCAGGCATTGAAGCACAAATACTGCATGACCTCTCTGATATGATATAAGTAAGCCAAGCTGTCTCAGAGAGCTAAAGACTGGATGATAGCCTTAAATGATATTAGTGAGAAAGGAAGATTGTGATCTGACACATGGGTGAAATTTATGGTTAGCTGGAGGTAAGTATTTGTACAGGGAAGGGATAAAATAGGTGCATAGGGATACCTTTGTGTGGGGCTTCGTGGGCTTGAGGGGGGCTAAGGATGGGATGATGGGTCAGATGGCCCAAGAAATTGGAAGTAGGATGAGGGGAACATTTGCACATAGGAAATTGTCAGGTATGGTTGAAACTACAATGTTGAGGAAACTCTTTAGAAAATATAATAAGGAATGTTACCTGTTTAAGATGCTTAAGGGGGGACATCTGACACAGGGCAGGTTTCTAGGGAGTGTGTGAGTACTCATTTTGTCATGTTGGGTTTTATCATTGGGTGGAGACCCATACAAAGAGAACGAAGGTAGACCCACATTCTGGGGAGGACTGATGTTCTCCAACAGAGGGAATTGAGTATTTCGAGAGAATTGGTGCCTCCAAATGGGTTAGAGCAGTCGAGTATGTTAAGCCCTCAACATTGTTGAAAGTATCTGTGAATATGGTCCTTCAAGTAATGAAGAATGATTTTCACTGTGGGCCCTGAGGGGAGGGGGAGAGAAGTATTGAAGAGATGGAACCGGGGTAACCTTGGGACAATGGAAGTGTTCCACAGAATCATGCAATGATGGATATCGGACATGTTAAATTACACCAAAAATGTATAAAAGTGTATAGGCTAAAATGTAAATGATAATGCAAACATAAGATAACTCAAAATTTAGAAAATTGTATAGTCTAAAATATAAACCATAATGTAAACCCAAATGGAACCATGTTTGAGAGCTATTTTTCAGTATCTGTACATCACCTGCACCAAAAATATTATAAACATACAAAAAGATCACTGCTGGGGAAGGGACAAAGTGTTTGATGTTGGATATGTGGGAGTACCCTATATTGTATATGTGAATTACTGTGATCTAAACCTTTTGTGAAGACAAACTTTATAATTAGGAAAAAAAAAAAGAAATGATGTAGACACTGAGGAAGAAATTAAAGATATTTCCTTGCCACTGTACATACAGGGCAACAGCTATCGCAGTGATGAAAGGTAAAATGTCAAAAACCAAGCTTTTTCATTTTGTCATATTTTGACAGCCCAGTTTGTTTTTACTTTATTTAATTTTTCTAAATTATTATGTATTCTATATCGAACCTTTAAATTCAACACTATATTCCATTTTACTATTAATGGAACTTGGCAATATATTAGGCTTCATTTTTGAAGAAGTTTTGGACCACAGAGAGGTTCAACTATGACAGGAGAGGAACACTGGTGTGGGGTGTTATTGATGGGTGGCACATGGTTGGGAGGGAGTTCTTCATGGCATGTAAAGCTAAACTCAGCATGTAAATGCATAACTTTCCCCCAGCATGGAACATGACTCCTGGGGATGAGCCTCCCTTGCACCGAGGGATTACTACCAAGCACCAGCTGATGATGTAACTAGAAAAAGACCTTGAATAAAAGGGTCAACTCAGACCAGCAGAATATCTCAGTCTACATGTAATATCAGGTGTTAAAAACTGCTTTTTGATCTTGAATGAAAGGGGTAAATGGAAAGGACAAATGAGTTTATATGGCTATGAATTTCAAAAAAATAGTCGGGAGGTCTAGGAGGGGTTGCGCTTACACACACCTCAGCATGGTCCCAGAGACAGCCAAAGTAGATACAATCCCAGGTTCTGGTTCTCCTGAGGGCTACAGAGACCCACAGGTTCTATGGTCATGGCAGATGGCTCCACAGTTCAGTGCCATGTCAGCTGGCCCTACTCTGGAATTTGTATTCCTGAGTGTGATGGAGTTGGATTCAGGTATGACCTTTCCACATATGCCTCTTCTGTCACTTTTACTGGACCTGTGGTTGGTACTGGAGTTGGTGTATACTCAGGAGACCTGTATCTCTGGACAGTCCATGTGACAGCTAGGCCCTGAGCCTCAGCAGACTTGCAACTCCTACCCTCTGGATTATTGAATTTACCCCGTTCAGCTAGCAGGGAGGTGAAGAAGTTCAACCACTACACCAGGGAGCCAAGAGTGCCTACAACTGAAAGCAGGAGAATTGCGTCCAGCATCCATCTGGAATCTAAGCCCCCTCTTGATGTGGAGTGGACACAACCATTCTAAGGTCCACAGGATGGAAGAATAAAATATGCATTAGAGTGGATTTACTGATGTACTGCTGGGGAATAGAATATGAATTAGAGTGGATATGCCGATATTCTACTATGGAACTATTGTGACTAGTAATGGAAGAAACTGTAGCATTGATGTGGAGAAAGGGCCCAAGGTAGCTGCTGAGGGAAGGAAGAGGGAAGAAGAGATATGATGTGGGGCAATTTCAGGACTTGGAGCTGTCCTGGGTAGTACTGCAGGGACAGATGCTGGACATTGTATGTCCTGCCATGGCCCACTGAGTGAACTGGGGGAAAGTGTGAACTATAATGTAAACTACTATCCATGTGGTGCAACAGTGCTCCAAAATGTATTCACCAAATGCAGTGAATGTCACACTAAGATGAAAAGGTTGCTGATGTGGGAGAAGTGGGTTGAGGGGGTTTGGGGGTGTATGGGGACATCTTATATTTTTTGAATGTAACATTAAAAAAAATAAGGAGAAACAAGTGATGGAATGGTTGGTGGGGAATGGGGTATATGGGAACCTCTTGTGTTTTTTAATGTAAGGTTTTGTGTGAACTATTAACTTTAAAAAAAGATAATTGAAATATTAAATTTAAAAACAACAACAACAATTAAAAAAATTCTCTTTGGTTCACAAAACCATAGGATTCGCAAAGGTAAAGCAGATGCCAGAGAGCCTTGGCAGTGCGAATGGAAAGACTCAGACCTGTGAGGTGAATTGAAAGTGTTCTGTGTTCCTCAGGAAAGCCCAGCTTTCTCCCATGCCAAAGGAGTGAGCGGTGAAGAGATTTAATGGTCACAACACACTCCTCTTTATTCCAGTGAGAAGCTGAATGACCTCACTTCTCGCATGTTTAATGGAGAGACTGGCGCTCACGATGCCAAATTGCGTTTGGAGTCTCAGGAAATGAAAGGAATTGGCACACCACCTAACACTACCCCTATCAAAAATGGTTCTCAAGAAATTAAGCTGAAAATCACCAAACATGCATGAATGGGAAACCATTCTTTGAATCTTCCATTTGTGTCAACACTGCTTGAAAATATGTCTCAGTCAGAAGAAAATGAACAAAAAGCAGAAAACAAGGCCAGAAGGAGTAGAAAGAGAAGCATAACGTATGACTCTTTACTGGAGCAAGGCTTTGTCCAAGCAGCTTTGTTGTCCCAGATCTCAGGGCCTGCTGATAAAAAGATTCCAGGTAAGAAAGAGTCCTGTCCAAATGTTGGCAGAGAAAATGACCATCTGCTCAAGTACAGCCTTGGGGACTTGGTGTGGTCCAAAGCATCGGGTTACCCCCGGTGGCCATGCATGCTATCTGCCGACCTGCTACTTCATAGCTATACCAAACTGAAAGATCAGTAAGAGTGCAGGCCAATGCAGTTGGATGGTGATGCCCCAGAAGGAGCTTGGATATTTGAGAAGAGTCTTGTAGCTTTTGAAGTAGAAGGACAGTTTGAAAAATTATGACAGGAAAGTGCCAAACAGGCACCCATGAAAGCTGAGAAAATGAAGTTATTAAAACCTATTTCAGGAAAATTGAGGACCCAGTGGGAAATGGGTATTGTTCAAGCTAAAGAAGCTGCAGCCATGTCAGTATATGAGTGGAAAGCCAAGTTCACCTTCATCTACGTGGGGGACCAGCTTCACCTTAAACCTTGCCTAGCTAAGGAGTCTAGCCTTGCCACAGAGTCTCCAGGAGGAGGGGCATCCAGGGAGAAGCTGTTGGCGCCCCCAAGTCAGGGGCAGAAGAGGGCGCTCCCGTCAAGAGAAGGAGGAGAGCCAGAGCATGCAGCTCTGCCAAGACCATGCAGCTCTGCCGAGAGCCGCGAGAGCGATCCCAGGGCGATAGATGACCCTCGTCAGAAGACGGCAGGTGCAGACCCCAAAAGAGGAGTTGGGTCTCCTGGGAGAAAATAGGCCCAGACCTCCACCCCATGAAGCAGGAAGGGAGATGTGGTGTCCCAGTGTTTGGTCTTCTGTCAAAAGCTTTGGGATGATATCGTGGCTGAGCACCCAGATGCTTCTAGTAAGAAGGTTGAAGAGCCGCTCTGTTTGCAGTGGGGCACGTTCAATGACAAGCAGAAGGTGCTCTCTCACTCCAAGTTTGCCCTTGTGGCCTCCGCCCACGCTTAGGAAGACACTGGTAACCTGAATGGAGGGAAAAGAAGCCATGTAAAGCGGACCCAGGACCCACCTGAGGACTCTGAGGTCGAGGCTGCGCGTAGCAAGAGACTCAAGCCGACAGGCACGGTCTGGGGAAGAGAGAGACCATCACTGACAAGACGGCCAGAACAAATTCCTCTAAGGCCATGGAGGCGGCCTCCTCGCTAAAGAGCCAGGCAGCAATGAAAAATCTGTCTGATGCATGCAAACCACTGAAGAAGCGAAACCGGGCTTCCACAACAGCCTCTTCAGCTCTTGGGTTTAGCAAATAGCAAAAGTTCATCTCCTTCTGCATCCTTAATTGAGAATGAGGTTGTGTATCAGTGCGCGTGGGCTCTTCTGGAGACATGCGCCTCCCATAGCATGCTGCGCGTGCTAGTAGAGCTGATCTCTGTCACTGGTGCTCAGGCCTAGTGCCTTCCTCGCTTTCCTCTTCATACCCTGTTAGCTTGTGCCACGTACTGTGTCCTCCTGAACTTTGCCCTCTTGAAGACCTGAGTGCTGAGCTACAACAGCTAATGTTGTAAAACTACTTCTTCTATTTTCTGGACATGTGAAATGTATGATAGCAAATCGTAGCTGTTTGAAGCTGTTGCCTGCCATCGTTGTAACATGACATCCAGACTTCATTGTCCGAGCTGGAATCTCTGCCATTGACAAAAACAAAACAAAAAACAACCTGAAATCCAAAAAGTTTTTTTTTAATGCAGATAAGACTAATTGTAATTTTTTTCTTAATTTTCAGAGGTATTTTTGTATTCCCGATTTTAGTGCTGCCTTCATGAACCTCATTTTCAAGGGTTGGCTTCTCTGTAGTTTGTTTCCTGTGGTTCTGTTTTTATAACTGCACAGCAGTAGTGAGAGGTGTCAGCCTAGGGACTTTTTGGGAGAGGGCAGCGAACCAGAGGTGGGCCTCCACTGTGGGGCTTTGCACCCTGACCCCAGGGATCGGGCGCTCAGAGTGCTCTGATGATGACAACGTCACCGGAGGCAGTCGCTCGCAGCTCGGGGAGTCCTCAGCGGCTCAGGCCAACTTAGACCTGGCAAGGGCTTGCCCTTCAAATACAGTAAGAATTTGTCACTGAACTTCTAGGAGCTTATTGAAACAGAAAAAATTTACTTTTATTTTTCTCCCTCTTATGGCTTGCATAAGTTGAGTTTCATAAGCTAGACAATTGAATGAAAGGTGATCTAGAAGTCCCAAGAAGAATATTAAAAATAAAAAACTTCAGTTCTGTAGAAAAATATAATAAAAGTATTGTTTTCCTAATCTATTTACATATATAATTCCTTTACTCCTACCCCTGAAGCTGTGACTTCCAATATTGTGGACAAGTTAGGTCCTTGGAGGCCATTTTGACTTTGAAACTTAACAAGACCCTCTGTTCCGTAGAATTAAAAGACTTCTTCCTTGAGGTTATAGGTTGAAACCCATTGTTGTTCTGTTTGCCCAAGAAGTTTAATAGTCTAGCCTCTGGTCACCTGTGAATGTTGCTCTATCCCTTAATGAAAGAGCTAAGTGGAGAGTCTGCAAAATCCTGCCTCTGCAACTATGTGGTATTGCCTTTAGAATCCTTGTCACCTGAGCCCAGTGAGATGGGTGCTTACTTCCTTCAAACTTTTTATTAATGTTTTGTTCATATGTGTCAGCGTCGGCGCCGACCTCCGGCTACTCTCCCCAGCCCCACCTTTGCGGCGGGGGGAAGATGCCGGACAGCGGCCTCCCGAGGTAAGTGAAGAACAGAGCACAGAACACACAGTAACCGCTCTGGAGACGCAGGCTCCTGGCGCAGGTCCGATTTATTAGGGGAGTGCAACAGCTTATAAGGGCTAGGGTGGGGGTTGAGGGGAGTGTGGCATGCACTGATTGGCTGGGCATAGGGGACGGAATGTATAGATTGCTCGCTCTTGTTGCCGGGGAGAGAAGCAGCTTTCAGGTTGGCGGGTGCGGGAAAGTAGCGCGGGAAGGAGCTATCCAGCGCCGGAGGCCATTTCGGTACAAGCCGAGCCATTTTGCTAGGCTGAGCTGTGCTGCCTACAACACATATGTGCCCCCTTCCCACTAGTTTCTGAAAAGTTCTGGGTAGAGAGTTACTTCAGTTAAATTTACCAAATTATGGTGCAGAAAGTTGACCTTTATTTTCTATTTCTCATCTTGTAATATACACAGCCATGATAGAACAATGCCTCCAGAGAGGGTTAAATAATGTACACATTGCTCCAAATTTGTCCCCACCTAGTAAAATTAACACTAAAACCCTCTTCCCATGATCAAGTTTAGCCTTGTTCTCAAAGAGAATTTAATGTCTATAAAACAATAGAAAAATAAAACAAAACAATCTCCCTTCCCTTATTTACACAAAAGTAGGCTTTATTTACCAAACAGTAGGTAGTTATAAGTTCTTAAGCATGAGAACCACAAGATAAAAGTTGTGATACAATAGGATTGATAGGGCAATGGCACACCTAGCCCTACCTAATATAGTATTTCTCATGCTGCACTGCAGTTGCCTATTTACTTACCTTTTTTCCCTCACCAGATTGTAAACTCCTTGTCGGACAGTTATTTACTAATCTCTAACTCCAATGCCTAGTGCAGTGCTACTTGAGTGAGGAGGGACTGGAGGAAGATAGACCAAATGAAGGTATTTATGTGGGTGGGGTGGGGGAATGAAGTAGTCTAGATATGTATGCTGACAAGAGCCTGAATAATAACAGGATCTGTGAAACATTTTAAAGGCAGACAAGTCAAGATAAAATAGATTAATTTAAGTGGATGTCAAGATTTCTAGGATGGAAAATCAGAAAAGAGGCTGTACTATTGGATTTTAGGGGAATAATAAATAATGCCCCTTTGTTCCCCTTCTGAGCTCAGAATCAATTGAGAAATAAGACACAATAAATAAAAAAGATAAAAATGTGAGTATTACTAATAGTACCCTGTGAATTATTCAGATTTTACCACATACACCATCATTGGCTTATTTGCACAAATGTAGTTTTCCTTCCCAGGGGTCCAGCTGTTCCTGTAAGATTTCCCTGTGGCTAAGAGCAGCCTAAAACACTTTCTCAGGGGAGGCAGTTCTGAAAGAGAAAGGCGCTTGGGAACTTTTTCTGTAAAGGACCAGATAGTAAATATTTTAGGCTTTGCAGCCATATGGTTGGTTTCCGTCATAACTATTCAACTATGTCCTTGTGGCATGAAAACAGTCATAAACAGTATATAAAGGAATGAGTGTGGCTGTGTTCCAATAAAACTTTGCTACAAAAAACAGGTGGTGGCCTGGATTTGGTCCATGAGCTAAAGTTTGCTGACTCTGGGTATGGAAGGAACTGAGTTGAGCAGTTTCTTCATCAGTATAACCAATTAAATATGACTTGCCTTGAGGAAATGGGAGTGAGTAATTATAAAGAGCCAGGAATGTTATTCTAGTAGAATCCTCCTCAGGGAAGAGAAACCTGAAACCTGGGGAATGTTGATTCTCCTCTAACATATACCACCGACCTACTGAAGGTAATTTGGAAGAGAAATTTTGTGGAGAGATTCTTGGCTTTGGAGATGCTGAGCATGAGGTGATAGAGCATTCAAGAAGAGGTCACCTGTGGCCACAGTGATGTGGAGATCCAGATTGTACTGGTTATGGAGAACAGGTAGTGTGCCTCAGCGTCATCCTCTCAGCCCACCACTTCCAATTGGCTTTTTTTTTTTTTGGAGATACTGGGGAATGAGCCCAGGAACTCTTATATGGGAAGCAGGTGCTCAACCACTGAGCTACACCCACTCCCCTCCACCTGTCTTTAAACATTTACTATCACATAATCTGCTTGAAGGAGAGACCTGAACCTGAGAGTGGATGAGCCTACTGAGCTCTGGCAGAAAACAGGGCAAAGTATTGGGGAATATTAAGGGTTTGGGGGCACTAGAAACATAAGTAGACAGCAGAGACTAGGAAGAGAGGTTGGGAATGAAGGAAGAGAATAATGAAGAAGCAATGTTTGAACAAGTGGCCATCATTCACTGCCTGTGAAATTAGGGGAAACCCACCAACCCTTGGTAAACGTATCAGAAAAGTACTGCATACTACTTGTCAATTACAATACAAAAAACTCTTGGCTGGGTTATTTGAGTAGAGGGGGAATGAGACTCCAGAGAGGCTACTGTCCTTACAAATGGATCCAAAGTTTGTCCCTTTATGGCTTCCCCCAAGGTCCTGTATATAATTTCAGACAAGATACAGGGAGAGGGATTTGGAGCAGCTGATATCATGCCACCTAATAACACCTAACTAATAATTTTAAACCCCCACTTTCACATTAATGTTATTTAACTCACACAGAATCTTGCTGATATTGTGATTTAAAGTCATGCATTGAAGTTCTAGCTGAGAAATATAACAGAAGGGGAATGCCCCCCCAAAAAACCAAGTAGAAGTCTTTTAACTAAACTCATATACTAGAGATCTGCTAATACTTCCATCAGCCCCAGTGCCCTGCTTATTTTGGAGTGAGCCATGCCTGGATCTAGTAAGGACCTTGCCCTCTTCCCATGGGATTCTGAAGTTCCTGAAAATTCTGCTGCCTTTGTAGTCTAAGTGCTTCTCCCTATCTGAGCTCACTTTGATCTTTGTGCAAGACCAAATCCCTGCAAGGCCCCACATACCCAAAATAAAGCTCTTTTCTTGCTAATCCTGGCCTCAGACCCAAGTCTGAGGATACCAGAAAAAGCCACATGTAAGGCTATTTGAGCCTCCAAACACTGAGGCTAGTGAGGTCCACCAAAAACTTTGGTCTCTTAACATAGTTCTTTAGTTCCAAGATACCACTCTTTGTGTTTATTCCTTAGGTTTTCTAGGCTATGTTGGAGATTTGTGTTAATCTGTCTGTTCTTGCTGCTCTCACCAACTGAGAGCAAACACAAGGAATGAAGTGCGAATCAATGTCTTACCTTAGAACCTCCTGATAGTAATGATGACAACGAAATTTTATTCCTGGCTTGCTAGGTGTTTTTTGTATCATATTACTTACTCTTTATATCAACCCTATAAATTAGATATTATTGGTGTTCCCATTTTATGGAGGAGGAAATTGCAGCAAAGAGATGTTGAATAATTTGCCCAAGGTTAGCACCCCTAAGAAATGAAGGTGTAGATGCTGAGGCAGGGATTTGTATAAATGATGGGCAGAAAAATGTCCCCAGGAAAGATCCCACTCAGAGGAATTCATGGGACATACCCTGCAGTTTCATTAATTTCACCATGTGCTTCAGGAGGACATGTCAGGATGATGGTAGCTTTTGGTGTCTGATACAGAATTTGCAAAGGTGAATTAGAGAGTTCATGTATCCAGCTTGGTCCAAGTGAAAAAGACTAATGTGTGGTGGCTTTGAGTCCTTAGGAAATGCATTATCTGTAGTGCTGTATGGATAATATTTTGAGTTCCATCAGAACAGGGGTTAACATGCTTAAAGAATACTCTAGTTCCCCTTTCTCAGATTCTGTGTGTACCAAACTGCCTTCTTAGTGCCCCAAATAACCACTTACATTTGTAACACCACAAAATGTTTTCAAATATAAAAAATCATGATAAAAATGGTAAATATTATTCTCTTATAAGAGTCAGAAAATGAAGGCCCAAAGAGTTGGATTATATGAGGTCTTAAATTTAGATTTATCTGGCTACAAGTTTAGCTTTATTTTCTCTTCTTTACTGTTGTTTTATGAGTTCGGTTTCTTTCTAAGAGACCTGGATAATGGGTCCAAGACTTCTGTTTGTTGGATAGACCTATCCCACTGTCATATATTAATAACTTGAAAGTCTAATATATCAGTCTATTTATTGTGTGTTCGGCAGATGATATGGAAATTGGTAGAACCAAGGCCCTGTAAGGTATAGTGCCAGACCTTGGATTGTGTGACCACACCCAGCTTCAGACACATTCACCAGGGCTGGTGGGAAAATAATCTGCCAATTTTTCCAAGCTGTCTTAACTGCAAGGTCACTCAACTGTTTCTACTGTGTTTCAAGCTGCTTCAAAGAGAGCAAACAACTATAATCTCTCTTAGCCAGTTGGGCAGCTGGAAATGCAGAATGTCATGGGGAGCTGATTAAAATGAGGTGGTAGTTGAAAAACCAGGAGCCAATCGACCTTAACTGTGTTTGTTTTAAGTTTTATAAATAGTGGTTGAAGATGCCGGTAAGTGATTTCTTTTTTTTTTTCTTTTAGCCTCAGCTCTGGAGAGGCTTTTTATATTGTTCTAGTAGTCATAATTTTCACCCATTTTCCTTTCATACTTTTCAGTTAGGAGAATAATTACTGCCTTGGGCCCCTGCTTTTGGTTATGATTACATGATTCACAGAAAAGCCTGCTCTGTCCTTTCTTCCTTCCTTTCTCCTTTTAACGTCTCTTTGTTTAGAAGAAAGAAATCAATTTTTGAATTGACTTCAAATTGCATTTGGATTTGGAAAATTAAAACAGATGAACGGAAAAATACTATTATTTTTAGAGCTCATAAGACAAAGCCTGCCTGGCTTGGGGTTTTGACTATTGGTTCTTATAATAAATGGCTCCTTTTAGATGGCATCAAAGTCAATACTAATGGTTATTATGATTAAGTACAGCTCCCTTGGTGTCCGTTTCCTGTTCTTTGGCTTCCTTCCCCTCTCTCCAATGCATGCACATGGTTTCTATAGAGTTAAGTTTCCCTGAGATACACAAAGGACAAAGAGAGAAAGTTTGTAGCTGGCACTTTCACCTCCTTTTCTTCCTTCCCTCTGCCTAGCAATTCATTGTCCTGGCTCCACAAGGGCCACCACTACAGTTGCTAACTTCCCTGACCTACAAGGTTCGGATGTCTTCCAAGCATTTCAGAATACTCCTCCTTTCACCCTTCTTCCCGAAACTGCCTATCCTGGGCCCCATCCTCTTAGGTTCGTAGGACCCTGCTCTCTTCAGCTAATGATAAAGTCAAATGGCCATGCTACATGTTCATAATAGTTTGCAATATATTATGTCTTCTACATAATTGTGCATTAACGCAAGGGTGTGACTAATGGTGGGGTTTTCGAGTACCTGTGGTGGCCCTCCTGGAGACAGCAGTGCTTCTCTTTTGTACCACTCACATAATACTAAATAATTCATATTTGTAAAGAACTCTACAGTTAACAAGTACTTCCTCATACAATATTTTTTCCATTCAAACAGCCACGTGGTGGCTAATAGGTGATATTATTATTCCATATAAAAATGAAGAAATTAAGTCTCAGAGAGATTAAATAATTCATCTGACATCATGCAGATGTCAGATCATGCAGATGTCAGGTCATGCTGACATCATGACTAAGATGAAACTAGAACCCAGGCCACCTGAATTGAAATTCCCTGCATTTTCTAATCTGTCATATTGTCTCACAATCATTTATCCTCAAAGTGATTTTTTGAGTATCTATTGTGTTAGGTTCTATGGGAGACACAGTGGTGAGTGAGACAGACAAGGTCTATATCTTCTCTAGAGCTTATTATATTCTAAGTGTGGAAATAAAGACAACATATGAGTGAACAATTATATTTTTAAAAATTACAAATTATAGAAGTGCTATGAGAAAGCTGAAGTAAGGACATTGGTGGTGAAGGATATCAGAAAAAGTGACATTTAGGCTAAGACCTGAAGACTGAGAAGGAGCTAGCAATGAGTTTGCAGGAGCTAAGAGACCAATTAAGGCAGAGCATGTGCAAAAGGCCTTGAGGCATATTTATAGCACACAGGTGGTGCCTGCCCCATCCACTTAGTGTCCTCTGGAGCCATATTCTGCACATGCAGTCATTCTTAGCAGTTGACATAGTCTCATCAAGGATTGTTACACATCTTGATAACCATACACACCGTATATCTTCCACACTGGGTTCATTTTGTTACCTGCTTTAAGAAGACTCAAAAGAACCCTGCTGATTCATCATGAAAACTTCACAAGTTTTGCTGTTGAAAGTGGAGATTTTCCCTAAGCTGTGCCTCTAACCTCATCTGTCATTTTCACAAATAGTGGTCATTGATCTCAAATGTCCCAAGTACAAGGCTGTGGATGGCTCAGATAAACCCAACCCTATTGTCGGAGACACTGCTTTATGGGCACACTGACAAAGGACCACTAGGTGGAATTTTGTACATGAAGAACAGAATATGTGTTCTGGGTTTGAATGAAGAGAGGATTTGAACATCTTTTGCCAAGGGGGTTGCAACCCACTGAAATGGACTGGTACTGTGCCCATAGTAGGTGCTCAAACTGTGCCTCAATAATGCAGGAATCTCTGGTTAAGGTGTCTACCTGACTCCTTGGAAGCATTCCTCTCTACATATTTCTATACCACACACTTACTTTTTTTTTTTTAATTTTTTTATTTTTTATTGACTTTGTAATAATATTACATTAAAAATATATATGTGAGGTCCCATTCAACCCCACCCCCCCACCCCCCCTCTCCCCCCCCCCAACAACACTCGTTCCCATCATCATGACACATCCATTGGATTTGGTAAGTACATCTTTGGGCACCTCTGCACCTCATATACATTGGTTCACATCATGGCCCATACTCTCCTCTATTCCATCAAGTGGGCCCTGTGAGGATTTACAATGTCCGGTGATTACCTCTGAAGCACCATCCAGGGCAGCTCCATGTCCCGAAGACGCCTCCACCTCTCATCTCTTCCTGCCTTTCCCCATACCCTTTGTCCATTATACCACACACTTACTTAATTAAACCCTTACTGTGTGCCCATCAATGTTCTTGGGCTTGTGATGAATTCAGAAATATCACCATCACAGTCCCTGCCTTTGAGAAGCCTGAAATCTACACAAGGAGACAAGGCATAAACATGTTTAGTAATTAGAGAAAAAATAAAATCTAATATTCCTCCAAGTGTTAGGTGTTGGCATGGAGAATCATGATAAAATTTCAGGAAGAGAGGGGATACTTCTCAGAAGCTGTCATATTGGACAAGGCTTTTGAAGAATGGTAGGAGTTGGATTCATGGAGAACAAACACAAAAGTGATGCCAGGTAGGCAGCATTGCTATGCCTTGAATATAGTCAATTGGTGTTTCAGGCATAGTGCCCATAGTGTGGAACATGCAGACTGACTCACAAAGACAAACATTCAGGGAGAAAGACACCCTGGCTGCTGTTCTGCTAATAATGGCCTAAGGCAAAAAAGTGTAAAGTGCTCTTGCTTTTTCTTTTTCACTCACTCCCTCAGGTTCTACTTTGCATTTTGAGATTTTTATTCCTCATTCAAAGATTCTCTTAAAATCCATTTGTGCCAACATCCACCTTGATATAAAGATTGGTGGTGGTGAATATGTGCATACTGGGTAGGACAGAGTAAGCAGATCAATTTCTTTACCATGATTTCACATTATCTTTCAAAGGTACCCTTGGTATGAACAGAGGTGTGGTGGCTTGTTGAGGGGTAGGGGAGTTAGGAGGGAATGGCGACTATGGTAAAGAGACTCAGAACACAAAATAGCAGCCTTAGAGCTGGCCACCAGGACATGTCCTCACAAACCATTCAGTGTAGCTGCAATGATAATGCACAAATGGGAATATCATCTGATGGCAGGGTCAGTAGTTGTATTTCATGTAGCTCTATGAGACAATATAGGGGGGCAGATGCAGCATTAGGTATAAGGATGGAATTTGTATTATTAGGACTCTTCAGCAGTGAGAGAATCTGCCTTATGTTGGGAAGGGATGAGCTTCCTTCCAGTAGAGGTATTCAGTGCTACGATGCCTCTCTGGGATTTTGCAGCCCAACCAGAGTTTATCCCGCAGGACCTGCGAGTGTCTTTCTACCTCTTAAAGTCTAGGATTTTCCAAGTTCATTCCTTTTAATTGAATTAATACATTGAGAAACACGTTTGCTGTCTGTGGTGACGGTGAAGGGTTGATCAGGTTGTCACATGGGCTCACTAGACAGAAAGAGACCTTGAACAAAAGGGTCAACTCAGACCAGCAGAATATCTCAGTCTTCCTGTAGGATCATGTGTTAAAAACTGCTTTTTGACCTTGGATAAAAGGGGGAAATGGCAAAGACAAATGAGTTTATATGGATAAGAGTCTTCAAAAAAGAGTCAGGAGGTCATCAGAGGGGTTGCGCTTACACACGCCTCAGCAGGACCCCAGAGATAGCCAAAGTAGATACAACCCCATGTACTGGTGCTCCTGAGGGCTACAGAGACCCACAGTGTCTATGGTCATGGCAGATGGCTCTGCATTTCAGTGCCATGTCAGTGGGCCATACTTTGAGAGTGATAGAGTTGGACTCAGATGTGACCTTTCTACACATGCCTCTTCTGTCACTTTTACTGAACCTGTGGTTGACGCTAGGGATGGTGCATACTCAGGGGACTGGAATCTCTGGACTGGCCATGTGCTAGCTTGGCCCTGAGTCTCAGCAGAGGCTTCTGGTCATTGGACTTCCCCAGGTCAGCTAACAGGGAGGTAAAGATGGTCAACCACCACACCACGGAACCAAG
Organism: Dasypus novemcinctus; assembly: GCF_030445035.2. Classification (NCBI taxonomy): domain Eukaryota; kingdom Metazoa; phylum Chordata; class Mammalia; order Cingulata; family Dasypodidae; genus Dasypus; species Dasypus novemcinctus. Next base: position 145,844,172 of record NC_080704.1, on the reverse strand, counting down.
AGTGCCTACAACTGCAAGCAGGAGAATTGCATGCACCATCCATGTGGAATTTAAGCCCCCTCTCAATATAGAGGTGGAGTGGACATAATCATCCTAGGGTCCACACGATGGAGGAATAAAATATGGATTAGAGTGGATTTATTGATGTACTGCAGGGGAATAGAGTATGGATTAGAGTGGACATACCGATATTCTACTATGAAACTATTGTGACTAGTAATGGAAGAAATTGTAGCATTGATATGGAGAAAGTGGCCATGGTAGTTGCTGAGGGCAGGGATAGGGAGGTAGAAATGTGATGTAGGGGCATTTTTGGGACTTGGAGTTGTCCTAAATGATGTTGCAGGGACAGATCCTCGACATTACATATCCTGCCATAATCCGCTGAAAGTACTGGGGGAGAGTGTAAACTACAATGTAAACTATTATCCATGTGGGGCAGCAGTGCTTCAAAATATATTCACCAAATGCAATGAATGTGCCACAATGATGAAAGAGGTTGTTGATGTGGGAGGAGTGGGGTGGGAGTGGGGTGGGGGGGCTATGGGAACCCCTTATATATACTTTTTTCTTGGCAAAGAAATCAAATACGATTTTTTGTCTTTATTTATTTTTTTAATGTTAGATTAAAAAATATGAGGTCCCCATATACCCCCCAGCCCCCTCACCCCACTTCTCCCCGCATAACAACAACCTCCTCCATCATCATGAGACATTCATTGCACTTGGTGAATACATCTCTGAGCACTGCTGCACCTCATGGTCAGTGGTTCACACCATAGCCCACACTCTTTTGAATATAACATTTTCTGAGATCTACGTATCTTCAAAAACATACAATTAAAAAATTGATGTGGTGGGGAATGGAGTATATGGGAACCTCTTATGTTTTTAATGTAATATTTTGAGTGATCTATTAACTTTTTAAAAAAGATGATTAAAAAATAAATTTAAAAAAGTTTTAAAATTTTTAAAAAAGAATTTATCCTTGGGTTCTGCATAGAGATCCGTGTCTGACTAGGAAGAAAGACTTCTAAAGGCCTCAGTTACTTGACTGCTTCAGGGCTGCTCTAGGTAAGAGATTTCTCTTCACAGGCAGGTGTCAATCAAATGTGTAGCAGTCACCTCACCCTGGGAGGCACTTTTATGTGCAAAATCTGGGAAAACACTAGAACTAAACATTACCTTGAGAGAATCAGCTAGTGGTTTGGCTTTGCAAACCTTGCCAATCCAGTAACTGAGGAAGGACTGATGAAAGGGACAGAGGCAAATTAAGAAAGAGGGGAAGCAGCTTTACTGGCAGCTTTACCAACAGCAACCTCCCAGTCACTCCACTGAGGTCTGGTACCCAAGAGTGCTGTAAGAAAATGAGGCTCAGAGACACTTGTCCAAGGTCTTCTGAGTTGAACTTCTGGGCTCCTTCCTTGGTACCAATGTTAAGTCCCCCGGGCTGGGAAATGTTCTTTCCAATGGTCTTAGAGAACCAGGGCTGCTTGAAAAGTAAAATCAACTTCCCAGTCCTTCAATAATCTGGAATGAAATTCATGGAGCTAGACTGAGCTCCCTTAAAAGATGATAAGCTATTATTAAAACTCCATGGAGGCCTCAGGGGGAATGATAATGAGGCAGACAGGCCAAGATGTCTGGTTACTGCTGATGCACAATTCTTTGCCCAGCTATAATTTGCCCAGCACACTTCTCTCCACCAACTATAAAGCAATTGTCACAATGATTTATATTCATGCATGATCCTGTCTAGTTTTCCATTGCCAACAGATGCCCCAAAGGGCTCACTTTGGGGTGAAGTAGGGAACTGGACTCTGAAATCAGCCTTAAAGCAAGAGATCTGACATTTATCAGGAGCCTACTATATATCTAACTTAAAGGTTAGGCATACCCTGCCTCATCTTGGTTTTTTGGCTCTGCTATTAGTTTATCCTGACCCTTTAGCTTGCAGTTGATTTCCTTTCTGCCCCATATTTTGGAGAGAATGTGCATAGTTTGTAGGTGTGTGTATTAGGTAGGAGTGCCTTATTTTGCCCTCAATAGTAAACTGCCTCAGAGCTTTGCTTCCATGAACCATGTGCTTCATGGTCCTCAGCTTTAGTCTGAATAGTCAGTGGAGTCAGCTTTGGTCTCGGTTTCCCTGACAGGGTATATCATAAACAATTTTGGAGTTGTTCTGTGTGAATGATTCCTTCCTCTGCACCAATTGACTTGGGATTAAACTTTTGTTTACTTCAATATAAAAAGAATTGACATATTAACTGCTCAAGACCAGGTGTGGCTTGGCTAGTTCTTGCAGCAGATGACAAAAGTTTCCTGTGCCTGGGAGATATTCAAGAGCACAGCTGTAATTTTGTTAAGACTTTTTGTAGGATTTCAAAATCTGAGGCTCCCAAGATGCTGACACATATCCTCCCTCCCCACCTCTTCATCATTCTGGACTCTCCTTTCTCTCTCCTCTTTTCTCCTTGTTGAAATATGTTTCTAATCTTCCAGGCTTCTTAAATGCATTGGTGTTTCCCGCTTCAGTGGTCCCAGTGGAGTCACTCTTTCAGTATTTAATGTATTCCACACTCTAAATGGTCCTGTTAATTACTCCCTCCTCACTCTGAATTTACTAATTTATTGATCAGATTTCTTTTTGTGCGTGTGAGTTTTATTTTGTATGTGCAAAGAATTTATTTGGATCAATTTTATTGAACCACCCCCACTACTGCCTCCCAGGATACTTTCCCAAATTTTAATTAAGTCTGTGGGAAGTCTCTGTGCTTACAGTGGAGCCACTTGCTTCCTCCTTTTGTGAGCACTAGTATCACCTGAGTACTCCAGGCTAGGGTAGTATAACCACATTCTTAAGTAGGTGGATATTTTAAAAGACAATTAGAATTTGGAGACTAGGGCAGGTGTTCTCAAATTGTGAGCCCCAGCTCAGCAGCATCAGCATCACCTGGGAACTTGTTAGAAATGCAAATTCTCAGGCCCCACCTCTGACCTGCTAGATCCTGGAACTACTGAACTGGGGAAGGGTTTCTCAACGTCAGCATTAAAAACATTTTGCATTGAATAATTCTTTGTTGTGGGGGCCTGCTCCAGGCATTGTAGGATAGTTGGCAGAATCCCTGGCCTCTGTCCACTACATGCTTGCCTTCCCAAGTCAGTTGTAACAACCAAAAATGTATTCAGGCATTTCACAAGTCCCCTGGGATGCAAAATTGCCTCCAGTTGAGAAACGTTGCAAAAGCAGTTAAAATCTCCCCCTTGCCCTCTCTAGAATTGTCTCTTCTTTAGTTTACTTGGGAACTGCATACATCATATAAAAATTTTTGAGTATATGCCTCACAGTCTCTAGCATATGGCCTTGTTTTGTTTTGTGCTTCATGTGTATATATTTCCTGCCCCCAATTAGTCTGCGTTAAGTTAGGCAAATAATAAGCCCAAATGACTGATTTGTGTTAGTAGTTCATTTAACCACCTAAGATTAATGCTGCAAACCTGGCCTTTTTACAGACCTCCTCAGCTTTTCCTGATTTTCATCCCTCCAAAGATTTGAGATCATTTTCAGGTTATGAAAGAAGTAGGTGGGGCGTTTCAGAAAATGTTGTCACTAAGGAAGGGCTGAGAATAAGGACTAGGTAGCAACTTCTGCTCTGTTCCTGTCAATGCTGAGAATACTCAAGTGCTACTGTGAAGAGGACAGGTGACAAGTTAGGCTGAATAAATTTGCTTTTGGGTAGAAGCCTTCTTATGTGGCTGCATCCTCCTTCCCCCATGTATATCCATGAATTTCTGTCCCTCCTCTATACCTGTTTCATGCAAGCCTGGCTTTCATTCCTATACCTTAGCGACTGCATCTCCACCCCACATGAAGTACTACCATTATTATAGGGTTCCAGAATGTAGACTTAAGGAGGTGCTGGGCATAAGGCAAATGTCACTGTCACCTCTTAAGTCCTTGTCTGCTGGGAGGGGCACTCATGGAAACCTGCCTCCCACACCAGAGATATACCAGAATATTCAGGCCAATCTAGAGATGAAATTTCTGCTCCTGCAGTGCGCTTTAAATCCACAGGACATTCTGCCCCCATTCACATCATGTGGCCAGTTAATAGGCAGTACCAATTTAGAGGGGCCCTAAAACATTCCTGGAATAAACCACAAATAGAGTCACAGTTTATTCAGATTTCTATAAATGATCTCACATAACTGGTGACATGTAAATTGCTTCTGCTCCTTTCAAAATATATAACATTCTCAAGTGAAAATTAAAACAACACCATGAACATACTCATCTTGAAGCCACTGTCAGCTGAAATCCTTACACCTAAAAATTTGTGGCATAATGCTTATAATGGCAACAAAAGGTTTATTAACTAAACTTTAAACCCTATACTATGACTCCCAAGAAATTGTTTGGTTCAAAAATTTGCAACAGAATAATGGAGAGCAAGAATTAAGAAAAGTTGGAACATGCTACTATTTCTTTTCAGCTACTAGAAGCAGAGTAATAAATGACTCTTTATTAGAAGCAAATCAGTTTAACCCCACCCACTAAACGTGAAAGTCTCCAAAGCCCCAAGTCTCAGGTCTTTCCTGCCTAGTTCTGCAGAAATCACCTATAAATGTACTGCATTCATTGCCTTAGGGAATTTAACCTTCCAGGTTACTCTTACCTTCTCACTGCCTGTTCCATGTGTTCCTACTCTATGTGTGCCTGTGTTGTCAGACACCATTAGGACCCTCTCTTGGCTCTCCCTCTTACCTTGTTTCTTTATACTTGATAGCCTGGTTCCCACAGAAGCTGCCACTAGGAATTGCTCTACATCCCCATCTTTAAAAATTCTGCTCATGTGCACCTGCAGCAGCAATGAATCTCAGTTCCAAACTCAGGTATACATAAAAATGTAGCTTTCTTCATTTTCTTTAAGTTGTTGAGAAAAAGAAAACACTCACAGAATTTTTAATTAAGTCTTTGCCATTTATAAATGCATTTTTACAGGAAGGAAGTTGAGAAATACTAATTAGCCAGAAGCTGGACCCACCACACTCTAGATCTTTTTATCAAAACGGTGGGCTAAAGATCTCTATATTAATGCTTGTACTTACAAAGCTTATTCTTGTAAAATTGGAACTTTGACTAATAATATCTATTGTCTAAGAGTTAACTCCTGAAAACCTCCTTGTTATGCAAATGTGGCCTCTCTCTAAGCCAAACTCAGCAAATAAACTCACTACCTTCTCCCTAGGATGGGGCATGACTCCTGGGGTTGAGCCTCCTTGGCACTGAGGGACAAATACCAGCACCAACCAGTAATATATTTGGAAAAAAAACCTTGACCAAAAGGGGGAAACATAAATACAAAAGAGTTTTTTTTTTTAATTATTTATTTATTTTTAAAAATTACATTCAAAAGATATGAGGTCCCATTCAACCCCACCGCCCCCACCCCCCACTCCCCTCACAGCAACACTCTCTCTCATCATCGTGACACATCCATTGCACCTGGTAAGTACATAATACAAAAGAATTTTTATGGATAAGAGATTTCAAAGTGAGTCAGGCGGTCACTCCAGAGGTTACTCTTTTGCACAGCCCAGGTGTCATTCACGTCCAATGTTCGGAGTATCTCACTAACTACCACAATAAACAAAGCCTCAAACAGGGGTGCTCCTGAGGGTTCTAGAGACATCTGGACACTATAGGCAAGACATACAACCCCATGAAATCAGCACCCTGTCGGCGGGCCTTACCTTGGAACATATGATAGCCTGTTTCCCCAAAGTAACAGACTCATTTATTAATATAATTTCCCTACATATGATTTTTCTACCCCTTTTATTTGCCTATAATTAGCACTATACCTGTTAAATATATGTCCCAGAACCTTAAATTTTCAATCTTTTCATATACCAGTTGAGCCCTGAGTCTCAGCAGAATTGCAGCCAACACCTACACTCTAGTTCATTGGACTCACCAAGGACAACTAACAAAATGATGATGATGGGCAATGCCCATCCCAAAAAGCAAAGAGTATCTACAACTGCAAGCAAAACAGTTCCTTTCATCTGTCCCATAAGATCTCATGCCTGCTCAATCTCAAGTAGAGTGGGTATCACCATCCCCAAATCTTTAAGATTGAAGAATGAACAAATATAAGGGAGGAATGCAAACATGGAACAAAGTAGACACTATTATTCTAGTAATGGAACATGTAAAGATATATAAAGATATATAATTGATATAAAGATAGTGGTTACCAGATGTTCTGAGGGGTGGGGGAAGGAAGAATAAGTGGAACATAGGGAATTTTTAGGGGATTGGAATTGTTCTGCATGAAATTGCAATGATGGATACAGGCCATTATACATTTTGTCAAAGCCTGTAAAATTGGATGGTGAAAAGTGTAAACCATAATGTAAATTATAGATCATTGAAGCAATGCTTCAAATGTGTTTATCAGTTGTAACAAACATATCACTCTAATGTAAGTTGTTATTAATAGGGGAAAATGTGAGAGGGGAGGGGGTGGGATACATGGGAAGCCCCTATATTTTCAATGTAACTTTTCTGTAATCTAAAATTTATTTTAAAATAAAGTGAAAAAAATTGCAGGCTGTCTTTAATACACGAGTACAACCTAAGACCCCTTTGTAAGAACTGTTTTGAGGTGGTAAGGGAGGAGGAGGCTTGTGATCCCCAGAGATGGTGAGATCTTGTGGCACTCATCAGGGGATGAGAAGTAGTCCTAAATTAGCAAATTTCCAAAGGCTACTTAAAAGGGGTACTGTTAACATCCACTTGAAAAGTGATCACTCTGTTTGTTTAGTGAAACATTAGAGATATATCATTTGGTTGATTTTTTCCTTTTTTAATTCCTGAGATGTGACACTGTCTTTAAATGGAGGAGCTAATTCTCTCCTCATATTCTATCTTCTGTGGACTTGGAATCCACACATTTTTGCCTATTCATTTGCCTATACATTATTCATTGGTTACGAATATGCATTGCCAAGTGTTGTACATGTTCACTATAACTGACAGAGTCACTCCAGGGAGATGGACATAGTGGGAGAAAGGAAAGCAGGACCTTCCTGATGGATGATGGCAAATTGCAATCATAAGCAAACTGAGGATGATTAAGATGACTCCTGTAGATATTAATGCAGTTGTTTCCCAGTTCATATAAATTGTCCTGATGTTATCTGTCCATGCATTTCTTTGAGACTTCCTTGTGGTCTTCACTTTGTGAATAGTGGATGCCAAGACTGACCCCTTTTCTTCCTAGATTAAAGCTGCCACAGGTTTCCTTCAAGACTTTATGATCTTAAAATGTACCTGCATTTTGCAGAGGAATTATGCTTACCCGGTTTTGATGGGGCAGGGATTCAAGTTCTTGAACTCTAATCCACAGGTGGGAGCAGGTTTGCAATGAGATGTGTGTATCATTTGGGAGGTCTAGAGTCCATATATCTATGGGGGATGGGTCTAGGGAACTTCATAGGTCCTGGCACATCTGGTTTTGAGGTGAGTCTTTCTGTGGAATTCCTTTGCATAGACCTAGTCACCTAGATAGCATGATATCTTGGGGTGGAGTCCAATGTTGGTCAGGCAGCCTATATGCATTCTGAAAGGAAATGTAGATATTAGCCTTGAACTGTAAGTCTGAAACGTATCCTCCCACTGTTGGAGGGAAACCACTGAACTACTAGACGAAAGACACTTTCATGTGGGTTGAATTCTGCACTCCTGTAACTTGTATCTTGTAGGTTCGTCATAATTTGAAAAGCCTCAGGCCACTCAAGTCCTGATTCATGGCATGACATACCTAGTCCTTAATGTCCCCAATTTTGTTTTTTATTCTGTTCTGCCACAGCTTTGAGCATGGTAAAGAATATGTGATTGAAATCTGATTTTACAGCTTTAACATGTTGGAAAATTTTTCCCATAAAATAAAAACCTCGATCTGAATTCATGTTAAGAGGAATTCCTCAGGGAAGAATGTATTTCTGGGACTTATTTTAGGAGATACTGGGGATTGGACCTGGGACCAAGTATGTGGGAGGCAGGTGCTCAACCACTGAGCTACACCCATATGCCCTGGGACATTTTTTTTAAAGATTTATTTATTATTTATTTCTCTCTTCTCCGCCCCCCTGCCCCCCCAGTTTTCTGCTCTCTGTGTCCATTCAGTGTGTTCTTCTGAAACCGCTTCTATCCTTATCAATGGCACCGGGAATCTGTGTTTCTTTTTGTTGTGTCATCTTGTTGTGTCAGCTCTCCATGTGTGCGGTGTCATTCTTGGACAGGCTGCACTTTCTTTCGTGCTGGGCATCTCTCCTTACGGGGCGCACTCCTTGCGCGTGGGGCTCCCCTATGCGGGAGACACCCCTGAGTGGCACGGCACTCCTTGCACACATCAGCACTGCATATGGGCTAGCTCCATATGGGTCAAGGAGGCCCGGGGTTTGAACCACGGACCTCCTATGTGGTAGGCAGACCTATCCATTGGGCCAAGTCCACTTCCCTAGGACATTTTCTTTAAACAATGGAAATGCATTGTTTTTTTCTGTAGAGGAAAGGCTTGGTCCATCCGGAGAAATGACATACTCTAACTAAGACATGGCAGTATTTCACTGCTCAGTAACAGTTAATAGCATCAGTTTGAGGTGGGTGAAGTGTTTTCAACTCCCAGTTTTGTCCTATATCACATTTGTAACAGCTTCCTTGCATTACAAGCAGCACAAAGAGGTAGTGCACACATCCTGAGTAGCTGCTATATTGGAAAATTCTAGCATCTTTTTGACATTTTTTTATTATTCCACCATTCCCCCCTTTACCCATTTGTGCCTTAAATGAAATGTTTGGAGTATGACAGGGAAGCAGGACTTAGAGGCCAAGGAATTCCCTTCAGGGTACAGTGAACAGGATGGAAGATGCAGGGTGCTGATGTCTAGGCTGACTTTCTCATACTGAGGCCCCATTTTGTAAATGAGGAAAGTAAGACCCAGGAACAGAATAGAGGGGCCTCTGCTATAGGCCAAAGGTCTTTGTAGGAAGCAGTGTTAACATCTATATCACCTTGAGCATGTCCCTTTTAAGAATTTGAACTATCTTATCTAAGAAACAAATCTTCCTGGGCATTAAATTTTCTTAAAAATTGAATACATTTATAAAAATCACAAGCCTAAGGGTCTTAGAAATTTCAATACTGAATATAACTTAGTAAGATGTCGCTTTCAAATCATAATTCTAAAGTAATTACACATTTCAAATTAGATTTACAAGGCTGTCATTAACAGGGAAAATTCTTGCATGTATCATAAATATATAAAATATAAAATATACACAAATAACACAAAATATTAATACAATAAGCTATTTCTCTTAAAAATCTCTATACCTAATTTGAAATTGCCCCACCTAAGGAATAATTATCCTACTGAAAAATTAAATAACTGAGGATATTTACCAACAGGGATTTTGGTTTGGAGGCTGACTGGATTCTCATTCACTACTCTGATAGGACATCCTGAACCCCATTTATGGTGGTTTGTGAATGAGTCCATAACTTCAAGGGATGAGCTATCTATGACTTAGCCCACTTCCCTGGATTAATTCTAAATACATTATATAATTAGGCTGAAGTTTCCATCCCATTTGATAAAAACTTAAGATATTATAATTTTCTTCTCACTATAAAGGATGTGGAAATTGATGGGATCCTGAGATATGCTAATACCTTTTACATTCATTCATAATCTTAGAACATAGAAATCATTAGGATGCTTAAATTCATACCTAATTGAATTCTAGATATTTCATTTAGCTTTGTCTGATTTGAGGCCATAGATTAAGGGCCATTCTGATATTTCCCCTGGAGTCTGAAAATGCCCTCCAACTGATGTATTTACCATTTTAGCTTCCATATTCTCCATTGACACAATAATTTAATCAATAGTGCTTCTTGAGTGAGAAATATAAGACTCCATAGAAATAAATTCCATTATTTTTACCGTTTTTTAAAATAATTTATCTTTTCACTTTGAGTATCACTATGGATACATGGCTTTTTAGAGATTTAATTTATTTCAATCAACAATAGTCATTATTTTCATTTTGATGTTCAAATTGTTATCCGTAAGGAGAGCTGCCCAGCACGAAAGAAAGCGCAGCCTGCCCAGGAATAGTGCCGCACACACGGAGAGCTGACACAAGATGACGCAGCAAAAAGAAACACAGATTGCCGTGCTGCTGACAACAGCAGAAGCGGACAAAGAAGACGCAGCAAATAGACACAGAGAACAGACACCTGGGAGGGGGAGCGGGGAACGGGAGAGAAATAAATAAATAAATCTTTAAAAAAAATTGTCACCAATTTAAAAAATATAAAAGGGGCCAGCACGATCCCCTTGTAAATTAGCTTCTATTTCCTTTTCACATGACCCTTCAATTGCAAGCTGTGTTGCTTTTGGCACAACAAGATGTTCCAGGCTCACCTTGTACTTTCCTGTCCAGGCATGAAACTATAATTTGTCCAAGGTGACCTGGTTCCTCTTAGTGGAAAAATAATGTCAGAGACCAGAGTCTGAACAGCAGGGGGCACTGATGGATCATTGTTCTTCGGTCATTTCAATGAACATAGCTATAAAAGACTTGTGCTTTTCTTGTTTCAGATTGTTATTTAAAATTCATTTCTAAAGGTACAGAATTCTACCTAAAATTTTGATTCTTAACAAAATAAATGTAATCGCTTATTTGTTTAATCTAGTAAAACAAAAAGATTTCCAAAGTAACAATACAATATTAAAACAAAATTAAAGCTACTGAACAGCATTCAAGGTTTTCTGTGCAGTTCCTTTTGTTCTTAGCTGTATCCCACTAAGAACGTGCACTCACATGTAGTTACTATACAGTCACTCATAACTCATCATTTTGAGTGGTTTAAAAAAGTTTATTTCAATTATTTGTTTGCTTTGACTTTGAAGGCCATGACTTTTAGCAGATAATATTTCTTAGTTTTTAGAAAGTTGACCTTCTCTAATATTATTCTTTTCCTGGTAGAGACAGGAATTAAAAGAGAGGGAATGGTCCACATATCTGTCTACCTGGAGATGATGGCAAAGCTCATATCACTTTTCAAGGTTTTGTTTCATATACAATGGTACAAGATTCATGTATATGATTTCTGGCTGAATAAACCAATTCTTATCCCTATTATTTAATTTTTATTAATATTCAAATTCTATTTTTCACATATTCAATTACTTTTAACTGTATTAAATTCTGTTTTCATTTTAAAGCCTCTTAATTTCTTGCTCTTTTCTGAGCTCATGTTCTTCTTTTTACAACATTGCAGTATTCTCTTAACATAATTTAATTTAAAATAATTTCCCAATTAATATTATTTTAATGCATTAGCATTCATAGCCTTTAGTTTTCCTACAAGAGAGCAGGTAATACCTAGCATATTAGCATTCTCTATGATTAACAAGAAAGATCTTGAGATTTTTCATTAAACCCTCTATTGAGTCACAGGTCATAATTCAGACTTTACTTTGTATGTATTACAGTATCTTTATTTTAATTGCATACAATCCTGTTGTAGAATCTCAATTTCTTAGAGTCTTTTGGGTAATAACTAATGCTATGTGAATTCAAACTGGCAATTAAGAATGTTAGAAAACATAACCGGAGTATATCAAAATAAAATAGATACTAAAAAGTACACCAGATATTATATCTTTAATATTTACCCATAAGTTTGGTGTAGACTTTTTTCCTGTAGATTTAAAGAATTACCAGATTATCTGGGTCTAGAATTTATCAGAGACCAGTTTTTAGAATTATAACAATTTCTACTGAACTCCCAAGATTTATAGTATATTTACATAAAGTTCTAGGTCTTTTCATTTCTGTTCAGAAATCCACATTCTTACATGGCATCAAATATACCATACCCCCATTTCCAATTTTGTTTTATGTAGGAACTGCACAAAATTTCTTTCCTTACTATTAAGGTAAACTGAAGACATTTCCTATTTTCATTATAAAATGTGCTTTTTTCACCTTTTGATATTTAAAGTGTTTTAAATGTCAATGTCCACATAAATTATATGTATTTTTTTAAAAACAAGATTAAAAAATGAATATTTTATACTAAATAAGATATTTTAAATGAACAGATTTATTATGATGGAAAGGGGTATTAACATGTATGAATTTTGTCCATGTCCTTTAGCTTTATCTGGAACTTTTGCTGTAAGGAAAAAGGAGGTACTTATCCTTTGGATACAGAAATTTTTTCTAATCTAGAAACAAAGCATATACCCCAATTTGTTGAGGTTCTAGTGGGGAGTGTTCAAAATGTAGCTATATTGACAGGCTAGATTCCTATCTGAAATGACAAAACCCTTCCAAACTGAAAAAGGCTCAGGTACAGAAGATAACCAGGCAAAAGAAGGGAGGTGAGGAAGAAGGATAACTTCTTACTAGGTATGTACATGGTCTGCCTCGTCTCATCTATCTCCATCTTCCACTTGGGATCTGCATTGCCTTTTTTTTTCTGTGGGGTCTTGTCTCCTTGGCCTGCATATTTTGCTATTACCTCATAGGCAGTGTCAGGAACTGGGTTAGAGAGATCCTCTGCTCTCTAGGATGCACTCTGTCCTACTCTTACTTCCCCCACCTGTTTACCTTTTTCACTCTGGCTAAGATCTTTTGTCTTTACTGCAGAATCCCTTTTTTAAAGCTTCAGATTTGGAAATTTAAAAAGCCTTAGTAATTTGCCAGTTAATTCAGTTTTCTACCCTGCTGCATGCCTTTTCTGAGACAATAAGCACAGTAAAATTACTTGTTTGAATGAAAGGAAGGGAAATGTGAGAAATACCAGGAAGAATTTGCTTCCCATCCCCGGGATTAATAATTTTAAAATTATATGTATTTTTCACTTAATTTCCTAATACAGCCGTGTATTAGGAAATGAAGGCTATAGGAAGGAATTGCATCTTTTGCAGATAGTCCCAAACTAACCAAGGTGCTTATGGGCCCTGAGGACCTTGTATGAGCAATGGAGATCTTTAGAGACAAGAGAGCAGGAAGGGCATCAGCTGACTGTTTTAGGGAGACTTCTGGAAGAATTATTGCTTCTAGCTTCAGAAGCTGTATTTAGCATTTCATGACTCCAAAATACCATTTTTATACTCTTGGATTTTTTTTCTTTTGGAAGAGTTGGTGGAAAAAGAGAAAGAGGATTCTTCAGCTATTGGAGAATTTTTGAAAGAACATAAACTAAGTTTTAAAATCTCACCCTATCTATCCAACGGCATTGGGAAAAAGGGCAGGATAAACTGCTTCCAACTTGTGAGGTTCCCTCCCCTCCCCTACTATTTTCTCCAACTCCCATGGCCAGACCATGCATCTTTGAGGCCTAGAGAGAAGATAGAAAGTTACCAGTCTAGGAGAAGATAAAAGATAGGGAGAAAGAAGAGAAGGTTTTCTTTCCATCTCAAATCTTTTCCTTAAGGATTGGGGAAGCTGGTGAATTGTGGCCCTATGATGAAGGGGAGTTGGCACCCATGGTCACATGCAGTGACAGTGGAAGAGGAATGATGGCCCCAGAAACAAGCTCAAAGAGGTACAAGAGTACTGTAAAGTTCACAGTAACAAGAGTGAGGCCTGGCTAGCCTGGTGGATGCTTACTTGGCAATTATGTTGTACAGTAGAGAGAACATCATAGAGTTCTAAAAACAAACAAAAAACAAACAACAACCCCTGGATGATCAAGTATGGCTTTAGTATGTTATATCAAAGAACAGCAATGATGAGCTGAAAGGTAATGGCATGAAAGAGAAAATCCACCATCAATGCAGAGAGACAGTAATTACAGCATACAAAAAAATATTTGGGCGAGAGGCAAGATTCAAGGAAATTAAGGGAAATGAAATTGCCAGCTGACTAGAATGTCTTCTACAATAAATTTCAGATCAGAAAACTGATCTGATCAACAACCCTACTTTTAATATTTTATTCCAAAAGATAGACTATCTCAGATAGATACACTTTAAAAATAGTTAAGTTAACCTGTTGGAGGGCTAATAGTGACCTGTGTGAAATTATTACCTAATTTTTTGAAAAGTAAAACCAATACCAGTAGTATACAAAGCAAAATTGGAGAATGCTCCTTTGGAAGCTCTGGGACCACCATGTGGAGATGGGCATTCTTACAAGCTCAATAACCCAAAATTGTGCTAAAGTCACAAGCTTGCACTGTGTGTTTAGGAATTGTGAAGCACACTTACAATAATGAGATCAAATTTACAGATTAGCAATGCATTTTAATGATTCAATTATAATCCCAAAGTGATATATAAAGGATTAAATTGTGTAATGTAAAACTTTTACTGATCGTATTACAAATGTATTATTATTAATAGTAAATAGTTTTCAAGAAATCCATTTATCTGAATTGCTTATTTAGCACCCACTGCCATTGAGTGGAGAGCAGAGTCTCTAGGGGAGATGGAATGGTTGATAGGAGCTTAGCAAAGAGGAAAAGAGAAAGTTGCTTTGTGTGACCTTATTTAAAACTTCCCTGGCATTGGGAGTTACAACATCAGGATGGTTTAGGGCAAGGAGATAGAGAATCAAAGACAAACTTCCAAATTTAGCTCTAGTTAGTCCTATTATTTACTTCACTGGAAAAATCTGGGACTAGAGAGATAAGCCCTTACAATTTTATAACACTTTCTAACTTTGTAAAGAGCTCTGTTCCTTATCTCCTTTGAACTTCACAGAACCCTATAAATTTAGCAGCCTAAGGTTTACTTACTCCATTTGGCAAAGAGTCGCCTGCATTTTCATCTTTCCCCTTTTTTGGTGGATCATACCTAAGAAGGGAAGAGGCTCAAGGAATTGGGTAGATACTTAAAGAAATAAACTGTCAACTTGAAGCAAAGAGAAAACTTATTTTTCTACATGGGTTGCATTTTTAAAACAGCTTTATTGAGGAATAATTGACACATATAAACTGCACATATTTAAACTGTCCAATTTGATAAGTTTTGACCTATGTATATGCCTGTGAAACCATCATCACAATCAAGATAGTGAAAACATCCTGTACCCCAAAACTTTCTTCATGCTCACTTTTCTTCCCTCTGTCCTCCCCACTCTGATTCTCTTTCTCTCTCTCTCTCTTCCTCCTTCTCTTCCTCATCCTGTCCCTCCATGCCTCTCTCCTCTCTCTTTTTCACTCTCTCCTCCTTATTGATTTTCTCCCCCCATCTTCCTCCCCTCTCCCTCTCTCCTTAAGGTGGAAACTGAAGTCATTGATTCAATATCTTCCTTTCTAGCATATTTTGTGCTATAAATTTTCCTCTAACTATTGCTTTAATGACAACCCCAATCTTTGGTAAGTTGTGTTTTCATTTTCATTTGGCTCAAAATCCTGAGTAATTTTCCTTTTGAATTCTTCTTTGACCCAGGGATTATTTAGAAGTAGGTTGTTTAGTTTCCAGATATTTGGGGATTTTTCAGATATCTTTATGTTACTTATTAAAAATTCAATTTCATTGTAGTTAGGTGGTATACATTTATGACTTGAATCATTTAAAATTTATTGAGACTTGTTTTATGGCCCAGTATGTCATCTATTTGGGTAAATGATCCATGTACGTTAAAAAAGAATATGAATCCTGCTGGTGGGTGGAGTTCATTGTAAATATCAATTAGGTCAAGTTGTTTTTCAGTATTTTTATAATCTTTTATATCCTAACTGATTTTATGTCTACTTCTATCAAATGTGGAGAGAAAGGTGGTGAAATCTCCAACTATAATTGTGGGTTTCTCTATATCTCCTTGTAGTTCTATCAAGTTTTGCTTCATGTATTTTGAGGTTCTGTTATTAGGTACATAAATGTTTAAGATTATTAGGTCTTCTTAATGAATTTACACCTTTATTATTGTAAAAAGAATTTCTGTATCTTTGATAATATTCTTTTCTCCAAATTCTGATTTGGCTGATAATATAACTAGTTAGCTTTCTTTTATTTGTGTTAACATGATATCTATTTTTTCCATCCTTTCACTTTTAATCTATTTATATCTTTAGATTTGAATTTGGGTTCTTTCAGTGAGAATATAGTTGGGTCTTGCTTTTTTCCAATTTGACAATCTCTGAACTTTAATTGGAGTATATAGAACATTTATGTAAATGTTGATATGGTTAGATTTAAATCTGTCATTGTTTTTGTTTCATATTGGTTCCATCTCTTTTTTTGTTCCCTTTCTCCTCTTTTTCTTACTTCTTTAGATTAATGGAAATTTTTATTCGATTTTTATATCACTTATTGGCTTATTAGCTGTAATTCTGCTTTATCCTAATGGTTACTTTAGTGTTTATAATAAACATCTTTTATCAGAGTTTCCCTTCAAATTATATTACACCACTTCATGTATAGTATAAGAACTTTACAGTAGATTTCTTCCATTTCTCCCATCAGAACGTTTTACTATTGTTGTCATGTATTTTATTTCTACATATGTTATAGAACTCACAGTGCATTGTTATTGGTTTTGTTTAAATAGTCCATTATATTTTTATTGTTGATAAGGGTCTTTAAAATTTATTTTTAAAGAAGCTTTAGGTTCCATTAATGATACTTCAAAAATATAAGGGATTCCCATATACCTTCCTCCACCCCTCCCACACTTTTCTCCATTAACAACATTTTTCATTAGTGCAGTACGTGTGTTACAATTGATGAAAACATATTGAAGCAATGCTATTAACCATGGTCAGTAGTTTATAGTTTACACTTTGCACCACACATTTTTGTAGGTTTTAACAAAATGTATGATGGTCTGTATCCATCACTGCAATGTCATTCAGAACAATTCCATCCCCAAAATGCCCTATACTACACCTATTCTTCCCTTTCCCTCCCCTCAGAACCTCTGGTGACTACTGCCTCTATATCAGTGTTACAACATCTTCCATTGCTAGAATAATAATAAGTCTAATTTGGTCCATAGTTGCATTCTTCCCTTATATTTGTTCATCCCTCAGTTTTGAGGATTTTTAGGATAGTGTTGCTCATTTTGTTTCTGATTGAGAAGGGGCTCAGATCCCATTAGGTAGAAGGATGGAAATGTCTTGTTTGCAGTTGTAGAAACTCTCTGTTTTGGGGACAGGCGTTGTCCATCATCATCCTTTTGTTAGTTGTCCTGGACAAGTCTGATGAACTGAAGAGTAGGTGTGGAAACACTGCTGAGACTCAGAGCTCAACAGGCATATGAACAGACCAAAGATTTATGTACTGAGACTTAAATCTTCAGTCCATTATCTTTTAAAGTTATTTTTAAAACAAGGAAAAATCTCATGTATTTACCTATATATTTACCTTTCCAATATTCTTCATTCCTTTGTGTAGATCCAGATTTCGATCATGTATTATTTTCCTTTTGCCCAAAAACAACTGTTGGTGAGGTTTTGCCAGTCTCAGAAGAAGGCTCCTGCAGACAAGGGAATAATTGTTGTGCATATCTAAAAGTCAAAGTTTGTCTTCAGGGATCAATAACCTTCAAAATTGTAGCCATAGACTTCACTTATGAGAAAAGGAAATGTTTGAACTCTATTTAGAAGGATTTAGATGTGATTACCTTAATGGAGTAGGGAAAAGATCTCTGCATGGTTATGAGGAAAGATATAAGACGTGGCTATATAGTGAGAATTGGGAAGTTCACTTCCTGCTGGAATATTTGGCTTCAAATGGTTCTGTCTGACATTGCCCATTTGGGAAGTGTTCATCTAATTCAAATGTGGCAAGGTATTTCTGAAAGTGTAATAGAGGTGTTTGTGTACATTCAATCATCTGGTGACCATTATGGATAATATTTATTGTATAGTGTGTGCGTGGGAGGTGGTAGCAGAAGAAATGGGAAGCATGAACTCTGCTGACTTCCTATAGGCTGTTACAATAATCTAGATTGGGGCTTATGAGGTTTTATTTTTACACAGGCAATGAAGAACAAGGAGATTAAAATAAAGGAAGAACAATTGACAGAACTTGGTGAATAAAGTGATGTGAGGGAGAGAACAGAAGATTCAAGGATATTTCTCAAACTCTCAAGAGGTATATATAGATATATGCCCTAATTTACAGGGTCTCATTAGCTAGATATGTATTCAGATTAAGAATAGTAAACACATCCTTCTATTTTGTCTATCTGAAGAACACTGGCCTCTGAAAAGAGTTTTCTGGGTGGTTCCTATATAAATACTCATCCCCAACTTATCAGAAGTGGGAAAAGAAAGACTTTTCCCCTGTAGTTTACATTTCTGTTTCATCAGTGATTCTCCAGAGTGAATTCACAGAAGGTGATAAATAATTTATTGAAATAATATAAGAATTTCAGGAGATGAAAGGATAATTCGGTGGTGCTTAGACCATCCTTATAAGCCCGTCACTTGATATAATTGGAATGAAAAAAGAAATGGAATGGAATGGAAAATGTGACATTCCTGAAACTTGTTCTACTAATTTTTTATTGCTGCATGTGGTAAGCAAAATAATGAACCACCAAAATTGTTCACATCATAATCCCCAAAACCTATGAATATGTTACCTTACATGGAAATGGGAACTTTGCAAATGTGATTAAGTTAAAGATCTTCAGAAGACACTATTATCCTGGATTATTGGGTGGGACTCAATGTAATCATATGAGTCCTTATAAGAAGGCAGGAGTGTCAAAGTCAGAGAAGAATATGTGCAAAAGTAAGCAGAGGTGTGTGTATGTGTGTGTGACAGAGAGAGAGAGAGAGAGAGAGAGAGAGAGAGAGAGAGAACAGAAGAAAGAGAGAGATTTTGAAGAGTCTATGCTGCTGAACTTGAACATGGGGGATGGGGACATGAGCTAAGGAATGAAGGTGGCTTGTAGAAGCTGGAAAAGGAAAGGAAATGAATTCTTCCCTAAAATCTTTTGAAGAAACTTAGCCTTGTTGACATCTTGATTTTAATATGTCTGACCTCCAGAACTGGAAGATAATAAATGTATGTTGTTTTATGTCAATAATTTCATGGTAACATGTTACGGAGCATTAGGAAGTTAATACACTGTGTAAGAAGTTACCACAAACTTAGCTACTTAAAGCAGTATATATTTATCTCAGATTCTGTAGGTCAGAAGTTCAAGCAAGGCTCATGTAGGTTCTCTACATGGGGCCTTGCAAAGCTGCAATCAAGGTGTCAGCTGGCTGTGTTCTTATCTGCAGTCCTGACTGCAGAAAATCCACTTCCAAGCACACTGTTTATAGATAGAATTCATCTCCGTGCAGATGTAGAGCTGAAATTTCTGTTTTCTTGTTGGTTGTGGATCAGAGACCACTACTGAAATCTAGAGGCTGTCCTTAGATCCTTGACATGTGCTCATTACCATAGGCCATTTTAATACACACACAAGTGACAGATTTGGAGTCAGTTGTGGTTTCCGTACACCTGGCTCTTTTGCCTCTACTATTTGAACCTATAGTTAGTGCTAGAGTTGATAGGTATACATCCAAGAGACTTAAATTTTTGGGCTTTCCATATGCCAGCTGGGTCATGAATCTTAACTGAATTGCAACACGTACTCGACAGTTCATTAGACTCACCCGGGACAACTAACAAGGAATAATGATAGACAATGACCATCCCAAGGAACAGAGAGAGTCTGCAACTGCAAGCAAGAGAGTCCCATCCATCTGCCCCATGAGATTGAAGACCCCTCTTAATTAGAGGCAGAATGGGCATCACCATCCCAGAATCCTCAGGATTGGGGAATGAATGATGGACTAGAGTAGATTTACTGGCATTCTAGTATAGACTTACCGTGATTCTAGCAATGGAAGAACTTTTATCATTGATGTGGAGGCAGTGGCCACTGAAGGTTCTGAGGGGAGAGAGAAGGGAAAGCAGGTACAATATGGGGACATTTTCAGGACTTGAGAATTGTCCTGAATGACATTGCAATGACAGATACAAGCCATCATATATTTTATCCTAACTTACAAAATTGTTCAGGAGAGAATGTAAACCACAATGTAAACTATAATCCACACTTAGTGGCAATGCTCCAAAATGTGTTCACCAATTGTAACAAATGTACTACTATAATGACGGATGTGTTAATGTAGGAAAATGTGTGAGGGGTTGTGAGCGGGACATATGGGAATCCCCTATATTTTTATGTAACATATACATAATCTATGTATCTTTAACAAAATAAAAAAAATATTAAAAAATAAATAAAAGTAAAAGAAAAACACATACACACAAACACACATAGACACATACACACGTGTGTGCAATTCTATCACTTTTCCTATATAGTGTATCCTAATCCTGAGTGATGGCCTATCATATTTGCCATATTCTATTGCTTAGACGAAAATCAAAGGTCTCACTTACACTCACGGAGAGGAGATTTTAGAAGGTGCCATCCTAGAGTCTGTTTGCCATACTTGGTATTGAAAATCACAGTAATTAACTAGCGCAGTTAGCTGCTGTTTAGTGATATATGGAATGATGCATAATGTTGAACCTGGCAGAATCAGGCAGAACATTGATCCTGACAGATATGAAAGTAAAAGTCTATGAGATAATATACATATTCTTCCAAATACATGTGATAGTATGTTTGTAGCAAGTCTTCATGTGCCAACTCAAAAGAGAAGACTACCCAGATTCCCCTCAGTGGTAATTAGTCAATTAAAATTATTTTGGATGAATATACAAAATGCAGAAATGAGAATAAGCATCCTAAAAATATATTAAATGGTCTAAGGAGATCAGAATGTGTTGGTGGCATAAGATGATCCAGGGTGCCATTCTCCAGACAGAGAATACTTGGAAAAATATAGGAAAAAAACTCACAGATCATTTTCTTCAAAACTCCAGAAAAAACATAAAATATTGCAATAACTGGACAAGTGCCAAATCAAGAAAACACAGCTTTAAAAATGGTAAAAGAAGGGACTTCCAGGGAAGATAGTGGAATAGAGAGCTCTGGGACTCGGTTCTTTACCATAACATCTATGGAACTGTCTGCAACAACTATTGTGAAACTCCCAAGACCAGAAGAACACTGTACAGCATCCAGGGAAGAGTAGGAGGAAGAGGCTGATAAATTACAGTAAACTGCTCTTTCTGTTCTGCAGCTACTGGCACCCATTACCCATGATTATAGGGTCCAGTCCCTCCCTGGTTAGCTAACTGGTAAGAGAAAAGGATATAAATACACTTTTCCAAAGAACAAGTATGGACATGACTGATCACAAATCATGGCTTTTAATTAATGAATTTGGATCAATGAAGGCCAGATATTTTTTCAATTCATTCTGGGCAAAGGAAGCAGCAGCAATTGTTTCAACCCTCCCTGGACTGGAGTAGAGACAGTGGAGATTTAAAGATTCATACGTGCAACAAGGGGCAGTAAGCTGGAGGGCTGTATTTGCTGGGAAAGCCAGGAAAGCTCAGTTTTGGGGACTCTTTGGAGAAGCTCCTGGTGCACTTCCTGATCCACTTTCTAGGGCACTTTGAAGTTGGTCTGCACCCTCTTTCAGGGTCCCTCATTCTGTTTTGCAGGGGAAAAATGGTAAATTTGCATCCGGGGTGCCCTACCTCCCAGATTTTGCACTCCTGGCAAAAGCAGCTTGACACAACAAAAAAAGGGTAAGAAATGATAGAGGCAAACAGTATGTTAAAAAGGCCTGCCAGCTTCAATCTCTGAGAGAGTAAGTTCTGCCTTCTGGAAAAGAGGGCACAATCAAAATCCTGTAAACAGAGGAACTACAAAATAGTTTTTAAAAAATTGGGGACAAGACAGAAGCCCAGAAAGGAAGCGAAAACGCTGTATACTGCATTTGCCCTGGGCAGACCTTCCTGATAGTAGGACTGAAGCTCAAGAAAATCTCCGTTTTATCACCAGGTGGTTACAAGAAAAATACATTGCCAGAGAATAAATCCCAGATTTGACATATTATAATAGTAAAATATACATTCTGCAACAAAAGAGTACAAGACAAAGAAACAGGAAATGATGGCCCACACAAAATAAAAGGATAAAAATCCAGAAGAGACCAATGAGAAACATGAGAATGTTGACATACCGAACAAAGCCTTTAAACATGCTCAAAGAAATGAAGGAAAATGCAGAGAAAGAAATAAAGGGTATCAAGAAAACAATGGGGGGCAAGATGATGGCTGAGTGAGCTTACCTGATGGTATCTCCTGCAAAGAAGCGGCTGGGCATTGTTGGAGGTTCTCCGGGACCAAGCTGTTTTGGGATTTTTGCAGGGCAGGAAGTGTCTGGACATGGATTTGGTAGGAAGGTGCTGCAGGGAACACGTCACATTTGCTGGGTTTCCTCATCCTCCACTGCCTCATTTCTGTGTGAATTGATTTTGGCTACCAACACTATCCCTTTCCCCTACATCTTGATATCCTCCATCATCTACTGTCTCACCTATATTCCACCTCCCTTTCTTTGATCCACAAAGTGTCTAACTCTTAATTTCTAATACCTTTGTTTTCTTTTCTGTCTGTTATCCACTCTTGAAACTATTACCTTTCTTTTCTCTTTCCCTCTCTCACGAAAATACTAGCTTTTAAATTCATACCATATTCCTCCCATATTCAGTTGACTACCTCATTATAGGTACTTTACCTACTGCTATAACTCTACACAACTTACATGAATCTAATATCCATCCTCCCAGATTTCATACTGTTGCTCTGTTAACATTTATCATGAATACTACTTTACACTTTTTCCTTGCTTACACAATTGCCTTTCCCTGGCCCTAATACTCTCCTTTAAAGTGAACTCAACCAGCAATAAGAAATTAGAATAAGAAGAACAAAGTGAAAAAGAGAAGATATAACACTTACACAGAAACAACAGCTAATTAATCCCCAAGACTAGACAAAGAAGCCAAGGAACTGATTAAACCTGTCAAGATAAAATGATGACCAGACAGCAACAAAAATCTACAAACCGAACCAGTAATCAGGAAAACATACCTGAATCCAATGAACAATCTAAAAATCAGGAAGGGGAGCAGAACTTCGCACAAGTAATGAAAGATCTCAGAACATTAATCACCGACAAATTTAATGAAGTAAAGGAAGAGGTTAACAACATGAAGACAACACTTGGAGGGGAAATTGCAGACATATGCCAAAAGATAACAGATATGATGGGAATGAACACCACAGTTCAAGAAATCAAAAATACACTTGCAGCACATATCAGTAGACTAGAAGAGGCAAAGCAGAGAATTAGTGATGTGGAAGACAGTACATCGGAAATCAAACAGATAGTAGAATTGGTCGATAAAAAGATAGAAAAAATCCAGCTAGGACTTAGGGACCTGAATGATAATGCAAAATGCTCAAACATACGTATTATAGGCATTCCAGAAGGAGAAGAGAAGGGAAAGGGGTCAGAAGGAGTGTTGCAGGAAATAATGGCTGAAAACTTCCCAAATCTACTGAAAGAGACAGATGTACATATCCAAGAAGCACAGCGCACCCCAATCATCATAAACCCCAACAGGCCCACCCCAAGACATATACTTGTCAAATTATCCAATGCTCAAGACAAAGAGAAAATTCTAAAAGCAGCAAGGGAAAAGAGAACCATCACATACAAGGGAAGCTCCATACGATTAAGTGCTGATTTCTCATCTGAAACCATGGAGGCAAGAAGGCAGTGGTATGATATAGTCAAGCTACTAAAGGAAAAAAATTTCCAACCAGGAATACTCTATCCAGCTAAACTAGCATTCAAAAATAATGGAGAGTTCAAAATATTCACAGATAAACAGAAACTGAAAGAGTATGCCAACAAGAAGAAACCTCCCCTTCAAGAAATTCTAAAGGGAGTTCTGCAGGAAGAAAAGAAAAAACAGGACAGGCAGAGTTGGAGGAGAGTGTTAGAGCAACAAAAAAGACAAAAAGAGAAGGGATAAAAAAAAGCAAACAATATGACAAACACAAGTCCAATCAAAATATGGCTAACACAAATAATTCCTTGAAAGTAATAACACTGAATGTCAACAGATTAAACTCACCTATCAAAAGATTCAGACTGGAACATTGGATAAGGAAATATGACCCATCTATATGCTGTCTACAAGAGACACATCTTAGATCCAGAGACTCATGGAGGTTGAAAGAGAATGGTAGGAAAACAATCATACAAGCAAACAATGACCAAAAAGAGGCAGGAGTAGCTATATTAATATCAGACAAAATAGACTTTAAATGTGAAACAATTGTGAGAGACAAAGAAGGATACTACATTTTAGTGAAAGGGATAATCGGTCAAGAAGATCGAACAATCATAAATATTTATGGTCCTAACAAGGGCACCTCTAAATACATGAGGCAAATGCTGTAAAAAGTAAGTGAAAGAATAGATGCATCTACAATTATAGTGGGGGATTTTAATACACCCCTATCAACTCTGGACAGAATATCTCAAAAGAGAATCACTAAAGAAACAAAACATTTGAACAGTATATTAGAGGAGCTGGATCTAATAGATATATATAGATCATTACACCCAAACACAGCAGGACATAGATTTTTCTCAAGCGCACATGGATCATTCTCCAAGATAGACCATATGCTAGGCCACAAAGAAAGGCTTAATGATTTCAGAAAGATCGAAATCATACAAAATAATATCTCTGGCCACAGTGGAGCAAAGCTGGAAATTTGCAAGGGTCAGAGGCCCAGATTTCACACCAGGATTTGGAAATTAAACAGCACACTCTTAGAAAAACAGTGGGTCAAGGAGAAAATCTCAAAAGAATTCAACGACTACCTTGAAACAAATGATAATGATCACACAAAATACCACAATTTATGGGATGCAGCAAAAGCAGTACTGAGAGGGAAATTTATAGCCATAAATTCATATATCAAAAAAGAAAAAGGATCAAAAATTGAAGAACTAACTGCACAATTGGAGGAATTAGAAAAAAACAACAACAAAGTAATCCAACAGGAAGAAGAAGAAAGGAAATAACAAAGATGAGAGCAGAACTAAATGAAATAGAAAATAAGAAAGCACTTGAAAAGATAAACAGTACCAAGAGCTGGTTTTTTGAGAAGATCAGCAAAATTGACAAACCTTTAGTGAGACTAACAAAGGAAAAAGAGAGAAGATGCAAATACACAAAATAAGAAATGAGAAAGGAGATATCACCACTGACCCCACAGAAATAAAGACTATCATAAGAGGATACTTTGAAAAACTATATTCCTACAAAATGACAATTCAGAGGAAATGGACAAATTCCTAGAAACACATAAGCAGCCCATATTGATGAAAGAAGAAATTGATGATCTCAACAAACCAATCACAAGTAAAGAGATAGAATCCGTCATTAAAAACCTCCCAATTAAGAAGAGCCCAGGGTCAGATGGCTTCACAGGCGAATTCTACAAAACATTCCGGAAAGAACTAACACCAATCCTGCTGAAACTCTTCCAAAAAATCGAAACAGAAGGAACATTGCCTAACTCCTTCTATGATGCCAACATTATCCTAGTACGAAAGCCAAACAAAGACACCAGAAGAAAGGAAAATTACAGACCAATTTCTCTAATGAACCTAGATGCAAAAATAATTAACAAAATTCTTGCTAATCGTATTCAACAACACATTAAATGAATTATACACCACGACTAAGTGGAATTCATTCCAGGTATGCAAGGATGGGTTCAACGTAAGAAAATCTATCAATGTAATACACCATATAAACAGATTGAAGGAAAAAAATCACATGATTATATCTATAGATGCAGAAAAAGCATTTGACAAAATACAGCACCCTTTCTTGACAAAAACATTCCAAACGATCAGAATACAAGGAAATTTTTTGAACATGATAAAAAGTATATATGAAAAACCTACAGCCAACATTATTTACAATGGAGAAATCCTAAAATCCTTCCCTCTAAAGTCAGGAACAAGACAAGGATGCCCATTGTCTCCCCTTCTATTTAACATTGTCTTAGAAGTACTTGTTTGAGCACTGAGGCAAGAACCAGATATAAAAGGCATTCAAATTGGAAAGGAAGAAGTCAAAATTTCATTATTTGCAGATGACATGATCCTATCCATAGAAAACCCTGAGAGATCTACAACAAGCTTCTAGAACTCATAAATGAGTTTAGTAAAGTCACAGGTTATAAGATCAATGCGCACAATCAGTAGCATTTCTGTACACCAATAATGCACAAGATCAGGAGGAAATCAAGAAACAAATACTATTTACAACAGTAAATTAAAAAATCAGATATTTAGGAATAAATTTAACTAAAGATGTAAAAAACTTATACCCTGAGAACTACACAAGACTGTTCAAGGAAATCAAAGAAGACCTAAATAAATGGAAGAATATTCCTTGTTCATGGATAGAAAGACTGAATATTATTAAGATGTCTATCCTACCAGAACTGATCTACACATTCAATGCAATCCCAATAAAAATCAACACAGCCTTCTGTAAGGAACTAGAAAAACTAACAATGAAATTTATTTGGGAAGGAAAGAGGTCCTGAATAGCCAAAGACATATTGAAAAATAAAAACGAAATTGGAGGAATCACACTACCTGACTTCAAAACATACTACAAAGCTACAGTAGTGAAAACAGCATGGTATTGGCATAAGGAGAGACACACAGACCATGGAATCGAATTGAAAGTTCTGATATAGAACCTCATATATATAGCCATATAATATTTGATAAAGCCACCAAACCTTCTCAACTGGAAGAGAATGGCCTATTCAACAAATGGTGCCTGGAGAACTGGATATCCATATGTAGAAGAATGAAAGAGGATTACCATCTCACACCTTATACAAAGATCAACTCAAGATGGATCAAAGACCTAAACAGAAGAGCCAAGACCATAAAAACCTTGGAAAGCAGTGTAGGGAAACATCAACAGGACCTTGTAATAGGAAATGGCTTCATGAATATCAAACCAAAAGCACGAGCAGCAAAAGAACAAATAGATAAATGGGACTTCCTCAAAATTAAAACCTTCTTCACCTCAAAGGAGTTTGTCAAGAAAGTAAAAAGGGAACCCACACAATGGGAGAAAATATTTGGCAATCATATATCTGATAACAGACTTATAACTTGCATATATAAAAAACTCCTATATCTTGAAAATAAAAAGATAAACAACCCATTTAAAAAATGGGAAAAATATTTAAACAGACACTTCTCCAAAGAAGAAATACAAATAGCTAAAAAGCACTAGAAAAAATGCTCCAAATCTCTAGCTATCAGGGAAATGCAAATCAAAACTACAATGAGATACCATCTTACTCCCATAAGATTGGCAGCTATGAAAAAAACAGAAGAATACAAATGCTGGAGAGGATGTGAAGAAATGGGAACACTCATGCACTGCTGGTTGGAATGCAGAAGGATCCAACCATTCTGGAGGACAGTTTGATGGTTTCTCAAAAAACTAACCATAGATTTGCCATATGACCCAGCAATACCACTGCTCGGTATATACCCAGCAGAACTGAAAACAAGGACACAAACCGATATATGCACACCAATGTTCATAGCAGCATTGTTCACTATCGCCAAAAGTTGGAATCAACCCAAATCCCCATCAACAGATGAGTGGATCAGTAAAATGTGGTATATACATAAAATGGAATACTACTCGGCTTTAAGAACAAATACGCTACAAACACACGTGATAACATGGATGAATCTTGAGAACCTTATGCTGAGTGAAGCAACCCAGGCATTGAAGGACAAATACTACATGACCTCAATGATATGAAATAAGCAAGCTGCCTCAGAGAGCTAGAGACTGGAAGATAGGCTTACAGGAAATCGGGGGGTGGAGGAAGGATGTGAGCCGAAGTCTGCAGGGGTGGAATCTACGATGAGTTGGCGGTAAGTATGAGCACAAAGAAGAGATAAAATGGAGGCAAAGGGTTGCCTTTGGGTGGGGCTTTGTGGGTTTGAGGGGGGCTGGGGATGGGCAGATGGATAATACTGCCCAAAAAATTGGGGGGAGGCAGGGGCAACATATGAATATAGGAGAGTGTCAGGTGTTGGTTGAGAGTAAAATGCTGAGAAAACCGTATCAAAATATAATTAAGAGGGTTATCTGTTTAGGATGCTCAGAGTGGATGGTCTGACACAGGACGGACTCCTGGGGAATGTCTGAATGCTCATTTTGCCAGGGTGGGTTGTACCATTGGATAGAGACCCAAGTAGTGAGAGTGGGGGTGGACCCACATCCTGGGGAGGACTAATGCCATCAAATAGAGGGAACTGTATCTCTCGAGACAAAGTGTGGCTCCCAGCGCATTAGGGCAGTTGAGCAAGTCAGGCCCTGAACACTGTTGCAAGTATCTCTGGACATGGCTCCTTGGGAAATGGAGACTGGCTGTCGCTGTTGGCCCCAAGGGGAGGGGGAAATGGATGTTGAATGGATGGAACCAAGGTAAATGTGGGGGTAAGAGAGGAGTTTTGCGAGAGTACACAAAGGATGGATATAAAACATGTAATATTACACCAAAAACATATAGGGCACGACAAACTAATAATGTAAACCATAATATAAAACATAGGATAACTAAAAATTTAGAAAACTGTATATCCTAAAGTATGGATCACAATGTAAGCACAGATGTCACCTTGTTTGAACGCTATTGTCTCAGAGTCTGTACATCAGTTTAAGTAAATATGATATGAATAAGTTATAAGAATATCGCTGTCCCCTGCTCCCACCCTGCATTTCGCTTCCTTACACTTTGCCCGCCTGTTCCTCGTAACCTCCCTGTATTATGGCCCTTCTCAGCAGCAGTTTGTGCTGCTGCCTCCCTCCGCCCCTCCTCCCAGCCACTGTTATCTTCCCCCTCCCAGCCGATCGCTGTTCTCCCCGCCTCATTTCAACCGCCCTCATCCCGTATCCGCCCCGGCACAACCTCGGAAACAACCCCCTCTGCCATCAATGGCTTACGTCATAAACCGCAGGTCCGCCCTTGCCTCTGCAGCCAATCCTCAGCTGCCCCGCGGACATGCCCCTCCCACAACCTCCCCGCCTCCATGACACTATAAAACCCCATGTACTTCCCGAATAAAATCAGACCTGCGCATAGACCTCGTCTCCGTGGTTTTTCCTCAATCGAACCGCACGTCCCCACCAAGCCTTGAGCCGCCCGCTGCCGCCCTGGTCAGGCCGTGGTGTAGGCCCGATCCCCGGCAGCGACTCGCCTGCAGTGACCCGCCTGCAGTGCCGCAGCGGAGGCCAACATATCGCTATGGAAGGGAAAAGGTTTTATGGTGAATGTGTGGGAGTACTGTATATTGTATATATGAATTACTGTGACCTAAGGCTCTTGTGAAGAGAAGCTCAATAATTAGGAAAAAAGAAAAGAAAAAGATAGGATGTAGAATTTTTCCAAATCAATATGTATTCTATATCTAACCTTTAAACCCACTGCTATATTCCATTTTACTAGTAAGGGATCCTGACATTATATTGGGCTTCACTTTTCAGAAAGTTTTGGATCACAGAGTGGTTCAACAATGGCAGTGGAGGAATACTGGTATAGGATGTTATTGACAGGGATATATGGTTGACAGGCAGTTATACAGGGCATATGTCCAGGGTGCATGGTAATATTTGGATATACTCATAGTGGCAACAATTAAAAACAACAGCTGGGGGGGTACTGGGTTCCTGGTCGGGGGTGCTCTGTCATGGTCCCCAGGGAAGCAGCGGCAGTCCCCCAGGTGCAACTGTAAGGACCAGGAAGGAATGAGGGTCCAACAGTAAGCCCCTGATACTAATGACTATGCTTGTGAGCCTATACACCTGAAATAAGAACAAGGCCTAGAGCAGCACGGTGCATAGGAGTTTCCTCCTGACAGCCTTCATGTTACTCAAATGTGGCCAGTCTCGAAGCCAAACTCAGCATGTAAATGCAATGCATTCCCCCCAGCGTGGGAGATGACACCCGGGGATGAGCCTCCCTGGCACTGAGGGATCACTACCAAGTACCAGCTGATGATGCAACTAGAAAATGACCTTGAATTAATGCAGACCAGCAGAATATCCCTGTCTACATATAATAACATGACTTCGAAATGCTGCTTGACCTAATGTAATGGTGAAATGGAAAGGAGAAATGAGTTTATATGGCTGTGAGTCTCTAAAAGAGTCTGGAGGATGTCAGAAGGATTGCCCTTATGCACACCTGAGCAGAGTCTCAGAGACAGATAAAGTAGATACAATCCCAGGTATTGGTTCTTTTGAGGGCTAAAGAGACCCACAGGCTCTATGGTCATAGCAGATGGGGTTCACTGCCATGTCAGTTGGACCTTCTTTGGAGCTGGTGTTTCTGCGTGATGGAGCTGGACACAGATGGGATCTCTTTTCACAAGACTTTCATGCTACTTTACTGGAATTGTAGTTGGTGCTGGGGTTTAAGATATATCTAGGGTATTTGAATCTCTGGACTGACAATATGATAGCCAGGCCCTGAGCCTCAACAGACTTCAACTCCTACACTCTGATTTATTGGACTTACCCCACTCAGCTAACATGGAGTTGAAGAAGGTCAACCACCACACCATGGAGCCTAGAGTGTCTACAACTGAAAGCAGGAGGATTGCATCCAGTATCCATGTGGAATCTAAGCCTCCTCTTGACATAGAGGTGCAATGGACACAACCAATCCAAGATCCACAGAGAAAATGTGGCATTGGTGTGGGAAAAGTGTCCATGGTGGCTGATGGGTGCGGGGAATGAGAGGAAGAGATGAGATGTGGAGGCATTTTCGGGACTTGGAGTTGTCCTGGGTGGTGCTTCAGGGACAAATACCAGACATTGTAGATCCTCCCAGGGCCCACTGGATTAATTGTGGAAGAGTATGGGCTATGATATGGGCCATTGACCATGAGGTGCAGCGATGCCCAGAGATATACTTACCAAATGCAATGGATGTGTCATGATGATGGGAGAGAGTATTGCTGTGGGGGGAGTGGTGGGGTGGGGGCGGTGGGGTTGAATGGGACCTTATATTTTTTGAATGTAATATTTTTAAAAAATGAATAAAAAAGTTAAAAAATAAAAAAAATAAGTTAAAAAAAAGAAAACAATGAATTATCAATATGAGTATCTAAATAAGAGACAGAAATTTTAAAAAGGAGCCATATAGAACTACTGGAATTCAGGAGGGTTTCAATAGCAGATAGGAATTGGCAGAATAAAAACTCAGTGAATGTGAAGTCAAGACAGTTGATATGAGTCAGACTGAGAAGCAGAAAGAAAAGAGAAATATTCAAAGTGAAAATAGCCTAAGTCAACTCTGGGACAACATCAGGTGCACCAATATATGTGTTATGGGAATCCTAGAAAGAGAAGAAAGTGATAAACAGACAGAAAGAACAGTCAAAAAAATCGCAAAAAAGAACTTCCTAACCTTAGCAAAAGTAGTGAATATGCATGCCTAAGACACACATAGAACACCAAACAAGGGTAAACAGGAAGAAAAATACATATCACTTTATAATGATCACATAATTGATGAAAAAAACAAACAAACAGGGAGAAAGGTCTGAAATCTGCATTAGAAAAGCAATGTGTTTTGTACAAGGGAATCCCAATTAGATTGTGTGCTGATTTCTAATTCAGAAACCAAAGAAGCAAGTAGGCAGTGGGTTGAAATACTTAAAGTGTTGAAAGAAAACAACTGTTAGCCAAGAATTTTAACACCTGGTGAGACTTTCTATCAAAAATGAGAGAGAGATTAAGACATTCTCAGATAAACAAGGTGAGGGAGTTCATCACAACCAGACAGGCCCTACAAGCTATACTATAGGGATTTCTTCAGACTGAAATGAAATGACTCTAGACAGTGGTTCAAACCAGCAAAAAGAGATAAAGTGGTGCAGCCACTGTTGAAGACAGTTTGGTGAATCCTCCAAAAGATAAGTATAGAACCACCATATGAATCAGTAATTCCACTGCTAGGTATATATCCAAACGAATTGAAAGCAGGGTTGTGAACAGATAGTTGACACCAATGTTCATCACAGCATTATTCACAGTTGCCAAAATATAGAAGCAACCCAAGTGTCCATCAACTAATGAGTGGTTAAATGAAATGTGGCATATACATACAATGGATATTATTTAGTCATAAAAAGGAATGAAATTCTGATAAATGCAACAATATGGGTGAATCTGGATGACATCATGTCAAGTGAAATAAACCAGATACAAAAGGACAAATATTGTATGATCTCACTGATTTGAAACAATTAGAATTAGCAAAATCATAGAGTCATTATCTAATATGGCTTAACAGGGGATGTGTAAGTTAAACCATGGACTATATTTAATAGTACAATTTTTAAAATGTGCTATAATCAATTGTAACAAATATTCTGCACCAATGCCAGGTGTTTGTGGTGGAGTGGTGTATAGGAATCCTATATTTTATGCATGATTGTTCTGTAAACAACTTCTCAAATAAAGAAAAGAAATTGTAGGCACCCTTGCTAATCCCTCTCACACCCCACTCTCTGGCATACTGTGGAGCCAGCTTGTGTTCCCATTGTGGGTCCCTGGATCTGTTGCAGATGAAGCAGAGTAGTCCCCTGTGGGTTTACTGGCATGTCTGTGTGTCAGAGCCGATCTATCAGGTGGCACACTTAAAGTCTGAACTAGGGAAATTGTCTTAGGTTCACCCACTCAGAACTTGTGTTGCAGGCAGAAATAGCTTGCAGCAGGGTAAGAAATAGCCAAAGTGGCCTGGGGCAAAGGATTACCAGTTTTAAGATATATAATAGTGCATCCAGGAGGGGGGATTCTATTTCATAGGGAGTAGAGGGGGCATTTGAACTCCTGTAAATGGGGGAATTCCTAAAGCCATGAGCAAGTACAAACCCAGGTCTAGAAACAGACTCCATGCAGGCTCAGATAAGACTGAAAGAACCTGAACTTTGCATTTGCCTCAGGCTGATTTTGTTGATAGGGGAGTTAAAATATGCAGGGGACCAGGAAACAAAGCAGAGCCAATTTGCAAAGACTGTGAAAAGTGTTTTTGCATTGGTGTGTTTGTATTAGTTACAGTCACTCAAGGAAATCTGTGTCATATCACTAACTGGATACAAACATATAAGAAACACAGCTCAGGCACTAAATCCAAGAGTTAACACTTTAAATATTGAAATGTGCAGTGTGTAACAAAAGCTGACAAGGCAAACAAAGAAGCAAGAAATACGGCCCACAGAAAGGAATAAGATGAAAATCTAGAAACCACCAACAAAGAGGACCATACTTTGGACATACTGGAAAAAGACTTAAAAAAAAAACATCCTTAATATGCTCAAGAAGATAAAGGAAAACACAGAGAAAGAAATAATGGATATGAGAAAAACAGTAAATGAACAAATGGGAATCCCTTCGAAATTCTCAATAAGAACCAAACAAACTATTGGACTTGAGAACACAATAACTGAGGGGAAAAATTATCTAGAGAGTTTCAACAGGGACTTAGAGCTTGCAGAAAAAGGAACCAAAACATTCAAAGACAAGAAAATTGAAATTATTCAGACAGAGGAGCAGAAAGAAAAATGAAATTTAAAAAAGGGAACAGCCTAATAGACCCATGGGACACCATCAAGTGTACCAATATGTGCACTTTGGGAGTCCCAAAAGGAGCAGAACAAGAAAAAGTGACAGAAGAAATATTCAAGGAAATAATGGTAGAAAATTTCCCTAATTTAATGAAAGACATGGACATACACATTCAGAAGCCCAATTAATCCCAAACAAGATATACTCAAAGAGAACCATGCAAAAACACATTGTATGCAAACTTTCAAATGCCAAATATAAGGAGAGAGTTCTGATAGCTGAGAAAGAAAAGTAACATGTTTAGTAAAAGGCAGTAACAGTAAGAGTAAGTGGTGATTTCTCATCAGAGACCATGGAGGCCAGAAATCAGTGTGACAAAATATTTAAAGTGCTGAAACAAAACAACTGCAAACCAAGCATTTTATATCCAGTGATACTGGCTTTCAAAAAAATGAGGGAGAGATTAAGACAGTCCCAGATACTAACAAAGGTTGCGGGAGTTCAGCTCACCACCACTATACCTGACTATAAGCAATGCCAACAGCACCTACTCAGAATGAAAGGGAAGGACACCTGACAGCAGGTGGAAACAGCATAAAGAAATAAAAACCACCAATAAAGTTAACCATATGGGTAATTATAAATTCCAATACTATTATATTGTATTTTTTCCATGTGACTTCACTTTTCAATTCTTACAGGTTCTAAAAATGCAAATTCATAAAAGTAATTACAAATCCATGGATTTGGAATACAATGTATAAAGATAAAACTTGTAACAAGTACAATAAAAAGGAAAGGTGAGGTAGGAGTATAAGGGCAATACATGTGTATGCTACTGAAGTTGAATTGATATCATATCAAACATGATTGTTATTGATTCAGGATGTTAAATTTAAGCCTCATGGTGTGCAAAAATACATGAAAATTATATACAGAAAATAGTCAGAAGGAATAAAAATGGTATGATAAAAATCAAATAAATATGAATGTAGGCATTAATTGAAGAATTGAGGGACAAAAATGATATTATGTATAAAGAAAACATATCAAAATGGCAGAAGAAAAACCTACATTATAGGTAGTTATTTTAATTATAAATGGATTTAACTCCCCATTCAATGGCAAAGATTGGCAGAATGGATAAAAAGCATGACCCAAAAAAATGCTCTTTATAAGAGACTCATCTAAAATTCTAAGACACAATTAGGTTGAAAGGGAAAGGATGGGAAAAAGTACCACTCAAATAGTAGCCAAAAAAGATCTGGGATAGCTATACCAATATCAGATAAAATAGACTTAAGTCAAAAACTTATGAAGGACAAAGAAGGTCACTATATACTGATAAAGGAGTCAACTCAGAAAGAAGACATAACAATTATAAATATATATGCACCTAATGACAGAGCTCAAAAATGACTGCAACAAATATACAAAGATTTGAAGAGAGAAATATATGGTTCTACACTAATAGTAGGATAATTCAATACACCACTTTCAATAATGGGTACAATATCTGGAAAAAGGTATATAAATAAATAGGAGGCTTGAATGATATTCAAAACAAACTAGATCCAACAGATATATATGGAACACTTCACCCAACAACAACAGAATACATGTGCTTCTTGAGAGCATATAGATAATTTTCCAGGATAGAACATATGCTAGATCATAAAACAAGTCTCACTAAATTAAACATTGAAATCATGCACTGTGTCTCCTCCATGATAATGGAATAAGCTACAGATTAATCACAGATGGAGAACTTGAAAATCCACATATATGTAGAAAGTAAACAATGTACTCCAGAGCAACCAATGGCTCAAAAAAGAAATCACAAAAGAAATTAGGAAATATCTTGAGGTGAATGAAAGCAAAAACATAACCTACCAAAACTTATGGGATGAAGCAAGGTCATTGCTGAGAAGGAAATTTATAGCTGTAAACGCTTACATTAAAAAAAAAGTTCTCAAATCAGAGACCTTAACCTCATAACTGGAGGATCTAGAAAAAGAACAAAGGAAATGCAAAGGGAGCAGAAGGAAAGAAATAACAAAGAATAGAGCAGAGATAAATTAAATAGAGAATTTAAAACAATAGAGAGAATTAAAAAAACAAACATTAGTTCTTTGAAAAGATCAATAAAATCAACATTTAGGTAGACTAACAATGAAACAGAGAGGGTACAAATAACTAAAACCAGATATAAGAGGGGGAATATTACTGTGACCCCACAGAAATAAAAAGGATTATAGGAGGATACTTTGAAGAATTGTATGCCAACAAATCATATAACTTATATGAAATGGACAAATTCTTAGAAACATGCAAACTACCTGTACTGATTTAAGAATAGATGATATAAACAGATCAACAGCTATTAAAGAGCTTAAATAAGTAATCAAGACCTCCTAACCCAAAAGAGCCCATCACCAGATGACTTCACTAGAGAATTTTACCAAAGTATAAATTAACCACAAACATAGTCATATTATTCCATAAAATTTAAGAGGAGGGAACACTCACTAACTCTTTGGGAGGCCAAAATCACTCCAATACCAAAACCAAATAAACATACCACAAGTAAAGAAAATTAGATGCCAATATCCCATATGTATAAAATGTAAAAATCCTCAACAAAAAAGAATTCAACACCATGATCAAGTGTAATTTATCCCTGGTACGCAAGATTGGTTTGATATAAGAAAATCAATTAATGTAACACACTACAAAAATAGAGTGAATGAAAAGAACACATGATTATCTGAATTGATACAAAAAATGCCTTTGGCAAAATTCAGCATCCATTCTAGATAAAAATACTTAGAAATCTAGGAATAGAAGGAAACTTCCTCAATGCAGTCAAGGGCATTTATGAGAAACCCATCATTAACATCATATACAGTGGTGAAAGGCTGAAAGCTTTCCCTCTAACACCCAGAACTAAAAAAGGATGCTCACCGTCACCACTATTATCCAGCAATGTACTGGAAATTCTAGCCAGAGCAATTAGGCAAGACAAAGAAATAAGAAATAAAAAAGCATTCAAATTGGAAAGAAAATAGTAAAATAGCCCTTATTTGCAGATGACATTATCGTATATTCAGAAAATCTTGTAAGGTCCTCGGCAAAACTACTTGAGATAAACAAATTCAGTAAAATAGCAGGGTACAAGATCAACACGCAAAAATCAGTAGTATTTCTGTGCATTACTAGTGAACAATTAAAAGAGGAAATCAATAATAAAATTCTATTGCAATGATAACTGAAAACTACACCTATCTTGGAATAACTGTAACCAAGGAAGTAAAGGACTAGTGCTTGGAAAACTGCAAAACGATGCTAAAAGAAATCTAAGAAGACCTAACTAAATGAAAGATATTCTGTGTTCATGAATTGGATGACTAAACATTGTTAAGTTGTCAAATGTAGCTTCAAAAACATTAAAAACTTTTGTGCATCAAAGGACTTCATCATGAAAGTAGAAAGACAAACTACAGAATGGGAGAAAATATTTGGACACCATATATCTGATATGGGTTTAATATTTAGAATATGTAATGAAATCCTTCAAGTCAGTAGTAAAAAAAGACTGACAACCCAATTAAAAACATGTAAGAGAGTTGATAAAAATTTCTCCAGAAAAGATATACAAATGGCCAATAAAGACATGAAAAGATGCTCAACATCATTAGCCATTAGGGAAACATAAATGAAAACCACAGTGAGGCACCATTTCATACTCACTAGGATGGCTACTATTAAAAATATAGAAAATAAAAAGTTTTGTAGAAGATGTGGAGAAATAAGAACACTCATTTATTGTTGGTGGAAATTTAAAATTGTGCAACTGGTTTGGGAGACAGTTTGGTGGTTCCTCACAAAGTTAAGCATAATATTACTATATGATCCAGTTGTGGTGGTTTGAAACTCTGTCCACCCCGGAAAAGCATACACTTAAAGTTAATCCATTCCTTTGGGTGTGGACCAACTGTAAGTAGGATCTTGTGATGAGGCTACATTAGTTAAGATATATGGCCTATCTCTCAGGATGGGTCTTAATCCTCTTACTGGAGTCCATTATAAGAGAATGAAATTCAGATACAGAGAGAAAAACACCATGAAAACAAGAAGCAGATATGAATAAAAACTGGAAGAGAAGGGTGAGACCAGGAGATACTTCCATATGCCTTGTCATGTGGAGGAGGACCTGAGGATCACTAGCAGCCAGTCTTTCAGAATAAAGTATTCCCTTGATGATGCCTTGATTTGCACATTTTTCTCAGCCTGAAAACTGTAAGCTAATAAATTCCCATTGTTAAAAGTCAACCCATGGGACGCGGACTTGGCCCAGTGGTTAGGGCATCCGTCTACCACATGGGAGGTCCATGGTGTAAACCCTGGGCCTCCTTGACCCATGTGGAGCTGGACCATGCACAGTGCTGATGCATGCAAGGAGTGCCATGCCATGCAGGGGTGTCACCTGTGTAAGGGAGCTCCACACCCAAGGAGTGTGCCCCGTACGGAGAGCCACCCAGTGCGAAAGAATGTGCAGCCTGCCTAAGAATGGCGCTGCCCACACAGAGAGCTGACACAACAAGATGATGCAACAAAAAGAAACACAGATTCCTGTGCCACTGACAACAACGAAGTGGACAAAGAAGAAGATGCAGCAAATAGACACAGAGAACAGACAATTGGGGTGGGGGGGAGGGGAGAGAAATTTTTTAAAAAAGTCAACCCTCACTTGTGGTATATGCTTACAGCAACCTAGCAAGTTAAAATGCCATCTATCCCACTTTTAAATATATACCAAAAAATTGACAGAAAGTATTTGAATATATATTTTCACATCAATGATCATAGCAATGATCACAATTGCCACAATATGCAAGCAACCCAAGTATCTACCAACAGATGAATGGATACACCAAATGTGGTATATATATAAAATGGGATGTTATTGAACAACAACATGTAAGAAACTTGAAGACATCAGTTGATTGAAGTTATCTAGACACAAAAGGACATGTCTTATGATCTTGCTAATAGGAAATAATTAAAGTAAATATATTCAGATAGTAAGGAACTAGATTACCAGGACTGGAGTGCTGGTAGGTGTGGCAGTTTGAAATTATGTCATGAATCCCCAAAACAGAAAGATTATGCTTTTAAGCTAATCTATTCCTGTGAATGTGATACACTTTGATTGCATTAAATTTGGTTGTGGGAACTTACATTAGTGTACTTGATAAGTAATCTAATCTTTACAGCTTTGGGGCTTTTGATGGACTATATCAGTGGGGCATGATTCATGCAGAGTCTCCAACCTCTTGCTGGGTCTGATATAAACAGAGACTCAGAGAGAGATATACACAGACACAGAGAAAAAGGAAGCTGCCATATTTTATCCAGTCATATGAGAGAGGACTAGAGGATTGCTTAAGCAGCTCAAGGAGATGAAAGCCCAATGCCTGATAGCTAACAGCTGAGTTCTGAGAACTGGGCTATGAGAGAGGGTAAATTCTGTAGGGGAAGGCAGAGACCTCAGCATATATGGCAGCTGGCTTTGATGATAAAGCATCTTGATGGTACCTTAGTTTGGAATT
This sequence comes from Dasypus novemcinctus, assembly GCF_030445035.2. Classification (NCBI taxonomy): domain Eukaryota; kingdom Metazoa; phylum Chordata; class Mammalia; order Cingulata; family Dasypodidae; genus Dasypus; species Dasypus novemcinctus. The sequence continues at coordinate 145,804,868 of NC_080704.1, read as the reverse complement.
TTCAAGGCCTCAGAACTGTAAGCTTTTACCCCCAATAAGTCCCTTTTACTTTCCATCAGCAGCCCTTTGGCAAAGTAAAACAATAGGGAATGAGGAGTCAATGCTTTATTTCCCTTTGGGTGATGGAAATATTTCAGCAATGTATTTTGGTGATGGTAACACAATATTGTGAATGTAATTAACAGGACTGGATTATATATTTGAATGTGTTTAAAAGGGGAAAATTTAGATTGAATATATTTTAGTAGAATAAAATTTAACAAAAAAAAACCACTTAGGACTTACAGCATGAACAGTGAACAGAAATGTAAAGTATAGGTAATAATATAATTATAATATTGTTTCACATATTGTAACAAAGGTACCACACTAATGCCAGGTATTAATAATGAGTGGAGTCACAATAATTCTATAGTAGAATACCAGTAAGTCCACTCTAATCCATATTTTATTCCTCCATCTTGAGTATCCTGGGATACCAATGCCCACTCCAACTCTAAATTGAGAGGGGATTAGATCCCACATGGCTGATGGATGGGATTTTCCTGCTTGCAGTTGTAGAGTCTCTTGGTTCCTTGGTGTGGTGGTCGACCATTCTCATCTCCTTGTTAGCTGACCTGGGTAAGTCCAATGAACTGGAGAGTAAGTGCTGCAACTCTGCTGAGGCTCCAGGCCCAGTTGGCACATGGCCAGTCCAGAGATTCAAGTATCCTGGGCATTCACCAACCACAGGTTCAGTAAAAGTGACCAAAGAGGCATGTGTACAGAAGTCACATCTGAGTCCAAATCCATCATACTCAGGAGCACAATTTCAAAGTAGGGCCCCCTGGCAAGGCACTGAATTCCAGAGCCATCTGCCATGAACATAGGACCTGGGTATCTCCATAGCCCTCAAGAGTACCACTACCTGGGGCTGTCTCTGAGATTCTGCTAAGATGTACATAGCACAACCCCTCTGATGATCTACCAACTCATTTTGAAGTCTCAGCCATATAAACTCATTTGTTTTTAAAATTTCCCCCTTTGATTCAAGGTCCTTTTCTAGTTGCATCACCAGCTGTTGCTTGCTAGTAATTCCTCAGTGTCAGGGAGGCTCATCCCCAGGAGTCATGTCCCATGCTGGGGGAAGGTAATGAATTTACATGCTGAGTTTGCTTAGAGCTGGCTACATTCGAGCTACAGGAGGCTCTCAGGAGGTAACTCTTAGGCACCCTGCAGCTCTAGGCCAAGTTGAAATTTCAAGCACACAAGATCATAAGCATAGTCATCAGTATCAAGTGCCCATCATTGGACCATCCTTCACTAGTCTTTGCCTTTGCATGTGGGGAATTATTGCTGTTCCATTGGTGAATGCAACAGAGCTCCCCAGGATGGGAATTCAGCACTCCCTCAGTTGTCCTGTGAAACTCTACCCACTATGTTAATACTCAACAAATATCGGAGCATATCTATATACCCAAATGCATGCCCTGGTGAACTCCCTCCCACCCATGCTTCCCCCATCAATGACACCCCACGCCAATTTTCCTCCCCTGCCATAGCTGAGCCCCTCTGAGATTCAAAACTTCTTAAAAAATGAAGCCTAATATATTGCCAAATTCGATGAATAGGAAAATGAAATAGTAATGATAGGTTTAAAGATTAGAAATAAAATACAAAATAATTTAGAAAAACTAAAATAAAATAAAAAATAAATTGGGGTATTAAAAAAAGAAAAAATCATAAATTTTGTTTTGATATTTTGCCTTTTAGCACTATAATATGTGTTGTCCTGTATGTACAGTGGCAAAGTAATCTCTTCCATTTCTTCCTCAGTGTCTTTTATCTTTTTTCCATTAAATCTTCAAAAATGTTTTAGGTCCCAGTAAAGTCCCATGTAGAATGTAGGGAATTCCCATATACCCAACATCCTCCCCCTTTTCCACTTTCCCAGTAATGTGGAGACAGTGGCCTTGGGAGTTGTTGAAGGCAGGGAGAGGGAAAAAGAGGTGTGATATGGAGGCATTTTCTGGACTTGGAGTTGTCCTGAATGATATTGCAGGGCAAATGTAGGACATTATATATCCTGTCATAACCCACTAAATGGACTGGGAGAGAGTGTAAACTACAATATAAACTATAATCCATGCAGTGCTCTAAAATATATTCATCTAATACAATGAATGCACCACTAATGAAAGAAGTTGTTGACGTGGAAGGAGTGTGGGTTGTGGGGAGTGGGGCATATGGTATCTTTTATTTTTCTTAAGAATTTATTTATCCCCCCCACAATTGTCTGCTCTCTGTGTCCATTTACTGTGTATTCTTCTGTGTCTGCCTGTATTATCATTAGGTGGTTCCAGGAACAGATCCTGGGACCTTCTGGAGTGGGAGAGAGGTGGTCATTCTCTCTTGCCACCTCAGGTCCCTGTTCTGCTATTTCTCCTATTGTGTCTCTTCTGTGTCTCTTCTTTTTTGCATCATCTTGCTGCACCAGCTCTCTGTGTTGGCTGGCACTCTTGCACAGGGTAGCATTCCTGCATGTGGTAGCATTCCTGTGCGGGGCAGCACTCCTGCACCAGGCAGCACTCCCGCATGGGCTGGCACTCTGCATAGGGTGGCACTCTATGTGGGCCAGCTCTCCATGTGGGCTAGCTTGCTTTCACAAGGAGGCACTGGGTATCAAACCCTGGACCTCCTATATCTAGACAGGAGCCCAATTGTTTGAGCCACATCACTTTCCCTCTTATTTTTTTTAATGTATCATTGTATGTGATCTATGTATCTTTAAAAAGAAGAAGATAATAATAAAAATAATAATAAGGGTAGTATATGTGAAATCTCTACTTCCTTCATGATGTTTCTGTTAACCTAAAACTTCTCTATCAAAACAACTATATTTTAAATCAAACTATGTTCATCCATATGGATAACCCTCTAAAACTTAACATTGAGCAAGAGCAACTAGATACAAAAGAGTACACACTGAATGATTGAATGTATATAAAGACAAAAACAGATAATATTAATCTATTATAGTTGAGGTCAGCATCATCTTTACCCTTGGGTGATAATGACTAAAATAGGTCTGGGGAGCTTTTGGAGTGCTGATAATATTTTATTTTATGATCTGAGTGTCAGCTATATAGATGTTGTTTTAATCAGCCACTGGGGTGCTAAAGTAAAGTACCAGAAATTGGTTGTTTTTTAATAAAGAGTATTTATTTGGGGTAGAAGCTAACACTCACAAAGTCATAAAGAATAAATTACTTCCCTCACCAAAGTCTGTTTCCACGTGTTGGAGCAAGATGACTGTTGGTCTCCGCTAGGTTTTAACCTTCCTCTTCCTCCTAAAGCTCCATTGTCCCAGCTCCTTCCTATCTCAGTATAATGCTTTGTCTCTCTCCCTGGGGCTCTATTTGTTCTTGGCTCTCCACAAGGTCAGTTACAGACTGTCAAGGCTCTCTCTCTTCCCCGGGCCTCTGCTGTGTCTAGTGGGACTTTCTTTCTTTCCTCATGTATCTGTTTCTCTGTGTATTTACTTCCCAGGGCTCCAGCATCAAAACTCTTCCTCTCCCTTCTGCCATGTTGTTTTCTCATGTTCTACTGACTGTAGCTGAATCAAAGCCCTAAGTTTAATTTAATCAAGTAAAAGTAAAACCTGTGAACTTAATACAATCAAAGGGGAACACACCCAGAGGAACAGACCAGTTTGCAAACATTATCCAATATCTATTTCTGGAATTCAATAAATAATGCCAAAGTGCTACAGATTCGTTTAGTTTGTGAAAATTAACTGTGATGGGAGATTATGATTTGTGCATTATTCTGAATGTATATTATACCTCAATTGAATTTTTAAGTCTACAAACAAATAAAAACCAAGGTCTTTAATTTGGGATTAAGTGAGAGGCATGAGGGTGGCTAAGGGCAGCAAGAAAAGTAGTAGTCACTCAGGTGGCCCAGTCATTCAGGGAGAAGATGCAGAATTACAGTAAGGGTTGCCTATTGGCACATTGTCAGGAGATATATCATGTTCCCCAAGCCCTGCATTCAATTCCCCATGGAAGTGGCCTTGAGAATGCTGCTCTTCAGAGGTTCTCTCCTGTTACTAAGGACATTTTTGAAAGCAAACTCCTGTGGATAGACAAAACTGACCACCACCCTTCAGATATCTGCTAAGTTAGTAATATGGCTTCAAATAGCTTTCTATACTTATAAGAAACCCACCTTGTCTAGGCTCCTGAGTGGCCTTTTTGTGAGCTCCCCATAATCTGTTAACCGATGCTAGGAAAGCTGCAAGGGGCAAAAATCTCACAAAGACTTTCTGAGGTAATAAGTTTCTCCAGTGGTGAATTCTGGTTTTGTGGTTTCAAGTCACAGTTTTTATCTTGGTCTTCATGGGCCTTTTATTTACTTTTCAGGACTATACTTCCCACTGCAGTCCAGAGGAAGTTGCAAGAAGATGGCACAAAGCCAGGGTTCCCCACAAGCAAGCTTTTTATCTTCCTTCTATAAAAACCATGCAGAAACAGCAACTCAGGCTGTCCCTGAAGCAGCTTCATTGCCAAAGGCTCAAAAGAATTCTCCTTCTGGACAAAGGAAGCTACATTTCTTTGTTTCTGTAATTAATGCTTAGACTTTTAAAAAATTGTGTTCAGTTCTCAGCCTTGAGAATGAACTCCCTGAAAGAAAAAAGAGTATTATTCTTTAGAAGAAAAAAAATGCTGATGCTGTCTCCACTATATGGATTTTCACATCATTCAGGGAGCTTGATAAATAGATATTCAAAAAAAAATTCCAAGGGGTGTATTCAGCCTCAGCCTATACATTCATCCTCCAATTTCCACAATCCAGCAAGCAATCCAGTGGCTTGAAATGGAGCAAATGCAGATCTTTGTGAGCTAGACTAAGTATTTGTTGCACCAACCACTGTTTAATATGTACGGTGCTTTCTGCCTTCACAGTTATGCATTTTCTAGCCTTGTGTCAAAAGACCAATCAAATTATAGCATGCTGGTAGGGAGCAGAAACAAATATAGAAGGCATTCAAACTTTCTGTCTCCCAGATCAATTCTAAATTGACCCTGCTGGCTTAGGAAACTCAGGGGTGCATGGATCTGCTAAAGCTTATCTCCCTGAATAAATATCCTCTCTTCTCTCCCTCTTTAACCCCTCTCCTCACATTCTCTCTCTCTCTGCTCTTTTTGCTTCTTTCTGTTTTGTTGCCTTTCTCATCACCTTTACTTTCTGCATGATTGGGCCAGGACATCTTTCTCACCACCTCTCAGTATATGATTATTTGAATATCTCACAAGAGCCACAAAACCAGAAAAAAATTATGCAATAGCACAACTAAATTATTAATATTTCATCTTGGTAAGACAATATTTCAAAATAATTTAGCAAAAAGCCATGAGATCTTTGTAATATGTACCAACAAGTAACAATCTAGAAATTGAAATAGTTATGAACTTGCATTCTGTACACATTGTAGAGCTTAACCTTCAATTATGAGAGAGAATATGATTATAAAGTAATAAGCACAAATGAAAGAGAAGGCAGATAGCAGAGCAAAAGTTTTCTATTCTGCTCCCTTCAATAATAGTAAAGATACTTCTACAAGTCAAGAGAGGCCTGGATTCCCTAGATCCTCTCCTGAGACAAAAGGGTCCTTTCCAGAGCCAGCACATTCACAATTCACCAAGAGGAATTATATAATTATATCTCCCCCTCCAAAATCCAGTCCTGACTTCTTTCTTTAGGTTGGAATCTCTATTCCCCAGAGCACCTAGACCAGTGAAGGCCTTCTTCCCCATTCTTTGTTATATGCTAGCAGAGTTGTTTCTGTACAGTTTTTGCTTAGATTTTCCTGTTAGTTTTCACCACAAAAGGTCATCTAGTTGGGAAGTTTAAGACATGAAGCTTCGTGATCTAACAAAGAAGCACTGACTAATCAAGACGGAAAAATGTTAGGGTAAAAGAGAAAGCTTGGTTATAGGGGATTGAGGGGCTCAGTAGGAGAGAAACTGCAACCCATCAGATATGAAATCATCTCCATAGCCTATACACTCAGGCTCTTCCCCAGAGCTGCTTTTCTATTTTTCCAAACTGTTCCAGATCAGCTTACTTTCTATATTTGCCCATGTAGAATTTTGTTTGTTTGCTTCACAAGACTCTTGTCTCAAGCATCTATGTATAGTCTTCTATTTTGAATTTTTATTTTAACCATCACACAGAGCCTGCCATCCAAGTCATCTCATTTTGGAATTCAAAGGCATGAAGTTTTGTGAAACATCCATATAAAGATATAACCACTGTGATCCTGACTAATCAAGGAACAGCACAGCAAAACAGAAAATAAAGTAAGAACTAAAGAAGACAGTAGGGATGAGAGTTGCTGACTTCTGATAACGACAAATCTAGAGTCCCACCCCTCTTCTCCTCCCTAGTTCCTCTGCCATTTCCATCCAGCTGCAAATCATTAAATGATAACTAGAACCTACAACCTCTGCATCCTCAGACCCTCTTCTCTATCATACACATAAATATACCAACCTCCTTTTAATTCTTGTTCACTATGTGACCCCATTCCTGAAAGTTCTGAAAGTTCTGTCCTCACTACACCTTTCTGATAAACACCCAGTAGAAGGTGGCCCAGTTTGATGATCTATCAGCCAGACAGGTTTGTCCAGTCCCATGAGGCCTTCTGGTAAACAAGCTCCAACTACTCCAACTCAGGCTTCTTTTTGCCTCACAGGCCCATTCTACTGGAATTCTCCTCTGGGAGTTTTTTTTTTTTTTTTAATCAGTCTTTGCACTTTCATAAGCCACCTGGTATTTCTCCCCTTCACACACCACCTTTCCCCTTCCATCATGGAGTCCCAACAAGATGCCCAGCAGTAAATAGTTTTCCCTTATTAATGTATCTCTTCACTGTGAAGGCCAAATCTAAACAGAAGTTTGAAATATTTATTGCACACACACTCTTCCAGCACTATACAAGCATTATCTTATTTAAGCCCTGCAATGTACCTATAAAGCAGGCATCATTATCAATGCCACAAAGATGAAGAAATTGATGTCCAGAAAGGTTGAATAACTTGTCCAAGATAAAGTGATAGAGCCAGGAGTCAAAGTGAAGGCTGCTTGGCTCTAGAACCCACCTCTTAGCCAACTTATATCCCTGCAGACATTATTTGTCAGAGTCTGACCTGTGTGGTGCTGTCCATCCTTTCTGTTTCCATTGCACCTCCCTCTCAGTTCCATCCCAGGTGCCTGGCTTGGCTTTCACCAGGATCTTCCTAGTATTGTGGACTATGGTTTTATCTATTTCACCTCTTTGGAGGCTTATGGGATATGGGAAAAACCGTCAGGAATAGACATCTCTAGATAGATTACTTCAATTTTCAGAGTTTTCTGGTTCAGGGATAGACTTTGAGATGAGGAAATGTTCTTTGTTCCTCAAATTATATGATGGATATGAGTGGCTATTTCACTCACCTGTGAGGCCAGGCTGGAAACCTCATTTGACATGTTGTAAAGTTTTACAATTTGGAGAAGGAACATTAGATGTTTTATAGAAGTATTTTCTTTTTTTTTTTTATTAATTTTTTTATTTTTTATTGACTTTGTAATAATATTACATTAAAAATATATATGTGAGGTCCCATTCAACCCCACCCCCCCACCCCCCCTCTCCGCCCCCCCAACAACACTCGTTCCCATCATCATGACACATCCATTGGATTTGGTAAGTACATCTTTGGGCACCTCTGCACCTCATATACATTGGTTCACATCATGGCCCATACTCTCCTCTATTCCATCATGTAGGCCCTGTGAGGATTTACAATGTCCGGTGATTACCTCTGAAGCACCATCCAGGGCAGCTCCATGTCCCGAAGACGCCTCCACCTCTCATCTCTTCCTGCCTTTCCCCATACCCTTTGTCCATTATGTCCACTTTTCCCAATCCAATGCCACCTCTTCTATGTGGACACTGGATTGGTTGTGTCCATTGCACCTTTATGTCAAGAGGAGGCTCAGATTCCACCTGGATGCTGGATGCAATCCTCCCATTTTCAGTTGTAATCACTCTAGGCTCCATGGTGTGGTGGTTGTCCTTCTTCACCTCCATCTTAGCTGAGTGTGGTAAGTCCAATAAATCAGATTGTAGGTGCTGGAGTCTGTTGAGGCTCAGGATCTGGCTATCACATTGTCAGTCCAGAGATTCAAATCCCCTAAATATATCTTAAACCCCAACATTAACTGCACCTCCAGCACATTAGCATGAAAGTAGAAGTATTTTCTTAATGCTTCCTGTCATGCTTCTTAACACTCCACCCCTTAGTCATACTCAGAAATCCTAGAGGAACCTACTTGTGCTCTCTCATGATAAGTCTTTGCTTTCATGATCTTTTATTCTTTCATGCCTATATTGGATTACCCATTACATTCTCTTATGTTTCCTAGTTAATTTTGTATATTTCTTATTTCCCTTCTATGTTATAATATTCTTAAAGCAATGGGAACATATCTCCCATACAGATATGCACAGCACCTTTCTTTAAGTAGATGTTTCTTACATCTTTGTTGAATTGAAATGAACTCAAAAGGATGAATACTGTTTGAAATTTCAGATTTTAGTGGAGGCTAGGGAGAGCTCCCTATGTGTCATAGGTAGCCTCTGGTTAAAAAATACATGGATTTTTTCCCCCATATCCTTCATCTTTCTCACTCCTTAGTCTTCTTCTTTCTATCTGAAATGAGGCACAGAGCAGGTTGGAAAATAAAGAAATCCAGGAGTGAAATCCTGGCAAGGAAGCAGTATGCTTTGAGTCAGCTCTATACATTAATAACAGGAACCAGTGAAAGGGCACTCTTCAGGTTGAAAGGAAAGTCCCAGGATTAATAGCCCCTAGTTTCTAATGGATTCAATTGTCTCTTTTTGGGCCTTGGCAAGAAAACAGTCCCTGGATTCATCTACGATCATGAGCCCACAGAGATCACATTTCAGGGAAAGCCTCTAAGAAGAGCTGCCTTAGCATGCTCTTCTCTGGACAGCTGAGCCTCTGGGTGTGGTAAATATGGAAATTAGAGGGGCACACAGAAGGTTGCCAAACCTAGAGATTAAACCTTGACCAACTGTGCACTAGTTTTCCATTTCTGAGAGACTAGGGGTGGTACAATTATAAACGGGCCTTGCTTTTGTTTATGTCTGCATGCCAAAAGCCCAGACGAGAAAACTGTATTGGTGGAATTGTGTGTAAGCAATGACCCTCTGTCTGCTTACACTATGATGGCTTGGGACTAAACATCCTCAGAGTGGATAGAAGCCTTAATATGTTTTCTAAAATATAGTGAAAATGAGAGATGCACCATGGACCTAGCTGCTGACATTTTATGCTCTTGAGTTGGATAAAACAAACATTGGCTTGGTCGGTCTGAGAAAGCATGAGGGGATTTTAGTTGACATTTGCTTTTTTTAACTTATTTTTTTATTTTTCAAGAAGCTTTAGATTACATAAATATTACATAAAAAATATATACGGGGTTTCTGTAAGCCCCACTCCCTCCCACTCCCACACATTCCGACATTAACAACATCCTTCCTTAGCTGTAAAAACTCATTTATATTTACCATTTCCCCCTTTTGTTAAAGGTCTTTCTACAGCTGCATTGCTAGTTGGTGCTTGGTAATAATTCCTCAGTGCCAAAGAGTCTCACCCCTGGAGTCATGTCCCACGCTGGGGTGGGTTGGGGTGGGCTGGGGAGGTAATTTGTTTATATGCTATGTTGGGCTTAGAGAGAGGTTACATTTGAGCAATAAGGAAGCTCTAAGGAGGTAACTCTTAGGGAATTCCCATATACCCAATGCCCTCCCTCTTTCCCACTCTGTGCTATCAATAATATTTTACATGCAGATGGTACATTTGTTACAACTGATGTACAAATATTGAAGCATTGCTACTAGCCATGGTCAATGGTTTACACTGTGGTTTACATTTTGGACTGTACATCTTTATATGTTTTGATAAAATTTAAAATGGCCTGTATCCATTATTGTAAGATTATGCAGAACAGTTTTAATGCCCTAAAATGCCCTATGTTCCATCTATTCTATTCTTCTCCCTCCCCTCAGAACCTATGTTAACCACTAAGTTTCACTTTTTGAAGATCAGATTCATAGTTACTTGCAATAATAATGAGGGCTTGACATACTGGTCTCTTTTCTTTTATTAGGCATTGCCTAAGTTCTAGAGGGATTCTGGTCTCAATGCTTTAACATTTGTACTTTAATTGTAACAAATGTACCAACTGCATGTAAAATGTTATTAATAGCAGCGAAGGGAAAAGAAGGAGGTGTTGGGTATATGGGAATCCTCTATAGTATCTATGTGAATTTTATGTTACCAATTTTTTTAAAAACTTCTCTCCCCTTCCCCCGCACCCCAGTTGTCTGTTCTCTTTGCCTGTTTGCTGTGTGTTCTTCTTTGTCTGCTTCTGTTGTTATCAGTGGCACGGGAATCTATTTTTCTTTTTGTTGCGTCATCTTGTTGTGTTAGCTCTCCGTGTGTGTGGTGCAGGCTGCACTTTCTTTCACGCTGAGTGGCTCTCCTTACGGGGTGCACTCCTTGCGCATGGAGTTCCCCTACGCAGGGGGCACCCCTGCGTGGCACGGGACTCCTTGTTCTCATCAGCACTGCACACAGGCCAGCTCCACACGGGTCAAGGAGTCCCAGGGTTTGAACCACGGACCTCCCATATGATAGATGGATGCCCTAACCACTGGGCCATTTCTGCTTCCCTGTAACCAATTTTTTTGAAGATAAAATGACATTTGTTTTTGATGCTGGGTAGCAGGGTATGCCTTAATAGATGCCTGATGAGTTGAGAAGTATGGGATTCAAGGTACCATGTTTTGTTTTGGTCACATAACACACTGGAGTCTATTTGATACGTAACAGAAAGCCTGTCCTGTGTTGTTTTCTTCTTTTTCTAGATTTCCTGCCATTCCTATTACTGATAAGTTAGAATGCAAAAGCCTGGAGTGATCTCCCAAAAGGACATCATTACATTATGCCAATGCATTGAGATATATTATGAATAATAATCATAATATTATTCATATAGAAGTTGAATATTAAAGAGAGAGCTAACACGAACTAGGAGGGGGTGCAGAAAACTTTTAAACTTTGCTCCCACACCCATTCTACACCAGGATCTGATTATCAATGACGTTAGAAAGTCTTTTAAAGACAATCCATTTATACGATGACTCTCCTTTATTCCTTTTCTTCCCATCTAATTGAGCTGCAATATCTGTGCTACACAGCCATGCCTTCGACTCAGTTATAGCCTCCCCCTTCCCTGCTCTGTAAACAAGAGCAAAGGTGGAAAAAGAGAGACTTTATGTTTCCTTCTCTGATACATTAAAACTCTAGAATTTAGGATTTTTGAATTTTCCATAGGTGCCAAGGAATTCTGTCATAGCTTGGTTTGAAAAGTAGAAAATGAGATAAGACACTGGAAAAGATAGTATCATAGATAATCAAGGGCAACAATTGAAGGTCGTAACATCAAACTAAGCTGTAAAATCTCTCCTTCCACTACCACTTCTCTTTTCCACCACCTCTTGGCCACGTCTATATTGTATTTTGGAGAAAGACAGATTTAGTGGAAGAGGACGGGGGAATTGGGACTTGTAAAAGCTTTGTGGAAGTCTCTCTCTGAAACCGGCTTGACATGTAAACATTCACTTTTTAAAGTAGAAATTGTTTATTTTACATCTAATAGGCAGTGGACTTGGCTCAGTGGTTAGGGCGTCCGTCTACCACAGGGGAGGTCCGCAGGTCAAACCCCGGGCCTCCTTGACCATGTGGAGCTGGCCCACGTGCAGTGCTGATGCACACAGGGAGTGCCCTGCCATGCAGGGTGTCCCCCATGTAGAGGGGCCCCACGCGCAAGGAGTGCACCCCGTAAGGAGAGCCACCCAGTGCGAAAGAAAGTGCAGCCTGCCCAGGAATGGTGCCGCACACAGGGAGAGCTGACACAACAAAATGACACAACAAAAAGAAACACAGATTCCCGTGCCGCTGACAACAGAAGTGGACAAAGAAGACGCAGCAAAATGGATACAGAGAACAGACAACTGGGGTGGAGGGGGGAAGGGGAGAGAAATAAATAAATAAATAAATCTTTAAAAAAAACCATCTAATATTTCCATTTTCTTTTATTTGTGTATGGCTTTTATGCCTTCTTCTCTCTCTCTATATAATATGTTCATTAGAAAGTGTATTCCTTATATAGATGTTGACTTTTTTTTTTAGTGACAATATGCTGTTTTTAGTAATTGAAAATGGTGCTTAATTTCTAGGCAACAATTTGGTAGAAACACTGGGTTTATCAAGAAGATGAATTTATTAAGACATTTTTATAAAAACTCCTGTTTCTTTAAATACAGAGGTATTATACAATTTTTAAAAGGCAAGTACTTGAAATAGCAACATCTCTTATTTATATATAAAGGTAAAACATGGTATTTTGGAAAAGCACATGTTTTATTTAGAAAATGAAAAAAGCTAACTGAACTCTTTACTGCAAAAGTATTTAAAGTCTTAATAAAGATCACAATCAGAAACTCTAAATAATAAAACCAAATTTGAAAACATCTGTATTTTAAACAGGGAGTGGGGTGGAGAAAGAATGGTGCTGAATGTCACTGCTGAAATAAGTTTAGGCTTTAACCCTCCCATCTCAGGCTAGGATCCTAACACACTTTGTTTTTTGTTTGTTTGTTTTACTTTATTTAATTTTTTAATTATCTTTTTTTAAAGTTAATAGATCACACAAAATACTACATCAAAAAAACCAAAGAGATTCCCATATACCCCACTCCCCACCCCCCACCCCATCATTTTTTAATTGTATTTTTTCAAGATAGATCACAAATAATGTTCCATTAAAAAATATAAGAGGTTCCCGTATACCCCCGACCCCCCCTCACTCCACTCCTCCCATATCAACATCCTCTTTCATCAGTGTGGCACATTCATTGCATTTGATGAATACATCTCTGAGCACTGCTGCACCTCATGGTCAATGGTCCACATCATAGCCCACACTCTCCCTCATTCCACCCAGTGGGCCATGGGAGGATATACAATGTCTGGTAACTTCCTTGCAGCACCACCCAGGACAACTCTAGGTCCCAAAAACGCCCCCACATCTCATCTCTTCCTCTCACTCCCTACCCCCAGCAGCCACCATGGCCTCTTTCTCCACACCGATGCCACATTTTCTTTGATTACTAATCACAATAGTTCATGAATAGAATATCAGTAAGTCCACTCTAATCCATACTCTATTCCTCCTTCCTGTGGACCTTAGAATGGTTGTGTCCACTCCACATCTATATCAAGAGGAGGCTTAGATTCCACATGGATGCTGGATGCAATTCTCCTGCTTTCAGTTGCAAGCAGTCTTGGCTCCCTGGTGTGGTGGTTGACCTTCTTCACCTCCATGTTAGATGAGTAGGGTAAGTCCAATAAACCAGAGTGTAGGAGTTGCAAGTCTTTTGAGGCTCAGGGCCTGGCTATCACATGGTCAGTCCAGAGATACACATCCCCTGGGTATACATTAAACCCCAGCACCAACTACAGTTCCAGTAAAATAACAGGAGAGACTTGTGGACAAAGATCACATTTGAGTCCAGCTCCATCGCACAGAAACACAAACTCCAAAGGAGGGCCAACTGACATGGCTTTGAACTCCATCTGCCATGACCATAGAATCTATTGTTCTCTGTAGCCTTCAGAAAAACTAATACCTGGGGTTGTATCTACTTTATCTGTCTCTGGGACTCTGCTGAGGTGTGCATAAGGGCAAACCCTCTAATAACCTCCCAACTCTTTTTGGAGACTCATAGCCATACAAACTCATTTGTCCTTTCCATTTCCCCCTTGATTCATGTCAAAAAGCATTTTTAACTCCTGGTATTATATGTAGACTGAGATATTCTGCTGATCTGTATTGACCCTTTTATTCAAGGTCATTTTCTAGTTACATCATCACCTGGTACTTGGTAGTAATCCCTCGGCACCAGGGAGGCTCATCCCTAGGAGTCATGACCCACGCTGGGGGGAAGGCAGCGTATTTACATGCTGAGTTTGGCTTTGAGATTGGCCACATTTGATCAACATAGAGACTCTCAGGAGGTAACTCTTAGGCATCCTGCAGCTCTAGGCCTTGTTCTTATTTCAGGTGCATAGGCTCACAAGCATAATCATTAGTATCAAGGGCTCATTGTTGGACCTTCCTTCTTTTTTGGTCTTTGCCATTGCACTTTGGTGATTGTTGCTGTTCCTTTAGGGACTGTGATAGAGCTCCCCTGGCTTGGAACTCAGCACTCCCTCAGTTGTTGTTTTTAATTGTAACCACTATGAAAATATCCAAACATTTGTATGTACCCTGGATATATGCCCTGTAGGACTCCCTGCCAACCATGTGCCCCTGTCAATAAATCCCACACCAGTATTCCTCCCCTAGCATTGTTGAACCTCTCTGTGATCCAAAACTTCTTCAAAAGCGAAGCCCAATATATTGCCAGGTTCCATTAATAGTAAAATGGAATATAGTGATGAGTTTAAAGGTTAGATATAGAATACATATTAATTTAGAAAAATTAAGGTAAAAATAAATTGGGGTATCAAAATTTTAAAAATGCAAAAGCTTTGTTTTTGATATTTTGCCTTCCATCACTGCAGTAAGTATTGCCCTGTATGCAAATTGGCAAGGCAACTACTTCTGTCTTTTCCTCAGTGAGTACATCCTATCTTTTTCTCTTTTTTTCCTAATTATTAAGCTTATCTTCATGAAAGTTTTAGATCACAGTAATTCATATATACAATATACAGTACTCCCACATAACCAACATAAAACCCTTTTCCCTTCCACAGGGTGAATACAATTTGGAGCACTGCTGCCCCACATGGATAATAGTTTACATTGTAGTTTACACTCTCCCCCAGTATATTCAGTGGGTTACGGCAGGATACATAATGTCCTGCATCTGTCCCTGTGATATCATTTAAGACAACTCCAAGTCCCCAAAACGCCCCCACATCATATCTCTTCTTCCCTCACATCACATCTCTTCTTCTCTTTATAGAACTATTGTGACTCGTAATGGAAGAAATTTTAGCATTCATGTGGAGAAAGTGGCCATGGTAGTTGCTGAGATGTTGACTTTCATGACATGGGGCTTGCCATGTGTCAATGACATTTTCATGGATTCTGCCAAGCCAGTCCCTAATCTTTAATTTTATTTGCATTAATTACCCCAGCACCCTAAGTGCCATGACTATAGGGGAAAGGATCCTGATTATGATAAAATTAAATGTATCTGGGTCATCCCCTTCTCTCTCTTTAGTGTCGTTTAATGGGCCAAATTAATTTAATTAAGAGCAAATTAATCCAAGATTAGAATAGGAGTGATGAGAGAAATGGATACTTCATGAAGTACCCCTTAAAGAATTTTTAGAACACTGCTTAGACAGTAGGTACCTTCTGTGTTTTACCTTGTGACATCTAGGTTTTGCCTGAGAGAACCATTGGTCACTCCACTTTAAGGGCACAATGTCTACTCCCTAGAAGATAGGATTCCTTCTGATGACCCCTTGAATTCTACTTCCTGTGTGATTATAGCTTGCTTGTTTATGTTGCACATTCAGATATCCTGTATTGCACTAGTTTATCATTTTGATATGTGATGTATAAGGACATTTCCAGACTCCCCAGAGTAAAAGTTTAATTAGCCATCCAATTAGCAACTGTACAGGTAATCTAAAATGTTAAAAATGTATACTCTACCAATAGCATAAAGGTTATTTATGCATAGATATTGCTTTGGACCTTTAAACTTTCTGATTTACTTACAAAGAATTTTTTATAAGGCACTAGTTTATCCTCAACAAGTGGTTTGTTAAGTAAAAAAATCAGCTTTAAAATCAACATTTCACAATTATTTTAGTCTCTGAAGAAGAATTACTACTGTTGTTGAACTACTAATTGCAATTTAGTTCTGGCAAGAAATGAAAAACAGAGACATACTGTGAGGACAGAGTTCCAAAAATAGCACATTGTACAATACAAAGGGCCATAGAAACCCATCTTGTGCTTTCCTATAGACCCCTTTTCTTTCTTTTCTTATGGAGAAGACCATCTGGTCCCAGTACAATCCCCTTTTGTAGACCTGGGTATCAAAACACAAAGAGGCATGGTCCAAGATTCCAGTGAGGCAAGATCCAGGATTTCTGATAAAGTCTTCCCTGGCTGTGCTGAAATAAACAAGGTCCCCAGCTTTTCTGCCCTTACATACCTCTTCATAATACCCAGAATTGCCATTGCTAATGGTATCTCTAATGGTGGTCCCTTGCAAATAGGGTATTGGAGAAGAGGAATGACGTCCACCAAACATCAATATGGCTAACAATTATTAGATATTTCCCATGTGATAGATTCTGTGCTAAACACTATAAACACATTATTTCATTTAATACTTGCAAAAACTGTGATATATATGTAATATATATGTGATATATATGTGATATATATGTGATATATATATATATATATATATATATATATATATATATATATAATTATCTCCCTGGCTTTTAAATAAGGAAATGGAGGCACACAGTGGTTAAATGACTTACTCAAGGTGAAGCAGCTAATGAGTAATTAAACCTAGCATCAGAACCCAGTTCTGTTTGACCCCTAACCACTGTACTACTTACTCAACATACTTGTAGATGATCTTTAGGCCATTAGTGTCCATTAATACATTAGATTGGACTCAATAATCAGATTAGCAATCAGTCACCTGTGTGCCTGACTTACTGGCACATGGGCAGGGGGTTTTTATGATGGGGGCTTAGTGTGAATAGAAGGGTAAGTGCAGAATAAGATTCTACATCTCATATATCAAAGCATAATAATAGAAAATTCAAAACAGTTGTAGTGAGCGACATCAGCAAGGGCATCATGAATATCCTCCAAATCAGATTTCATTAATGACAATTTCTAATAAGTTAGCTCTACTGGCTGAAAGATTTGAAATCAGTCACACACCTTCCACTTAAGCATGCTGATTGCCTCATTTTTGGCTGCCCTGAAACATATCGTTTGAAAAATCCACCTTTGATTGCCAAATCCACCATTCTCGGTGAAACAATGCAGCCTTAGGGCCCATGGGATGCCACAGTGAAAGACCCCCAGGTGGTCTGTAGAATGATAAGTTTCCCAAAGGTAGACTTTTCTTTGAGCTGGGGTCTCCAAGCACATTTGGCTTCTAACTCACCATATGGCATGTGCTATTGGGCCAGGTTTTTCTGTTCAGTCTCTGGTGTGATGTGGTGCTTAATGCTGTGGAATCATTTCCTTACTCAATTAAAAAATATCCAGCTCTAAATCCTCATCTGTTTCTCCCCACAAGCCCCTCTCTTTGCCAATCCCCTAGGTACCGAATATATTTACTGCTTTGCTCCTTGCTTGGCCTTTCTTTTTCTTTTATCATGTTAGCCTTTTTTCCCTGTTGACTTAAAAGTGCAGCAGGAAAGGGGTGCATCATTGTGCACGCTGGGATTGGATTCCCACAACACAGTTGCTTCCTGAGATCTGTCCATTCGTTTTCTGTGGAATGCTTCTGGTCATTTCTCTTTGGACATATTTTTCAGGATTCCACTCACTAAATTTCTCTAAGGTACTCTATTAGGAGAGTCATTGATTTTATTTCTGTAGTGCCTCATCTTCTGCTCAGTTCCTCTGAGTGTCTAATACCATCTGCTGTCTGGTTGTGTTCACATGTAGTTGCTCAAATAATCACTTTGTGTTTTTATCTAACTGTTACCCTGCTCAAGAACCTCCAGGCATGTGGGACTTCCTGAATTCAGGAATATTTTCAGCCCCAAACATCTCTCATATGCATCCACTGCAGACCATGAAAGTCCTAAGAATCGGGTGGTGTCTCCTGAAAAACGCAATAGAAAATTAAAATGTTCACCTTCCTCTCCCCCTTATTTCCTGTAAGCCTATCTTCCAGTCTCTAGAATTTAAAAAATATTAGTTAAAAAAATTAAAATGGATCTTGGGATAGGTCCTGCCTGAATTTGTGAGCATTGGTTTAGCCAGAGTTTGCCTTAGAATTACTTGGGGAGCTTGTTACAAATACAGAATCCATGACCCTACATTAAATCTATAGAATTAAAATCAAGCACGTGTGTGTTTGTAAATGTGTGTGTGTGTTTGGAGGGTGCTGTGAGTTATACCCAAGAATCTATATTTTAAAAATAGAATGACTAGTCAGTGCACACTGAAATTTGAGAACTATTACCACATGGTTTTTAAGCAGGGGAGAAGCATGATCAGATATTTTGAAAAAAAAGTTAAGGTGACAATGAGGAGATATTCTGGCCTGAAGCAAAGTATAGGTTCAGGTAGGAAAATCAACTTAAAAAAAACTCCTGCAGAGAAGGAAAAGTAACAGACCATTTGTGGGAAACCAATGGAAGTTTCTGCTTTTAGATGTTAGGAAAGAAATTGGAAGTCTGGAATAAATGGCTACAGTCTCTGAAACTCCAACCTTAGGCCCCTACCCCCTATGCTAGCAGTTTCCATCTTTGTTTTTAAAATAATTGAGAGAGCTGTTAATTTACCCTTGTTCATAACACGGAAAGATTTGATTTCATGTATCACAGTTAAACCAGAACTCAGAGGTATAATATGATGCCTGTGTGAAGCGCGAGCATGACTGAATATATTTGATTATGCTCCTGAAGCAGTGGGTCCAAATAATGGTTCTCAAAGTGTGGTCCTTTGATCACCTGCATCAGAATCAGCTGAGATGCTGGCTAACATGCAGATTTCTAGGTCCCACCTCAGATCTACTAAATCAGAATGATGGGGAGGGGACCCAAGTCTACATTTTAACTAGTTTCCCAGGTGACTGATATACAATCAAGGTTGAAAAACAATATTCTACATATAGTATTTGTGCTTTAACTTTTACTGGGAAGCTCTTTCCCTCCATATCATCCTGTCGAAATCTTGCTCATCGCTTAAGTCCCTCCCTTTCCTGATCCACTTGCCCCAACTCGAATAGATGCATTCTTTCCTACTGTTATGGGATGTGGATAGTAGAAGACATCAGGCCTGGGTGCAGGAAAGAACTGGGAAGCACTGAATTGCAGCAGTTAGAATGGAGGTTGTGGGAGGGACTTAAGAGTTTGTGTATTTGAGCTGAAGTTGCAAAAAGTTAGGGAGTCCAAGGTAAACCAAAAATATAATCAACCAGGCCAGAAATTTGATTGGTCTCAGCAGTGATTTCAACCCCCATAGCAATCATGATTGGGGTTGACGTTTTGATGTTATGTTAGGGTAGGAGTCTGGAGTGAACAGCAAAACAAAAAATATCTGTCCAATGGAGTTCACTGCCATGTCAGTTGGCCCTTCTTTGGAGTTGGTGTTTCTGAGTGATGGAGCTGAACTCAGATGTGATCTCTTTTCACAAGCCTTTCCTGTTACTTTACCGAAATTGTAGTTGGTGCTGGCGTTTACTATTTATCTAGGGGATCTGAATCTCTGGACTGACAATATGATAGCCAGGCCCTGAGCCTCAACAGACTTCAGCTCCTACACTCTGGTTTATTGAACTTACCCCACTCAGCTAACATGGAGTTGAAGAATGTCAAACACCACACCAGGGAGCCAAGAGTGCCTACAACTGAAAGCCGGAAGATTGCATCCAGTATCCATGTGGAATCTAAGCCCACTCTTGACATAGATGTGGAATGGACACAACCTATCCAAGGTCCACAGGAAGGAGGAATACAGTAAGGATTAGAGTGGACTTACTGATATTCTATTCATGAACTACTGTGGTTAGTAATCGAGAAAATGTGACATTGGTGTGGAAAAAGTGGCCATGGTGGCTGCTGGGTGTGGGGAATGGGAGGAAGAGATGAGATGTGGAGGCATTTTCGGGACGTGGAGTTGTCCTGGGTGGTGCTGCAGGGACAATTACCGGACATTGTAGATCCTCCCATGGCCCCCTGGATGGAACGTGGGACAGTATGGGCTTTGATGTGGACCATTGACCATGACGTGCAGCGATGCCCAGAGATGTACTCACGAAATGCAATGGATGTGTCATGATGATGCGGGAGAGTGTTGCTGTGGAGGGAGTGGTGGGGTGGGGGCGGTGGGGGTGAATGGGGACCTCATATTTTTTTAATGTAATATTTTGAAAAATGAATTAAAAAAAATATCTGTCCACCTGACAACTGCACATGGGGGAAGGAGGATGGCCCAGACTAGAAAACCTTATCCCTCCATCTTTGTGTACAGAAACCTGGTCCCATTTTCTGCATCACTGCTCCTTGCTCAGGCTGCTTGGGCTGCTCCACATTGACAGTGACAACTGAATCCTGTTACTGTCCAGGTCCCTTTTATTTGAAGAACATAAAAGTTCTTTTTTTTTTCTAAGCTCTTTTTCTGGAATCCTCAGAGGCCCTGGGACAGAAAATACCAAAGAACAGTTCACATTCCTTGCCGGGCCAGGCTCCATGAAGTTCTGTCTACAGCAAAGTATGATCTGAGGACCACATGTATCAGTATCTTTTTTGTGTGCTTGTTTGAAAGGCATTCTTCTGGGCCACATACAACATCTCCTCAATCAGTCTCCAAGGGAGGAGTGCTGAAAATGTGAAATCACTCCAGGTAATTTTGTTGAAGACTGATGATTAAGAACCACTGCTTTAAAGGATGCACTATCTTGGTATTTAGTTCAACTCATCTCAACTTTTTTGATGCTGATTTTATTTCCAGCCTACACTATCACATGACAGGCTTTCTTTGATGTGTCTGCAACCAATAGTATTCAAACAAAAGTGTGCCTATAAATTAGCTAGAGATCTTGATAAAATTTGAATTGGGATTCAGTAGTTCTTGCGTAGGGTCTGAGAAACTGCATTTCTAACAAGCTCCCAAGTGATGCTGAGGCTGCTGGTCCATGGGCCGCAATTTGAGTAGCAAGTTCTTAAACATTTTTCCAAGTTTCAAAGGAATGCCTAAAATAC
The DNA here is from genome assembly GCF_030445035.2 of Dasypus novemcinctus. Taxonomy (NCBI): domain Eukaryota; kingdom Metazoa; phylum Chordata; class Mammalia; order Cingulata; family Dasypodidae; genus Dasypus; species Dasypus novemcinctus. Next base: position 145,783,749 of record NC_080704.1, on the reverse strand, counting down.
AGTGGTAGCAAATTCAAATGTTGCCACTGTCCAGGTCAGTAAGTAACTGTAAATGTGTGAAACCACCAGTAGTGATAAGAATAGGGCATGAAAGAGCCTGTAGGCATTCAAATACACATTTTTTAAAATGCTGGGCTGGTTTAAAAGCCTACAAGCTCCTTCTATGTGAGGCATAGTTTGAAAGTACAACTATTTTAAGTTTCGTTGTTATTTATTTTCCCATACACCCACTTTATGCGTTTTTATGTTTCAACCACAATCCCTTTCACTCTTTCATTCCCTATTCTTAATTGGCACTGCTTTATGTTGCTTTCTGAGTATTTATAAAGGTTATTATTAAACATTTGTTCTATATTAAAAAAACAGGTTTTAGTTTTTCAAAAGCAGGGCCTGGGCCTTGTTTCTTTTGTTTGTTCTCAATAATGCTTAGTCCCGTGTTCAGCTCACAGGGGCACTTGGTCACTGGTGGTCAATTGACTCACTGTCAAGACCAGGATAGTACTTAAGAGGAGAAGTGAGTTCACTAAAGATGGATGAGATTTGGAGATAAAGACCACATTTTATGTGATCAGCATACAGTTCATTCTAGTTCAAACAAAGAAGGCAGGACAGTAGTTTTTTTTTTTTTGAATATTGGATTTTTCCAATATTAGAACACAATGTCAGGCTTGCTTAACTGCTATTGTTTTGAATTAGCAGGATGATTTGTTTTTGCAGCTTCTGGACCTAAATGATCTGATATTTTTGGTATTCTTCATTAAGTGAATTGTTGATATGTAAATACACAAGTTGCTGTGCAAAACTGCTCTAATTTTCTTGTGAACTTTCTTATTGCAGCTTGTAAAAAGGCATTATGTTACTTCCCTGTGTTTAAGAATAGTTTAAGTACTTGCAACTAAACTGTGCTAAACCAGTTGTCAAAACTTGGGAGTGTACCATAAAAGAAAATTGATACAGCTAAAATCTATCCATCTGTATGGTCTCCTGCTTATTTATATGTATATCTGTATGTGTGAAAGATATCTGCATATAATGTTTTATGGCTGAATGTTCAAACCTGAGTTAATGACCATACACAAGGAAGAAACATTAGCAAATTAATTAAAACTTGTCCATCATGCTATTGTAAAACAGTCATTTTTTAACTTAAAAAGGAACTCTTTCCCTTATTGAAAATTTTGATTCTGTAAAGTATTATCTGACCTCTGCTAGAACAGATTTTTGTTCGAATAAAAAACAGGTTGTAGAGTAGTGTAAATATGAACTTATTTGAATAAAGTTTTGATTACTATTTCCTGTTCATTCATTTCTTCAACAAATATTTATTGATCTTTATGCCAGACATAGTACTGGGAACAGGGTAAGGGGGTATAGCAGGGAACAAGATACCCAGGATGCTTGCTTTCATAAAACATATTAATTCCAAGTTCTATCATCTCTGTTTGAATGTATATTTGCATATTATATTAATTATAGCACATTCACATATTTTCGTTATACAATCCAAGAATTCTAGGAATGGATGATGCCTTGTAATGTCAGTTAACTTATTCCTTCATCTTTCAGATAGCTAGAGGAAGTTTTGTGTTATAGTAAACACTATCCATGCTTCGCTCATATCTCCTGGGCACTCACCATCTCTGCATACACCACAGACAGCTTCTAACTGCAGGCCACTATGAATCATTGTCTGTTATTTGTCTAGTCTCTGGAACCCATGGGACCTTTGCTGGAGAATTAACATATCTGCTATCCCCAATGAAGCAGCCCTCACCAAGGACTAATGGGCATTGATGAATAAATAGCACAGCAACCTTGCCCCTCTGCTGGAATAACTCTAAGGAGTGCTGAACACTATCTGAGGGTCCCCTAGTGGTATTGAGTTCCAATTACCCACTATGATGGTCTGCTTGGTAATGCACCTAGGGTTGGCTGTATTCCCTTCCATGTCATACTTCTCTATTTTCCTACCACCCAAATAAACAAGTACACTTACATTCTTGTCTAAGGGTCTGCTTCTGGGAAGACCCAGCTTAAGTTATGTGTCAACCTCTGACTATTTAAGGATACATGATAAAATTGTATATGAAAGGTCAAATTTATTTTAAAAATCGTAAGTATTGAAAAATACCTGCTTATCATTTACAGATAAAACACATCATTTATTTTTGTTAAATGTTCAGATGCCAGTGATAAGCCAATTAAGTGTTTTTGGGGAAGACTTTTTCTTTGAGAAAGAGTAGAATCCTTTTGCAATTTTGATAATAGTTACACTATTTTTGTCTGGCAATTCTGTTTTGTGTACTGGAATTTTCAGAAAGCAAGCTGGTCCTTTTAACATTATGAACCCTTGTTTTAGGATCCGGCTACCTCTGGATCTCTCCCCACCCCTTCTCCCACTATAACACAAGTCTTCCTGGGATAGTGAAAGAGTAATGATCTGGGTGTTTACAATATAATCTAAAGCTCACCTCCTCTTTTTTTTTCCATTTAGTGTTTTCCTTTGGTTGTTGTTTCTTCCACTCACAGTCTTTGCCTGTCTTCCTCTATCTTGAATGCATCTCACTATTAGTTTTATAGACACAGTGCCAAGAAATTCCCTTTGCAGCGTCATAATACCAATGCATATATTTCTCTCTTCCTTTATTGGTGATAAGGAAGTCATCTAATGTTTTAGAGTATTCCAGGCTACGAATAATATACTATGGAGAATGAAAACAGACAAGCAACAAAACTGTTCAGCTTATGGGTAGGACTGAAGAGGACTTAAAATACGAACTTTTCATACTTGTACATGTTATTTATGCATGCCGGGATTTGTTTAGCTTTCTCATTTTAGTTTCATTCTTCCTTCCAATCACCTACAACTGTTAAACTTCTTTCATTTGTGAACTTGAGGGTAGCCATTCCTGGGAAGTGAAAGTTGCTGTGGAAGTAAGTATATAAGAAGCACCCTGATGAGAAAAGATAACTTGGCTTTGGTCATCAAGGTCTTTGTTGTTAGCACTTCATACCTCCGGCTCCATTTGTGTCTGGATACTTGAACTATTGCTTTTTCTTACGAATGTTTTGATTTCAGGCTATTTGCCTAGATTTGTGCCCCTATTTTATCTTAATTTTTATTTATTATGTAGTTGCCTATTATGAATTATTGCATGTGGTAGGTATTGAATATGTATTTCTTAAAATATTGAATATATGCCTTGATTCCAGTTTGCGTGATTCTGATATGGTTTATAAGATTTGAGCCTTGACTCAGAACTCTAAACTTTGTCCTGTATTCAGTCTCCTGGTATTCCCCAGAGTTGGTAAACTCCTTTCTGCTGGAGTCATTCTCTTTACTACCAATACTGTTTCAGTTTTCTAGATTTCTAGTTCCTTATTTTGCACAACAACTTGCTGACTTGCAGCATTACTGCACTGCTGACAGTCCAATGCAGATAACATAACTAGAAATTTCTAAATAAGGGAACAACTTAGCAAAACTAATATACACAATCCTGTTTACACTTTTATTTTGTGAGATAATTATGTCTTTGCTTAAGTAAGACCCTGTACCTTGAGTGTACATGTCAGAAAAAGAAAGTGTTGACTAAGACTGGGTTCCTGTTGTGAGATACAGGATGCATGAAATTCTAACATGTGTAGAAATTTAAACACATCATTTATTGAGAGACAATAATTACTTTAATGAAGTCAGGAGACTATTTCAAACAAGTAGTTAGAGTTAGCAATAAAATTATAAACAGGAACCTAATTAATGAATTTTCAAATGATACTTCTTACCCCTGTGGATACTATGAACTATAAAAAGAATAAGAACAATATTTATTATTATTTGGCACTGTGCCAGGCTCTTTATATATATATATATATATATATATATATATATATATATATATATATATATATAATCATCACAACAATTCTATGGGGTATATACTATTATTATTTCCATTTTGCAGATGAATAAACTGTGCCTCAAAGGTGAAAAACATTTCCAAGAATCATACAAGTTAGTAAATTGTAGATCTGTGATTCAAACATGGGGTTCATTTTACTCCAGAACCCAACCTCTTAACCACAGTACTATATTGCCCTAGATTCTATAGCGCAAATTTTCCAAGTGTGTAAGTCAGGATGAGTTAATAGGAAATGTGATACACTCAGGGAGAGGGTCTTTTCAAAAAATATTATTTACTGAGGTGTGGGTATAGGGCACTACAAGGAGTATCATAGTAATAGTGAAGGTAGCTGTTAATATTTCTAAGCTGAAGGGACAAGGGAAGGGAGCAGTTACTGGCACCCAGAAGGAGAGTGTCATGTAGACGATGCCAACTTGAGAGCAGTCACCTTTGTTTGGAGACACAACCTGACCAAGGTACCTGTGCAGGAAGGAGGCCAGGGAAGTAAATAACCTTGTTATGGAAGCAGAGAGATTCAATGGTTGCATATTGAAGACCAGGACTCAGGCATTCTTGAGAAAGAAAAATTTACTAATGACCCACCAGGCCTAGGGACTCCTGTCCAAAAATGTCAAGCCCTGAATAGGATTTCTGGGTCCCTTTTATAAAGAGGATGTAGGTGCTTTTATGAAAAATGGGCTTTTTGTTAGTTTCTTAGAGTTTTAAGTGTTTGTTGAGTACAAGATAGGTCCTAAATTAACATATTGCCCACATTCCAGGTAAGCTTGAATTAACATATCACCCACATTCCACCTGGATGTAACTTTGAATACACATTCAATCTACATCCTTTCTGATTATTGAAGCCTATAGTGTCTATATTATTTAATTGGCTTTTTAGAAACTAAGTACCCTTGGATATAGAATTAGATAATTTGGAATTCATGCACAGGCTATATTATATTCCCCCCTTTGAGGCCAAGCTTAAGTTTATTAAGGTTTGGCATCACTATTTCCAGAGTTATGAGATGGGCCACTGTCTGTGTTTTTACTGCATTATTTATTAAAGCTTGTACTGTAGTTATTATTAAGGTGACAAAGCAGGGAAGTATGATGAGAGCATGGGAGGAGTTTCAGCTGTTTGCTGTTTTGATTGATTACCCCACCTATCAATCCCCCAGTGAAGGCCCAATGATAAAGAAATTGGGGAATATCTGGGGCTTTTCCTTGCTCTCAGAAGAAGTTTTTGTTCTGGATAGCAGAGTCCTGGGGGTGGGGGTTTTCCAGTAGCCATTTTTGGGGATACTGATGTCCATGTGGACTTTCTGCCAGTTTCCAGATCTGTCTATTAATTCCCTATCTTACTAGCCTCCTTTATTCCCCACTTAGAGTTTATACCTTTAATCTTAAAGGGGTGCTGAAGGGAGATGATCTTTCTTCTGTAGGTACTTTCTGCTGGTTATGGGCTATAGTCCCTACCTGACAAGGTGTAAAAAACTGTTATTCTATTTTGATTGGAGGAAGATGGATCTGGCATCCTGTATGAAGCTGGATGAAGTTTTCATATGGCTAACAAGATGTTGATTTTGGAAGAAATAAACTTAATTAGAATTTTGAGACTATACGGTCTCACTAAGAGGACACTGGACCAAAGAAGTAGAAAAGGTCGGGTGCCTGCAAAGGCAAAATTTTCCTAAAGTTGTTGGGAAACAGTATATATATGTTAACTTCAAAGAAAAATTGCAATAGACAACAGGGTTAGGTATAAATTGTCAACATTAGTTTTATGGTAGAGGAGAGGAATGAGAAGAAGCATTTCTTTTTTTAGTTAAGCTAAAGGAGATGAGAAGAGGCAAGGTCTTTAAAAGGAAGTTTAGTTTGTCTTTTTTCTAGCAACAGACATTTGGGTTAGAGTTAAAGGAAACAGTTGGTTTTGATATAGACATTACTTAGCTTTGTCTTTTGAAGAGGTATATCAGGCTGTCCTATTACTGGCACTTGTGTGCTTTGTCAGGTCCTTCTGGTGAACTGGCACTCTTGGGGAGCTGACTTTATTCAGGATTAGTAAACCAAGCTGGATATTCCTTTACCTTTAATAGTTGTAGGAGTGATCAGAACTACAGAGTAAAGCTTTCATATTTAGGCTTTAATTGAGAAACTTTTAATTGAGTAAAAAATTTTTGACTGTTTTTACCAGGCTTTGTCTTTTGAAAACCCATTTGGCTAAGCTGGTTAGGGCTTTCCTTCCCAGATGAGTGCCTTGGTGAATTTAATGAAGGACTTTTCACTGCATTGTTCCTGGCAGATAGACCTGAGCATTTCCAACAAGACACCCATCAGTTTCTAGCGTGAATCCCAAGCTAGCTGCCCTGGTTTGTTTACCCTGGGTACACGGTGGAAATGTAAGTACTAGTACAGGTGCTAGAATAAAGGGAAGGAGGGAAACCTGGGTTGGCAGTTTGACACACCTTAATTTGCACCTCGGGGATTTCTAGTAATTGAGCCTGGTATTAATTAATCAACTACCTGTAAGCCACTGGTGGCCCTGGGCTCAAGCACATTCTTTACCTGGTATAGAGTGAAGATTGTGAGAGGTTGCCCCCAAGTTAATATGGTTGCTTTTTCAGTTAAAAGAAAGCTGTTGGCTTCACTGCTTTTAGGCAAAGTGGCCATTTTTTAATCTTAAAGACATGTTCATTAACTATTCAGGAAATGAAATTGATCAGGACTTTTAATGTCCTGTTCATGTTCAATGTCTTTTTGCATATGACTTAATAGAAGTATTATCATAGTCATCAGACATATATCTAAAATAGGATATAGGTACAGTACGCAATACTAATTAATGTGCTACTCAATGCATAAGTCTTTTCTTGAGCTGCAATTAATAGCTTTAAGCTGCAGGTTTGCAATACCATAGAAGTTATTTCTCCATGGGAGCAAGCTATAGTGCCAATTGTGTTTAAGTTCTACTTACAGTATTCCGGTATTCATTGCTCCACTTAGTGTGTTCTTCACAGAAGCTGCAGCACCATTGCCCCTACAGAGAGACTAAGGAGTAGATTTTACCGGCCTGGTGCATAGTGATCTCTGGCACTATGAAATAATGCCAGTCTAGAGACTATATCCATTGTACATTTGGCTATACTGAGTCACTATTGGCTGCTGCAGGAGTTTGAAACTGCAAAGTAGTTCCCATTCACTTCAGGAGCACAACCAGAGATGTAGTAGATAATCTTATTGTTTTATGGGCCAGTGACCAATAACTCACATGGAGAAGTACCATGCAGTGTATTGTATACCTGGTTTGAATGCACAAGAGAGTTTGACAATGCTGAAGTTTATCTCTTGATTTTTATATATCTTTTAAACATTTTAATGCAATGTGCTATATATTAAATGAACTTTTAATACTTTGCTTTTTACTTTTACACTTTTAACCATGAAGATGTTAATTACACAGGTACTTTATTTTAGCAGTAGAGGAAAAACCACTTTTTCTTATTTTTAAAATGAAAACTGAAGACTCCCAAGGGAATTAAGGTAACTTTTTATTACCACCACTTAAATATGCACACTGAGGTGACTTCCAGACAGGTTTTATTATTATGAAGTTACTTTTTGCCATTAATACCAATTTAGATTTTTATTTAATAATGGCTTTTTAAAACTAGCCATTCAAATGCTTTAATTTGGAGGATACACTTACAAACTTTGTATACTTAAACACAATTACATAGACTGGCTAATTTACCTTAGATTACAATTAGCAACCAAGGGATTTTACTTATACATTTAGGAGAGGGTAGATTTACAACTTTTAAACTCAATTTCATTAAACACAGACTTACAGCCTTTATCATTTTAAAGATCTAATACATATAATGTAACCAATTAACCTGGTATCCTACAACCAAAGAGATATCACCCAAGCTAAATAATTTGAAGCTGTTACTATTTAAACAAAGAATGTTGTTTTTTTTCTCTTTTCTTTATAGGGACTTAAAATCTCTTGTTTTTGATAAAAATTTAAAACTGAATAATTTTAAAGCATACTGACTGTTAGGCTCTGGAATATAATTATTTAATTTGCTTTAATTATAATTTAAGAAGGATTTTTCATAGCTTTTAAGAACTTTTCCTTTACTTACTGAAATTTGGTAAGAGGATTAGTAATTACCCTTATTTAAGGCTGTTAAAAGGTTTAAAATGGGGAACTACAGGAAAATCTGACTTCATTCCCTAGCCTAGAAGACAGAGTTTTAATCTGCCAAACTCAGCCCCTCCCTCAGAGCTCTGGCAACGCCCTGGGGGCTGGGCAGGTTAAAGAACTCAGAAAAGAAAAATAAATTTAAAGAATTATTTTTTAATTTGATATTACCATCCTGATATGTGAAGATATATGCTTAGCAAACAGGCGGACATGAATAATTTCACACGGAAACCCAAATTAGTTACTTAAAACTTTTCTTTTTTTTACAAAACAAGTTTAACTGTAAAAGAAACTTGAAAGATTTCCCTGAAGGCTTTCTTTTGCTGGCTTCTCCATACTAGAGGTTTGCAGTTTCCCCCCTTTGTGGTTTTCTTAATTAATGGTTTATAAACCAAAATGTTTCCAATGCTATGATACAATTTTTCTTTGCTTTAGAACCATAAGCAGAGGCAAGGGGTGGGCCAAACTTGCAGTAACCATAAGCAAAGGCAAACTCAGTTTATAATCACCATCACAATAGTTGAAGTCTAGGGATGGGTGAAATTAGTTACAAAATAACCATAATTAAAGGTAAGTTTAAGTTATAATTACCATTACTATAGTAAGCACTCGATAGACTTGAAGTAGCCATAAACAAAGGTAAATTAGTTTAAGATTACCATTACAATAGCTGAAATCTAGGCTACATCTACTCCACTGTAATAATTTCAGTTATTATTATTTTTTACTGTTTTATATATAAAGGTACTTATACAATGATTTCAACTCTTAGATTTTAGAAAGTTTTTACTTAAAATTAATTTGGGCACCTTTATTTATTAACTATGCAATTAAAACAATTTTATTAGTAACAACTCTGTGCATTTCTTCCACCTTTCAGCAATTAAATAAATTTCACTTGTGAGTTATGCATTAAATCCACTAGACAGTATTGGCATTTAAAGATTCAATTTTAGGTTACCTTTTACCATTATCCAACTTGTGACAGGTGAACCCCAAATCTGATTTCCTAGGCACAAACAAACTGACAAAGTTAAATACAGTTTTCAAAGTTGAACACAAGGTTATGCACAGATTAAAACAGAAGAATTTTATATTTAGCATTTCTAGGAATTCTTTAACCTTAATTGATGGCACATGAGGTTTTTAAAAGTTATTTTATATATTATATACATTATTATTATATAATAATATTTTTATTATTTTTATAGGCATGACTGAGTTTAAACCGAGATGATTGAAGTTTATGTCCTTGTTTTTTTAAGGAGACACGACATGAGGTTTCTAGATTTCAGACCTATTTTTCCCTTTTTTTTTTCCTTTTTTAGACTAGTTTAACTGGATTTCAGAGTTTCCCCCTGAGGCTGCTCAGTGGCCATGTGGACCAGCAGCAGGCAGAACTTCCCGATTCCTGAGAAATGACTCCCATGGGGAGCCTGCTGGCATGCCAGAAGCCATGCCTATCATTCCAGAAAGAAAGAAGAAACATCCTTTTAGTCAACTGTTCTGGCATTCCAGAGTTCCAGCCTAACCAAATTTCACCATTTCACACAATTCAATACCACCATCTGGAGGCATGAAAACATACACTGTCTTCAAATAAACCAACAAACATTAAAGAGCCATTGCACACAGACAGAAATGTAAAGCCCATCAATTTGACTCAAAATTTCCAGTTCTCTGGTATGGCCCTTTTTTAGCTACAGCTTGTTAATTATTGCAACCTTAGTGAGGGGGAACTTCTAACAGGATTATTTGGCTACCCTTGCTGTTTATAAAACAAGCTCATTTGCAATCCAGCACCAAAACAAAGACCTATTTCTGGCCAAACCTTTCCATTGCTCAACTCATATTCAGACCAAGCTTCATTACAAAAACCATTCCACATTTCTGTAACCAAGATTTTCCAAATCCAGACCAATTTTTTTCATGATGCATTCCACTGGAAAGCACCGGGATACTGACACTTTATTTTTTATGGCAGAGGAAGGGGGGGGGGAGAGAGAGAGAGAGAGAGAGAGAGAGAGAGAGAGAGAGAGAGAGAGACCAAAATAAAGGCACAAGAGACAGCAGACTGTTTCTCCTTTTTTTTTTTTAGGGGGCAGGACTTAAACCTATCAATGTCTCTGCCACTGTAACCAAACCTTCACTATCTTAGTGAAGGCAAAACCAGATGCCAACCCGCAGTTAGCTAAAACCAAACATCAGGCTTTTTAAAATTTCTTTTCAAACCTGGAGAAGATGGCTTCCCCCTGAACTTTTGGAGGTACTAGGGTCCTCTTTGGGAGCTGATCATTTCCTTCTTCTAACATTTAAAGTTGGGCTTTCCTGACACTGTGGCCCCTGGAGCATCTTACCCATATGGCATGCAGGGATTTTTTTGTTCTCAGGATTTCCTTTGAAACTCTTTGGTGTGTACAATTTTTTTTTACCTGGGAGGGCTCTGATGGAGCCCACAACCTCTTTCTAAACTAAAAGGAGGTCAGGGGCACCCTGGATTGAGCATTCTCCTAGGCCCTCCCATCTTTATCAGAGGTGTCTGAAAAGGGGCAGTGAAATGCTACCATCTCTGGCCTCTGTTGCTATCCTGGACAAGGCCCCAGGAAATGTTGTGGAAGCAGAGAGATTCAACGATTGTGTATTGAAGGCCAGGACTCAGGAATATTTTTGAGAAGGACAAATTTATTAATGACCTGCTGGCACTGGGGACTCCTGTCCAAAAAAGCCGAGCCTTAAATAGGATTTCTGGGTCCCTTTTGTACAGAGGATGTAGGTGCTTTTATGAAAAAAGGACTTTTCTTTGTTAGTTTCTTAGCATTTTAAGTGTTTGTTTGAGTACCAGATAGGTCTTAAATTAACATATCACTCACATTCCAGGTAAGCTTGTATTGACATATTGATGTGGGCTATGGGTGGCAGGCTCTTTGTCTCTTCAGAGATAACCTAAACTATCTGTGACTTGCGGGTGTGGGATGATGAAAGGTTGCAGGCCTGCCCTTGGTGAGCAGGAGACAGTTTAACAATGCAAGGTCTATAAACTTTAGGTATTCAGGGGAAATGCAAAGAAAATATGCTAAAAGCTTATTGAATGCCTGAGGTCCATGCTAAAAGCTTACTAAGATGTGGAAATATATGCTAATTCAAGCCTATTGAGAACTGAAACAAAAGGACCATTTGGCCTTTCCTCTCTGTATAAAAGGGACTAAAAAATCTTGTTCAGGGCTCGGGATTCAAACAAAAAGTTCCTGAGTCCAGCCGGCCATCAATAAACCATTTTTCCTTCTCAAAATCATTCCTGAGTCCTGGCTTCTCTATACTCAAGTAATTGAACTTCTCTCAAATTCTACAACAATATCACCTCCCCTCCAGATAAGCTTGAATTAACATATCACCACATTCCATCTGGATGTAACTTTGAATACACATTCAGTCTACATCCTTTCTGAAAATTAAAGCCTATAAGGTCTATATTAATTAATCAGTTTTTTAGAAACTTGGCACACTTAGATAAAGAATTAGATAAATTTGAATTCATGCACAGGCTATATTAACCTCACCTTACCTTCCTCCCTCCTTCCAATTTCCTTTCTGGACTCCTCATTGGCCAAGCCAACCAGAAGCCATACAGTAGTATTATGAGTTATCTGTTAAATGCATTACAACAGCACACCCAAATATAGAATAATGTTTTTCTCTGAAATCCAAAGATGCTTAATAAGCATTGTTCTTCTGTCTTCATCATGAGCAGTATAACGCACAACAACTTGTTTCTTATTTCAGAGATGATATCTTACATGCCCCAGATCACTTTTAGAAAATCACCAATGTGGCAAGACCCTGAACTTTTGTAGAATTTATCTTTCACCCTGTGGCATGAATAGGATTCTTGCTACTTTCTGTTCATCAGGTCAGGTTAGCAATGTGTTAGCATGTAATGGAGCAGCATAATGTTAAGGGCCCTTCAGGCTATAGTATCACAGAAAACAGGGAACTTGACATAATCCTGAGGTATGATGATAAAGATATACTATTGTTCTTACCATGTAAATTCAAATTGTTTCTAATTTTCCTTACTTATTGGGATGGAAAAGAAACTATTTTACAGGTCAATAGCTGCATACCAGGTGCCAGGGTCTATTTCGGTATGTGCTACTTAAGAAACCATAACTGGAATAATAGTTCTGATTAGCATCACCATCTAATTAAGCTTATTATAATTTCCTATAATCCATCATGACTCATCTGAGATTTTTCACTAACCTAATAGGCAATTGAAATGAGGATGTGGTAGGAATCACTATCCCTTCATCTTTAAAGTCTTTAGTGGTGACACCAAGCTACATTTTCCCTAGGGTTGCAGTGTATCATTTGGCTTATTATCATGGCAGGGAAGGGGCAGTCCTAGGGGCTTGCATTTGGCCCTTGCTGCCATAATAGCCTTTGCTGCATGGGTCAGGAAATAAAAGTGGAGTGCAATTCCTAGTTGTACTATTCCTACTACAAATTCTGAGATTGAGGAAATCACTATAGGATGGGGCTTTTGTCCAACTCCTGATGGTTAGACTTAGGCCAAAGCTCAATCCTGAATTATGTAAACCTCTATTCTGACCAGTGGACTGCAGTTGCATTTTGGTTTCTGAGCATCACTCTAAGTTTAGAGCCTATAGCTATTAACCTCCAGAAGGTCTAGGCATTTTTCTTTCCACAATGCATGGCCACAAATACCTCTGGGGAAAGCTTAGAGAAGATTCACAGTTTACTCCTGTTGCCTCAGGGGCTTCACATCTTTAAGTTGGCTTAAGTTTGGAATTGCAAGTGACCATAAATTGCTGCTATGGTGACTTGAATTAGGTTTCTGCTTAAGACACTAAGAATAGTTCTGCCTATATATTCTGATCGGCACCTTGGTAGTCCGTTCATATATTTCATTACTAAGGACCCCATAATCAATTAGCCTTCACCACATATCCCTTCAGGTCAACACTTTGATTAACATTGTTCCCTGACTTTTATTGTGGTAATTGTACCAATATCCTCTCTGATTGTTAAATGAACCAACTTGCTTTTGGCACTTCAAGATCCCATTATATCCATTCAAAACAGGTCACACAATTCAATTACAGCATCCTCCACAATCATCTTTGATCTACAGAGGATAGTTCAGAATGCTTCACTGGTACCTCCCTCACCAATGCATTTTAATGACTTGATGAAGAAAGATTTTTTAGGCTCTCCATGGATAAGTATGGATAGGGGATATGAAAGTTGGTTTCATGTAAAATATATATATATATATTCCATTCCAGCATTCCCATTTCTCTGAGATATGAGACATTTTTTGTTACATTATGCCTGGTAAGTTCTGGCATTTTAACTCAATTAACTGTAGGTAATAGCTGAGTCTAGGCTTCAATTAGTCAAACTAGCAGGCCATTAACTGCATTGTCAAGTGCTAGAACCATCTCTTTACATACTGAATCCTGGGTGAGTGCATCCATGTCAATATATTTGGCCTAACCAAGCTTTTATTTTGTCCCCTATTGGCCAATATCCTTAAATAACTCCCCAGACACAGTCATCAGGCCCCTAGAGATACAGATTGGCAAGGTCTTGTAACTTTTTCCATGTACAGGATACTTATTTTCAGAGTAGCATTGTACTATGCCTTTTGGTTGTGTTGGGATCTAACACTGTTTATGTACCTGGAGGTAATGGGAGATTGTGGGGTGAGTCCAGAAGAGTATTGACACAAATTTCTGAGGTAAAATGCCACAGGTGCTGGCATTAAAAAGCTTCTATGTAGACAAGAAATATTTCCCTCAGAAATTTTGGAAGGAACTGCCTCTTCCAACAGTGGAGGATAAGGGGAATTTGGAAGTTCAAAGTTCTCAGCCATGTCAATAACTGCCCCCAAAGTCCCTATCTCATGTCTCAGGGTCCCTCTCCTTCCCCAACAGTGTCCTTCTGTTAATGTAAGAGACTTGACAGGATGAAGTATGTAACTGACACTACAACTCTGCAACTTTTAGCAATCAGACTCTAGACTTTGTCCTCAGTCATACCTGCCTTGTGACTATAGGAGAGGAGTGGCTACTTCAAAGCTTCCATGGAGACCTTCTGTTTCTTTACAAACATCCCAAAGTTTATCTTCATAGCTGTTAGAGGCTTGCAATAATTAATAAGCTGTAGCTCAGTTTCCCCTGATATGCTTTGGGGAAAGGCTAACCCCATGCCCCATAAGCCTAAATGTCTAAAGGCACACCACTTCCCCACAGGTTAAACAAAGAAACCACATAGAGACAGGAGTAAAGGGAAAAGGAAACCTTCCCTACTTGCATATCAAAGGGAGATAAAATCCCTACAGATCAAAGAAGCATCTGCTCCTGCAGCATTCCAAGAAACCATAACTCCCTAACCCACTATCTTCTAGTCACTATCAGGGAAAATTTTCACCTCTAGGGCTTCCTATTGGCCCCTGCACCTCACTCAGAACCTCAACCCCCTCCCACCAACTATCATTTCCCCACCTAGGAAAGTTCTGTATGAATTCAAATCCCCCCTTCCAGGAGTGGACTGAAGTCTCTCTTCAGACCCCTACCATGCTGGTGTGGGGGGGCTGAAGTCTGTTCTTCAGACCCCTTCTGTTGGGAGAGCTTCCCAATAAATTCTTTCTCTGTCTGTGGTCATATCAGTCTCTGTGTCCCAGTAAACACACTTTTTCTCCAACAGTAGCTTTTAATTTATTTCCTCCTGGGAAAAAAGCCACATGATCCCATGCTGTTTATAATCACTTGTGTTTACATTGTGGCTAATTGGTACAACCGTTTGATCTTCTAAGACATTGCCCTCTACCTGTACTTCATTCCATGCTATCACAGGGTGATTATGATGCCACTGTATGCCATGGATTACCTATTTCCATTTCAACTCAGCAAGGAAGTTATTCTTGCCCTCTATAAGGACAATCTTAGAGTCCCATTTGTTTTTTCAGATTCCCATTTTGAAAGCCTGTTTCTTAGACCTATTTAAAGGATAATTATGTATCAGTAAGACCTCATTGGAAATAGAGATTTAAATTAGCATAATTTATGAAAGATTTATTTATGAAGGGTTTTTTTTTTACAGATACGTAGGAGTAGGGAAACTACTAGAGATAATGTTGTAACCTAAGGATAGTTGAAGTCAAGCTGTTACCATTCTCAGGCCCATGGAATGAGGAGAGAGAGTAGTTACCAGAACCAGGAAGGAGCGAATTTTGTAGAGGAGCCCATCTTGAGAGGAGAGGAGCAGTGACCTTTGGATTAGGGACAAGCCATACCATAGCAACCTGTCAGGGAAGAAGCCAGGGAGGAAGCCAGAGGATTAAATACACTAATCGTACTTTCATCCCTTGCTCTGATCTCATACTTAGCTCACTATTAGACAAGTTTTTTCAGAAGCCAGAGGGCAGAGAGCCAATTGATAAGGTTCATGTAAGTCAGCTACCCAAGGCAGAGAGCCAAACAACATCTGGAGAGTGTATCTAGAGGAGAAAATGGAGGAGATAGGTCATATCACATATTAATATAACAGCCTTATCTACCAATATAATGTGTTCTGCTTAAGTTCAGATAGCTTTTCACAATTTTTAGCAAAGCAAATAACATAAATCCTTCACCATGTGGGGATTTTCTGCCTTTATAAATAATAACTGAAAAAATGTAATTTAATGTCTCAAGAGCATTTGACAATGTGGTCACTATTTTCTTCATTCTGCTGATTTTAAGCCAGAATTAATTTGATATTTATAGTACTGTAAGTTTTCAGCTACTTCTAAATATTCTTAAAATTTTTCAATGACCTTACATTATCTCTCTCTTCTCAAGACTTTCCCATATCTCTGAAAAATATTCCAAAGTAGAAAACAGGTCAACTTTGTAATATCCATCTTTTTATCTAACTTCAAACCAGCTTCCAGTTACAGTTAATACTTCCTCTAATTTCATTTATAACCCCCATTTGTCTCTACTATTGTAACCACTCTAATAAAATCCTTTATCATTTCATTCATGGATTTTAGTGGTAACACATTAACACATTAATATTCTTAGATTGCAAGTTTGAATAGGACACTCTATTCTCACAAACCTTCGATGGTTCCCCGCTATTTACAAGAACAGGGTCACACTCCTTAGCCTGGCATTGAAAACCTTCCATAATTCAGTTATCATTGTCCTATACAAACCTCTCACAGTAATTTGTCTAGGAAACTCTACTCTGGGGAAATTACTGAACTCCTTGGACTCTGGAACTACCATATGCATTTCTCCTTCAATGCTTTAACTCAAGTTCCTTCTTCCTGGAACAGACTCTTTTTTTCCTCTTCAATTGTTTAATTTATATCCTTCATTTGAGGTTCATCTCAGCTTACATTTCCATCAAGGCTGCTTGTGTTCTTTCTTCAGTGAATTCTTCTGCATTTTAATAGCACTTCTGATCTATGAATAGACATAGTAATACTAGTACCTACTTCCTAGTGTTGTTAATAACAGTATGATTATTCCCTCATAGGTTTGTTACGAGACTTATAGAAATTAATATATATGAAATTCCTAGAATAATGTGCAGTACATAGTAAGTTCTCAATAATTCTTACTTTCTATTTTGTAATATTATTATATATACATGCTTTATATAGAGAGAGAGATTTCCCAGTTAGATTGTCATCTCCGTGAAGGAAGCATATATATATATGCTCAACCACCAAGCCACATTGGTTCCCCTAAGTTGGTTCTTTTTGCATTCGTTTGCTTCTGGTTGTTTTTTGTTTGTTTTTGTCTAGGAGGTACTCGGAACCCAACCTGGTACTCCCCATGTGCAAGGAAGGCACCCAACATCTTGGGCCACATCTGTCCCCCCTTCAGAAGCATATATATATTTTAATCAATTGTTGTATTCTCAACATCTAGCATAGAGCCTGGCAGAGACTGTGTGGTGGTTTGGAGCATTATGTATCCCAGAAAAACATATTCTTAAATTTAATCCATTCCTGTGGGTGAGAACCCATTGTAAGCAAGATTTTTGATGCAGTTACTTCAGTTAAGTTATGGCCCACCTCAGTCAAAATGAGTCTGAATTCTGTTACCAGTGTCCTTTATAAACAAAATGAAATTCAGACACAGAGAGAAAGCAACAGTAAGCAAAAGGTTAAATATGAATGGAATAAGTGAAGAGTATAAATATAAGAGAAGGGAGATGCTAGGAGAGGCTATTAGGTGCATTTTCATGTGAGAGAGGAGCCAAGGACCAAGGATTGTCTAATAAGTATTGCTTTGATGGTGCCTTGATTTGGATTTTCTCTTAGCCTTAAAACAGTAAGCTACAAAATTCCCATTGTTTAAGCCAGGCCTTTGCATGATGTTTACTTGACCAAGTGAGGAAACTAAAGCAGAGATGAATGGATAAATAAAATGTGTGCAATGAGTGGATAAATAAACTGTGAAAATACTTACAATGGAATATGATTCAGCTCTAAGAAGAAATGAACTCGTTATGCATGTAACAACATGGATGAACTTTGAGGACATTATGTTGACTGAAAAAAGCCAGAGACAAAATGACAAATATTGTATGGTTTCACTAATATGAACTAAATACAATGAGTAAACTCACAGAGGTAAACAATAGAGTATAAATTACTAAGAGATAGAATGTGGGGTGAGAATGGGAGCTGATGCTTAATGTGTGTAGAATCTTTAGTAAGGTTTATTGTAAAAGTGTGGAAATGAATACAATTGATGGTAACCCATTTTAGGGAATGTAAGTAACACTGCTGATTTATAAACGTGATTGTGGCTGAAAGAGGTAGTGTGTGGACATAAATCTCAATTGAAAGGAAGATAGAAAATAATCTAGGGAGTATATAGCAGTGACTTCAGTAATGGATGAAGTGGTTAACACTATTAATATAAGAATGTTCTTTTTAAAAAGTGTTAAGAATAGGGTGATACACAGGAAAATTACAATTAATGTAACTTATGGTTGATAGCAATATTGTAATATTTTTGCAGCAATGACAAAGAAGATATTATATCAATTCTAAGGGACAACAATGGAGGTAAAGGGTGTATGGGGTTTTTCCTTTTGGAGTAATGAAAATATTCTAAAATTGACTGAGATGATGACAGCACAATCCTGTGATGAAAATGAGAGCCACTGAGTGTACACTTTGAATGGATTGTACAAAGCATTGGACTGTATAACACAGTGAATTATGTGGTGAAAGATAAACTGTGGTTAACAGGACAAATATGAGAATGTTCTCTAATGACATATAACAAATATATAATACTAATACAAGGTGTTAATAATCAGGATGGTTGGAGGGAAAAATACACCAAATGTAAGTTATATGGTCTGTAGTTAGTATTTTCATGATACTCTTTCAAAGTTTGTAACAAATGTTTCATAACACTGCAAGGTATTGGTGGTTGGGTGATATATGGGTGACCTGTATGATATGCATATTTGTTTTGCAAGTTCACAACTTTTACTATACAATTATTATTTATGTATGTTCATGTATGAAGGATATAGTTCAATAAAATTTTTAGATGCAAAATAGCACAGTAGATGTGAATAAATGATTGTTGTGTGGTTGATGATGATGATGATGCACGCTACACTATTATCCTCTGCTTTTAGGAGATGGCTATGATATTTATCAACTTGTAAAATCATAGATTGCATTATAAAGCTGGTAAGTAGCTTAAAGATAATTTATTTCAACAACATATTTTTTACATTCAACAACTGAGGTTCAAGAGAGAGAAAAAGATTTGACCAAAGCCACAGAGTTGCCATTTAGTGACGGAGGCAAGTCTAGAAGTCAGAATGTATTTCAGACCTGTGAATTCAACAAATGTTTATTGAGTGCCTACTAGGTATCAAGTACTGTGCTACATGTTGGGGACATATCTGTCACCAGGACAAAGTCCCTGCCTTCATGTCCTTTAATTGCTAGTAATGGAGGGAGTCAGAAATGAACAAATAAATAAACAAATGCAAATAAACAGTGATAATTGGTATGAAGGAAATAAAAGAGGATGGTGCAAAAAACTAACAGAATGAAGAGGTAGGTAAATTAGGTCTTCCAAAGTGACTGATGAATCCTAAATGATAAGGAGCCAATGGGGGAAGAACTGGTAAAAGATGGTTCCAAGCACAAGGGACAGTAAGTTCAAAGACCCTGTGGTGGGAACGCGATTAGTGGGTTCTAGGAAATTAAGTGTGGACCGTATAGCCAAAGTATAGTGCATTAGTGATAGAGTGGTAGGATTTGTGGCCATAGAACTAGGGGCAATGTCATGCAAGACTCTGTAGGCTGAAGTAATGAGCTTGGATATAAATTTTATGAACCTGTTTTATTATTTAAAATGACCATTCAGGCTGCCATGTGGAATAATGTAGTACAGAGGGAAGGACAAGAGTGTGTCAAAAATAATTAACCAAAATTTGGAACAGGAAAAATAGGTTACTGGATGTTCTTTCAGTGAAGTGCTGGGTATGACTTTCTATTGTCTGGGCTATTCTACAAGTCTGTAGTGACAGAGTTTATTTTGTAGATTGCTGCCCAGTAGAGAGGCAAAAGATTTTGTGCCATTCCCAGTGTAATGGATAACCCCAAAGGTTATAATTATGGTCTTGTTGGATATTATCCAGTTTTGTATCTAACCCAACAATCATATTCTTACATTACCTATAAACATTTGTTTTTTTAAATGGACTTTGAGCTAGATTTAAAATCTTATTGGTCCCTGCATTAATCAATGAATTGGCTGAAATCTCTGACACGTTTGTCTATGAGAGTCATAAGTTTACATTTTATTGCTGTTGTATTTTAACAAGTAGAAGCAGGTAGAACATTTGATAACTATTACAATAGTCCAGGTGAATGAGACTAGGGGTGATGATAAAGAAAATGATAGAAAGTGATTGTATTCCTTATAGTTTGGTGGCAGAGTCTAAAGGACTTCTGATTGATGGAATGTGGAGGATCAGGAAAAGAGTAATAAAGACTACAATGTAAACTATAATCCATGCAGTGCAGCAGTGCTCCAAAATGTATTCACCAAATGCAATGAATGTGCCACAATGATGAAAGAGGTTGAGGTGGGAGGAGTGGGATTGGGGTGGGGTGTGGGGTATATGGGAACCTCTTATGTTTTTTAAGGTAATACTTTTTGTGATCTATGTATATTTAAAAAAAGACAAAAATAAATAAAACCTATAAAACAAGAATGATTCCTAAGCTTCTGGCCTAAGTAACCTCAGGTGTCATTAACTGAGATGGGGGAAAATTGGGGAGGGAGGGGCAAATTTGGCAGAACGTGTGAAGTTAGAAAATCAAAAGTCCAGTTCAGATCTGCTTAGTCAAAGGTGTCAGTTAGTAATGTGGAAACATGAAATAGGTTTTGAGATATATGAATCTGTAACTTAAGAGTGAATTCTGAGCTAGGGGTAAATATTTTGGAGTCACTAGAATTTAAGTGGTGTTTCAAGCTCTGGTCTGTAGGGTGCTAGAGTTCTCAAGGGGATTTAGAAAACTGGAAATTATTAGGCCCCATTATGTCGCAGTGTGGGCTCGCCTGGAGGGCCGCTGCAGGGGCGGTGTGGGCTCGGGCGGAGGGCTGCAACACACGGAGGGGGCCTTCCGAGAAGGCGCTCCAGGGCCAGCAAGGTGCGGAGGATGCACGGTAGGAAGAAGACTACCGAGGAGACCCAGGATCTGTGCGCAAGTCTGATTTATTCAGGAAGTACAGCAGTTAATACAGGGCGAAGACGGGGGAGGTGCAAGGGGCGTGGCCGTGGGGGCAGCAGACGGCTTGATAGGTTCATGCAGGGGTGCATCACTGGTTGTGGGCAGAAGACGGGGTAGCCAGGGTTCTCAGCGGCAGCGAGGCGGGGCTGTCATGGCGCGGCGGTGGCCCTCGGGGGAGAGGCGGGGTTAGGCCACCGAGGGGGAAGTGGGTGCAGCTGGGCAGAGGGGCGGACAGTACTCCCGAACCCCAAGCGGAGGGCCTTAACGCCCGTTCCCGCCACCGGGTCCGACTCGCACCGGCGCCTGGAGACAAGCCGACCCTTGCTGTCGCCGCGCTCCCACACGGTGCCACCCTACATTTCCCCCTTTTCTTTTATTAAGCGCCAAAGAAGGTGGAAGAGGAAGGGCCAGCACTCATTTTGTTGGGGGGGGGGGCCTCGCCAAGGCAGTGCGTTCGAGAAGGCTGTCTTGGGGGAGGGTGAAGGTGGGTGGCGGCGGGCTGCCGGGCCCTTTCAGCTTGGGCTAGGTGGAAGTAGCAGCAGAACTTGTTGGCGGAGAGGGTCGGGCTCGGCATTCAGGGTCATCATGGCCATCCGAGGGGCGAGGTGTTGCTGGCGACGTTTCTCTCTCGGGTCAGGCGGTTCAGCGGTGGGTGGGCCGGATGAGGCGTCCTGGTGATCCAGATGGGCCTGGGCGGCGTCATCTGGAAAGACACAAGCAAAACCCCTTCCCTGGGCAACGGGGGGGGGCAGGCCCACTGACCAGATGTTACGTCTTCGGGGTCTTTCCACTGAACAAGGGGGGGCCTGTGTGGGCTGGTAGGACGGGCCCCAATGAGCATGTACTGGGGAAAGGCCATCCTCATCAAAGCAGAGGAGGTTGTGGTGGATGGCTCAATGTGTCCTGCATCGAGCTGGTCATAGACAAGAGCTCGGAGAAAACTAACAGTTTCTGGGATTGAGATGGGCCACTGCTCCACCCAAAATGGGCTCCTCAGTATCCCATTCAAGAGGAGTGGGTGCTGGAGGTGTAATGCGAGCAGTGGCGTATACATTGGGGGGGGAGCCGTGGATAGAATGGCTCCGCAGTTCGAGAGGACATCCCGGCCCCAGAGGATATTGTCGATGCTGGGCAGGATGAGGGGGCGGAAGGTGCCTGGTGGCCTTCCTTGTCCTTCCAAATAATATCTCGGCTGGTTTGGAATGACGGGAGCTGTTCCGGTGGCTCCAAAGA